>NC_090319.1:108685399-109285399 GCF_040869045.1 Eurosta solidaginis
ATAGATTGTAAATTTGTATTGAACGTAAGGTATATATAATATATATATATATATTAACCGAATGCTATTTCGATACGCATACGACCACGAGAAATATGCTTGTTGTACTTTTCTTTCTCTGGGTTAATATCCCTTGCGAAAGGTTTCATTAGGTTGCTCTTAAGTGGGAAAGCTGCATCCGCCACTAAATAAAAGGGGAATGGTGTTTCTGTTGACGGCAAATTGCAAGGAGGTGGAATTTCCAGGTCGTTGTTTAAGAACTTCCTAGCAAAAGAAGAGTTTCTGAAAACGCCCCCATCACTTTGGCTCCCACTGGCACCGATGTCAACAAGAGTGAAAGTATGATTGCTGTCGCATACTGCAAGCAAAACCTGAAAAGGATTTGAAATGGGCATACAGGTGCATTTATATTTAAAAGTCATGCAATGTAACTTACGATGCTGAAGTATTTCTTGTAATTAAAATATTGGGAACCACTGCTATTTGGGCACACTATTTGGATATGTTTCCCATCCAACCCTCCGATTCAGTTTGGCAGTCCGGTGTCTTCCTCAAACCTTCGAGAAATGTGTTCCCATTCATCTTTGTTTAGAACATTTACATACAATCTTGCAAGGTTATTCCAGATGTCGTCGCAAATTTCCAACACAACGCGTCTTGCAGTTTCTATTCCAATGTGAAACTGCAGCGACAGACTATGCAACGAGCAGCCTTGTGCTAAAAAACTGCACAAAGTACAATTTGTTAATTCTCAAATGAATTCGCAGTAACGTTTTACAAGACGGTGCACCATCTAATTTTTATCGAAAATTATCAAAGGTGGTATCAAAAGACGCGTCTCGACCTCCGTTTTAAGAATCCGAAAACGGAAATAAAAATTTTATTTCTGTCGAAAGTTATTCACAAAAAACCGTAAAATGACCCCAAGAGGGTCCGAAATATGGGAGCTGATCCATAGTTTTTTTTGCATAGAACACCTTTCTGCGTTGGCGGCCTTCGGCCGCGCTTATAAATATTACCCTGGGTGGGTCCGACACCGTTTTGTGGATCAAAACTAAATGCACGCAGAACACCTTTCTGCATTAGTGTGTGTGTGTACAACAACTCTTACAAAAAACAACCACATGAAAATTAGAACCGATTTTTTGCTTACTTCTTTTGACAGAAATAAAAATTTGATTTACGCTTCCGGATTCTAAAAACGGAGGTCGAGTCGCGCCTTTTGATACCACCTTTGATAATTTTCGATAAAAATTAGGTGGTGCACCGTCTTGTAAAACGTTACCGAATTCGCAAATACATTTTTGTATAGACTTACAAAAGCTTAGCAAAAAGACGCTGGTTCCAACAGTCTTAAAAATGTTTCGAATAGGTCGCAAGACATCCTTAAGGACTTATAAAAGAGGTCTGGATCTTTGCGCTTCAGAATATCATAGCCAGTCGCTTGGAATCCAAATTCATCCAGAGTTTTAAATAATTGGCGTCTACATCTGCGTCCGTGCTGCCTTTGATACATTTCCCGTAATAAAATAAGGTCTTCCATGTCACTTAAAATGTCCATTTTCTCTTTTTACTTTCTTTGTTAAACTGTTAACCAAACGTATAAAATTTGAACTTGGCAATAATTTTACAAACAAATTTGACAGATATGACAGCTCAGTTACGCATGCACGCATGCTTATTTGGGTTAGGGCAAAAAACACCAGTTGTTTGCGTGCGCTAAAAAGTGCGGTTTTATTAGGTTGGCATGTTAGAGGTACTATGACATTTTTTTTAATACAGGAGAGTCTTTAGTTCAGGTCAGGTCAGGTTGGGTGGTAGCTTCCCTGATGAGAGGAAGCTCACTTGGACAACATGACGGTCCGTTGTGATACCACATATAATAAACTAAACTAACGGTGACGTAGATATAACTACTTAGAGAATCGTTGGGTAGCAACGATAAAGTTCCGAATGATCCCGATCTCAACCTTGGATAGCTCCTCGGGAGATCCAAGTGAGTCACGACCAAAATACTTTCGCCTAGTTCTGGCAAAAGCTGGGCAGTCAAGCATAAAGTGATTTGGTGATTCCACCTCATCATCCTCCATACAGCTGCAGCAGGATGGAGTTTCCAATATATTGAGACGTACCGCATGGATACCCATGGGACAGTGCCCTGTCAAAACCCCAATGACCATTGATAGGTGAGCCTTAGTGAACCCAATTATTTCAGCAGACCTCCTGCCATCCACTTTCGGCCAGAAAGATCTTGATATCCTACAAGACGTAGTGTCCGCCCAACGTTTGCTGAGCTGACTCGAGGCCCAGCTATGGAAGAGCAATCCACAGGTGGCTAGCGGAATCCCGAAATCCCTACAGCCATCTTCATCCGGTTCAGTTGTACCGATTCGGGCTAAGAGATCCGCTTGACAGTTACCCGGAATATCACTATGGCCCGGGACCCAGATAATCTTAATTGTAAAATAATTCGATGCAATCGCAAGTGTGGTCAGGCACTCCCAGACCACCCTCGATCGCACTGTAGTTGAGCTCAAGGCCTTTATAGCCGCTTGGCTATCAGAGTAGATGTTAAATTCCCTAACCGTAGTAGCGCTGGATAGCATTTCATCCACCGCATCCTTAATCGCAGCAACTTCCGCTTGGAATACACTGCAGTGATCAGCCAACTTAAACTTGCGGCTTACATTTAGCTCTTGACAAAAGACCCCCCCGCCAACCTTTCCGTCCAACTTCGACCCATCCGTGAACAAGTTAACCGGTCCCATGCCCCAGATAATTCCTCTTCTCCACTCCTCCCTCGGGGGAATGACTGGGGTGAAGGTTGTATAGGGAGCGGCCACCGGCATGCAATAGTCCGTCCTGTCCGGGATAAAGTCGAAACTAGTAAGAAGGCTAGAGTGTCCGAAATCAGAAAGCATATAACCCATATCACGAAGCCTGACCAACGACCGGGCCGCGGCTGCCTTTCCCGCAATATCTACTGGATGTATATTCAGCATGACGTTCAGTGCCAAGGTAGGTGTTGTCCTCATAGCGCCACTGATTCCGATAAGCGCCGTCCGTTGCACTGACACTAGCATTTTGGAGGTGCTGGCCGTGCCCAGTGCTTTCCACCAGACCACCACCCCATATAGCAGAATCGGTTTGACAACCATCTCATAAAGCCAGTGTACTACTCCTGGCGAGAGCCCCCATCTCTTTCCGATAGCCCCCCTGCAGCAGTACAAGGCAACCGCGGCCTTCCTGGCCCTATCTTCCACATTGGGCCTCCAGGACAGCTTCTTGTCCAGAACAATTCCCAAATATTTAACCCTGTCAGTAAGTACCAACGGTACCCCTCCAATCGAAGGAGTTCTGAAGTCGGGTATCTTATATCTCCTTGTAAAAAGAACCAATTCTGTTTTTCCCGGGTTGACCGCCACTCCACATGATTCAGCCCACCTAGCCACAGTATCCAGGTATCCCTGCAGAACATCGCGCAGGGTGCCCAGAAATTTGCCCCTGACTAGGATAGCGAGGTCATCTGCATAGGCAACCACCCGACAGCCATTGGCTTCCAGCTCCACAAGAAGCTCGTTGACTACCACAACCCAGAGCAGAGGAGATAGGACACCTCCCTGTGGCGTGCCCCTGCACACCTTCCTCCTTATTATGGCTCCTCCCCACTCCGCTGCGACAATTCTGCCGCATAGAAGTTTGCTAATAAATTCAACCAGAGCCGCTTCGACTCCTAAACCCACCAGAGCTCTTTCGATTGCCCCCGGTAGAACATTGTTAAAAGCCCCCTCGATGTCTAGAAAGGCACCCAGAGCATACTCTTTATGTTCTAGAGACCCCTCTATTTGCTTTACAATCGAATGGAGAGCCGTTTCCGTCGATCTGCCTTTGCAGTACGCATGCTGTGAAGCCGACAGTAACCCCCCAGGTATCCTTTCTCGTAGGTACAGGTCAATCAGCCGCTCAAGCGTCTTAAGAAGAAACGACGAGAGACTGATTGGCCTGAAATCCTTAGGTGTTACATGAGAGCCCCTGCCGGCCTTCGGAATGAAGATGACCCTAACCGTGTGCCACGACCTAGGGATATAGTTAAGCCTGAGGCAGTTAGTGTAGATGATGGCCAACCAGCGGCAGGAAATCCCTAAAGACCTTTGAAGTTGCGCAGGAATGATGCCATCCGGACCGGGTGACTTATAGGGCTTGAACGAATTTATAGCCCAGGATATTTGACTTTCCCGTAGTGGGATGGCAGGCATTTCTGCATGGCCAGCAACCGCCGACCACGCAAGCGAAGATCCCTGCGCAACTGGGACATCGGGAAAATGATTGTCCAGTAAAAGTCTCAGGGACTCCTCGCTACTCATCGACCAGTCCCCACCATCATCTCTCAGATACCCCCGAGGGGCGGGATTCCTAGAGAGTATTTTTCTAAGCCTCGCGGATTCATTGCAGCCCTCCACGTTTTCACAGAAGCTTCGCCATGAATCCCGCTTGGCTAACCTTATTTCATATTTATAAATCCCCAGACTCACCTTATAGAGCTCCCAGTCCGAGGGTAGTCTACTCCTCCTGGCTCTATTAAAGAGCCGCCTACTGGACGCTCTTAGGTCGTCAAGGGAATCAGACCACCAGGGCGGCTTGCCCTTCCCCCTGTAAGTTTTCAGTGGGCAGGACTGTTGAAAGGCGCTATTGCCTGCCAAGGTGAAGTTTTCCACCAGATCGTCTATTTCAGATTCGGACAGGTCCGAACCAGCGATAGGCGCCTCAGGCAATAGCTCTCCCAACTTCCTACAATACAAGTCCCAGTTGGTACTTTTAGGGTTCCTAAAAGATATTTTACCGGGACGTTCTTCATTCACCGAGAACTGAATATATCGGTGATCAGAGAAAGAGTGCTCGTTGAGAACCCTCCATCCAGATATCCGATCTTCCAGTTCTCTGCTAACCAGGGTAAGGTCCAAGACCTCCTCCCTTACCGCAGTAATAAAAGTCGGGTCATTCCCCCTATTACATATACAAAGTCCCTCATCTACAATAAAAGTAAATAAAGACTCACCTCTGGTGTTCGTATCCGAGCTCCCCCATATGCTATGGTGTGCATTAGCATCGGCACCTATGATTACGCCAACACCTCTCCGCCTTGCTTCAGCGGTGATTTCGCCCAGTATCACAGGCGGTGGTCCCGTTACGTCCCCATGGGGCATATACGCTGAGACCACCCACAATTCGCTACTGCCTCGCTCGAGGCAGACCGTGGTTACGTCAGCATTGCTGAAATTAGAGAGAATAAAAGCTTTAAATTCCTTTTTAATAAGCACACAGGATCTAGGCCTACCTGCCTCCCCATGCACCAAGGTGTTGAATTTTCCCGTCCTTAATCCAGAAATTTTTCCGCCGTTACTACTCAGCCACGGCTCCTGGACAAGGACAATATCCACTCCGCCTTTCTCAAGACAGAGCAACAAGTTTGCGGAAGCCGCCTTAGAATGCTGAAGATTGATTTGACGGATTTCCATCAACACCACTCTTCTTCTTCTGCACCCCATCCTTGGCGGCTTCGCCCTCGGAGACTAGGAGATCCTCCTCCTCCCCCAACAGACGACTTACACTGATGACGGATCCCGCCATCGATGATTCGCCCTCGGAGGCCAGGAGTTCCTCCTCGGCCCTATCAGCCAGACGACTAGCACTGACGACAGATCCCGCTATTGACGGGACGTCAACAGTGCTTTCGCTGTCCAAATTAGCGGAGTCAGCATCCACAACCATGGGTACTGGCTCCCCTGCGGACGCCTCCACCTCCCGAACAGTCTCTGTGGGAGAGGAACCATCCCCCCTGGAATCGGCGTGGTAGATTTTAAGAACCACACGCTCGAGGCCATAGGAGATAACCCCCCTCGTGTCAGAGAGAGGACCGGTGGACTCTGCGTTTAGCAGAATCAGCACTTGCCGACGTGGCCCAACAGCCTCCTCTACTCTGAGGACCCTCCAGTTATGCGTCGGAAGGTTCGGGTTGCAGTAACGCATTAGTTCGAGTATTTTCTCCGGCTGAGATGGCCCGGCAGGCAACCACACCCGAGCCCTCGGTCGAAGGGGGAGATCCCTCCGTTCCACGGCCTCGAGTCTGGCCCCCCTCCAGACCTCCCCTACCAAAGAAATTATTTTCTTAAAGATACAGGCCGACCGCTCGTCAGCACAAGTAATCAGTCTAAAACCATGATACCACCCCGAGTATTCGAAGCATGGCCGCGTACCTGGGCTCTCCATAACAGCGGTCATATAGGCCGCTGATATGGCGCTGGCGACCCACGGCCACTCCTCTCGGGAGATGGCACCATCCTCCCTACTCCTATCCAGGACCCCGAGGGTGATGGAGCCTGCACGTTTAGCGATTTCGCTAAACGAAATTGCGTCCCCACCTCCTCGGGCCCTTTTTGTCGTTGAGGCATTCCGCTCATCCGACCTTTGCCGCTTCATAGCCCCCAAACCCTGCTGCTCACCCGCATCGTTCGACACCGGTGTGTGGTCGTCGCAAGCTACGACGCTCCTGGCCCACTCCAGCGTCCGGGAATGCTTCTCAGACATCTGAGCTGCATCCCTTCCGCCGTAGCGCTCCAAGATCTTCTCAGCTAAGCGCCGATCACCCAGAGCTTTCCTACGCGGCGTCGATCGCCTACCTTTCCCGGCAGGCTTCGACCCCAGGGCTCCCGTTGGGAAAGCTCCTCGCGACAGGGCTTCCTTACTAGTACTGGGCTGCTCCGTCGCATTCGTCGGACCTCTGCCTTTCCCTGTCACAGCCCCATATGGGCCTACATTGGGTGTCGGTTTCGACACCCCTCCACTAACCGAACTACCCGTACCTACGGGGTTTGAAACCAAACCCCTACGCTGATCCGTCTGATCAGCCCTTTTGACCCGCCGGGAGCTTTCCCGGCTGGCGGCGACCTGCTTCGGAGCACTCTCCGCACCTGTCGCGTCCCCCGCACCATGACGACTTTCGCCGTCACTCCTACCCTCCTTTTTCTTCGTCTTCGTGTCCATTCTAAGAAGTCCCCCCTCAAGGCCGCTATCCGGAGCCGATTGTGTAGTCGCCCTTCAACGGTCCCGTGGTTATCTATGCTACGCAGGGAGGCCACGCGAGGGTTGACGCATTACCTTATGAGTAATGCGTTCAGAGCCAGACCGGACGCAAAGCGGGAAAATCTTCAACCGCACCTACACCACCAACTTAACGGCGACGGAGCCGGAACGTACCTTGAGGCCCGCCACGGTTTTAACGGGACGTGGGCAGGTGCAGCATTAGCCTACCAGCCATTTCGATAGGGTTTCACCCCGACCTACTAAGGTGGCAGAATACTGCACCTACCAGCCCAAAGTCATCAATTCCTATCCATAGTCAAAATCAAGTCCCTAAAAATCCGGTTCGTCACCATTGAGTACCGATCTTGACCCTTAACAGGGTCCTCCCTCCCCTGAGCTCGGCACAATGACTCAGGGGTGCGGGTTTTATCGAGTTGTCCTCTCTAGATCCGCCATTATCAGTAGAAGCAGGGGCACCTCGTGCAGGACGTGACAACCAATCACGTGTGACAATTCGTCACTATGGCCGGTCTAAGACTGATACCAGTCCCTGATCCAGAGCCTGGAACCACGTATGATATCCAAGCCAAGTATCTTAACCCCCAGAGTCTTTAGTTGTTTCATGTGCAATTTTTAAGCCGAATTTCAAAAGCAACGAAAATGTGCATTTCGTTTTAATATTATAGTGAAGTGTGAAAAATAAAAATTTATATATATAAAAAGAAAGGCTAAAAAGTGCGTTAGTTGGTCGCCGGAGTTTGAATAGATGCGTCGGTCGATTTTGTTCAAACTTTCACACAAGTTGCGTAAACCTCACACAGTGGTTACTACAGGTACAGGGTCCCGAGATATAGGCCAAAACGTGGGCCAGTGAATGAATGTGTTTATACAATATGGATATCAAATGAAAGCTGTTGATGAGTGCTTTGGTACAGAGTATTATATTATCCAGAGACAGACTGGGACTGGGATTAGGACTAGGACTGGGACTGGAACTGGAATAAAATACATACCACCCTCTGGGACAGGCAATAAGGGATGCAGAAGAATGAGAAGGAATTGAGAGAAGATAAAAGAGATAAGGAGATTGAGAAAGAGATAGAATGAGGCGAAGATGGAGATAGATGAAGCGAAAAAACGAAGAGGAGTGAATAAAAGGATTAGGAAAAAGTTAAGAGGGGGGAGGGCAGAGTCAGACGGAAAAAGCTTATTAAAATGTATGCATATAGGCCAAATTTGGGACAGGACAACGTCTGCCGGGTCTTCTAGTAGGCAATAAAATATTTTTGGCCGCCTGAAACTTGAAAATCTACCTATGTGCGCTGCATGTGAAATTTGTACGCTTTGATGTCAAACGCGTGTATTTTAATGGAGGCCTACAGACGAGGTGCTACCTGTAACAAGCTTAGTTTTGAAAAAAGAAAGAACAAGAAGTGTGTTTACATTTTTGTGCCAGAAGACTTCGGTAATTACTTAGAAAATTTCTTTTAGTCATGACAAAAGCGTGAGATATGTACTTTCAAAGTGAGAAAAAGTATTTAACACAAAAAATTACTATAAAGTATTTGTTACGTTCCAATAAAGCGTGATCCAGATACGGATAGAAATTTAACATGCAAATGCAACAACAAATTGATCCATATGGGTCACATTGCTGTTCCACTTGCATGTTAAATCTCTATCCGCATCTGGATCACGTTTCATTGGAACACGAGGATTAACTAATCCGAGGTAGTAAAAAGTAGAGCTGGATTCGATTCGATTTTTTTAAGAATCGATTTTTTCGATTCGATTCTAAAAAAAATCGATTTAATCGATTAAATCGAACCAGACAAAGTTTATTTAAATTTTGCTTATTCTTTGTAACAATGTACTTGCTTACGTACTTAACCATTTTTCACGACAAATAAAGCTGGACAGTTTCTATCTCATTTCGTCGCCATCCGACAAAATTGGAAGCATCAAGGAATGCCACATAGGTCTTCACTTGATCCTTTCATCGGATTGAGATAATTCGTATAGTCTTTACCGAAATGTCATACTTTGCTTTTTTGAACCTTTTATTTCAAAATGTAGGGAAACCAACCTTAACCAATACACTTTCTTCTCTAATACTTATTATTACAATATATATAATGTTCTCGCTTCGCTTATGGCATTAGAATCAATCTATGTTCAGCGTCATATAAAAAGGAAGTATTTATTACATACGTAAGGTAACATGTTCTCAGTATACGTTTGCAGCTTTTAACCATTGGGGTATAGGTACTTTCAGTTGACAACATACGGCAATTTGTGTCATGGTTTGCGCAGTTTCAGTTAAAAACTTTATGGAAGTATTTTCTTAGCTTATTGAAAATAAAAAGGAATAAGGAATTTAATTGACGAAATTTCATAAAAATGGCCACTTCTGTTTTCGTGTTTGCCGCTGTCTATGTTATAAAAAGTATTGATTTTATATATTTGTTAAAATTGTGTTTCTTAATGTTACTCGCTAAGGCAAAACGTACCGAGGATCCAAGCATTGTTTAAAAGATCTGAATCCGTTATCTTCGACAATCCTAAAGGGTTGCATATCTGTGACAATCATTCTAATTAGTTGTTTTTTTTTTGCCCCGGCCACCGTGGTGTGATGGTAGCGTGCTCCGCCTATCACACCGTATGCCCTGGGTTCAACTCCCGGGCAAAGCAACATCAAAATTTTAGAAATAAGATTTTTCAATTAGAAGAAAATTTTTCTAAGCGGGGTCGCCCCTCGGCAGTGTCTGGCAAGCGCTCCGATTGTATTTCTGCCATGAAAGGCTCTCAGTGAAAACTCATCTGCCTTGCAGATGCCGTTCGGAGTCGGCATAAAAACATGTAGGTCCCGTCCGGCCAATTTGTAGGGAAAAATCAAGAGGAGCACGACGCAAATTGGAAGAGAAGCTCGGCCTTAGATCTCTTCGGAGGTTATCGCGCCTTACATTTATTTATTTTAGTTGTTTTTTTCGCTCACCTACAGACTGAGACTTCCTTATGTTGTTGTTATTAGGTTCAAAAAATGATTCAATAAGAGCTGTTGATGAAGACATTTCCATCAACGTTGGATGTGACCGCTTAAAGTGATTTAACAAATTGCTTGCATTTCCACCTGTTTTGCATTTTTTCCGTACGATTTGCATTTCGCAGAATGGCGCAGAATGGAATTGACTAAAATACTTCCAGACAACAGATCTGCGGATCTTTGGATTACTTATAAGATAGGGAATTCAATCTTCAGCCACTTTCAATTGGCTTACTAGAATCTAAAACTGTGCTATTAATTTCGTACTGAACACAAAACCATACCACAAAATAGATAAAATCAATATATTGCTTACCTTTCTCTCGAAGACACCAACCTAATAAAGCTCAATTTATAAAAACAAAAATTACAGAATATGTATTTCTCAAGCGTCCGTAAAGTAGATAGTGATGAAAAATTCGATGCATAAAGAATCAAACGATTTAAAAAATACATCGATTCTACATTTCTAAAAAAAAAGATCGATTAAATCGATTAAGAATCGAATCAAAATCCAGCTCTAGTAAAAAGATACTTTTCATAATTGTTAAATGCAAAGGTACGCATACAACTTTTCCCAATTAATTTTTATTTCAATGGCGAATATATCCTTAATAAATTAATTGATAATTTTTTTTTTAATGTTTGCTTTTTATAGCAACGCCTGAAAGTAACTCTGTGTTGTTATGGAATCGCATTTTCGGTGGAAGCAGTAAGGAAGGCGGTCGGCATGATGTGGTGGTGCACAGTGGCTAGTCATTGTCGGCTGGGGCAGGTCCTTGCCAACCTTACTGTTCCTGCGCCATAATCAGAAAAAAGTTCCTATCATGCCTATTCAAGACTCAGCTATCAAATTCAAAAAAACCGACAGAAGCGCAGAGACCGACTCAAAACGCTTATAAATTCAAACTAAAACAACATCCGGCCGAACCGGATGTCACGGACAGACCGTTAACATTCAAAAATTTAAAATCCAAAAAGAAATAACCGCAAAAAAAATTTACCGAACCGGACATGGCCGGTTACTAAAGCTGAAATGCAAAAAAACGCTGAAAATTAAAATAAGAAAAATAAAAGGGCCGAATATTATTTGAAGGGCACCGCGGGTGTTGTTGCGACGCCCGGTGCACATACCCACCCTCAAAAACCATGGCACCGACGCACCTATATTTCGGTGGCCCCTTACCTGGTAACCCTACGTGCCTTCTAAATGAGCCGGAACACCAGCATTCCCATTTTATTTACAAATTTTATTCAATACTCATTTCTATTAACGTACATATGTATGCTAAAAAAAAATACGATAGTGCAGGTTTCTTAACCAGGGCTACAGCATAGGCTCCAAAGCCAAAACAAGGCTGCTTATAGCATCGTCCCAAGACAAATTAAGAACGAGAAAAAAAATTATGAACTACGAATAGCTATTTACACTATGAAGATGTATGTAAGTGTGTGTAGTATATAAAGTGAGAGAAAAAAAGATGATCCAACAGTTCACACTTTATTGGGCCGAAATCGAAAACGAAATCTAATATGAATACTTAAAGCTGGAGACATTGGTGCCTTATCGGTAACCGTATCGGTAAACTTTTAACAGCTGATTCGACCAACCTTATGAGAATCAATGCAATCGATTATTGGTGCCGCTAAAGTCGTAACCGTATCGTAGCCAACCAATTGGGTTTTGGTTTACCGTCGTAACGATAAACAGCTGATTACGTTAGGGATACGGATACAGCGATACGACATACGGCACCAATGACTCCGGCTTAAGTCTGGCTAAGTTTGTTCTGTTGGGGGTTCTTTTCTTTTCTCTTACTCTTGCTCGTAATATTTCTAGTTATACATATATTTATGTCTCCCCCGTTTTTTTTTTGATAAGCGTTATAAACGCTTTGTGTGAAAAAAAAAATGTAATCAAATGTACTTATGGATAGTAAATATACTACATACAAAGTAAGAATTTGGTTGAATACCCTTTTTTTCATTCACAAAACATATTTTAGGGCTATAAAGTTTGGATACAAATTCCGATAATTGGGGCTCTCTTACAAAATTATTATGTTGTTGTAGTAGAACTTATTTTTGAGTGTAACAAAATATCAATTTGGTATAACGGCATAGTATAATGACACTAATACGTAATATGTACTAAGAAACTTTGTTATAAAAGCAATAAAGATGAAATTGTGATAGCGCTATGTATTATATGCACGTATATTATTTTCTTCTGGTTGTTCGAACGATATTGCCAGCAATAGTGAGTCATATTTGTATTTGAATGATATAAGAAAAGAAAGTTTAAATCTTCTAGCCAATTCGTGCATAAATTTTTTTCTAACAACCCACGGTTGAGCTCCAAAAATGGATCGTTAAAACGTTTCACGTGATAAGGACGGCTTATTATCAATAAAATTTATAGAGCTAACTTCAAACATTTTAAAGCGACAAAATATATTATTAAAATGATATAAAAACAAGGATGTATGCCCTTTGCTGTAAAGCTAACAATTTAAAGTATTCAATAATAAAATTTGACGAGAAAAATCGACCCTTGTTAAATGGTTCAACCGGACAGTATAAAACCCTCTAAGCATTACTTAGAAGTTCCTTAACTACCCTGCAAAAAACGCCCTCGTCATTCCACGTCATTGGACTAGTCACTTTACAGTCATAGGTTATATTCATAGTCACGTTTGTATGGCCGTGGGTAAGTTTTATGACCAAATTTTTTGTAGGGTAACTATTTTTAAGTCTATACAAGGCTGATACTTACATGGCCGCCAGAGTACGTACCATGGGCCTCTGCCGGCGTGGTTACTGGTGATGTTGACCTTGCCGGTGAAGCCGACGCTGTTGTTGGTTGTGGTGCGTGGTCTTGGGCGAGCCGTGTCGGTACTGTTGGTGGTTGTTGCGCTCTGGTCCGAGGTGATCGAGTGAACCTGGTGGCAATAAAACTTCGTGTTGACTTTTACGACCTGGATGACTTGGTGCTAATTGGGCGTTCGTTGTATTACGCTGCAGCGTACTGCTGGCCCTGGAAGCGGAGATGGTGCCGGACGCTGTTCCAAAGGTGGTGGTGTACTTCGTAGACGTAGAGAAAGGGGTTTATCTTCGGATACCAAGGGTTCTCATCACAATTAGTTTAGTGCCGTCTGAATCCGAATCGGAATCACTCGTACTTTCTTCACTAGGTGTGACTGTGAAACGCCGACCTACTTCAACTGAATATTTTATACGTTGAGTTTGTGCCAACACAGCACAACCGTTGTAATGTTTATTACCACCCAAAATATACGAGTAGAAAAGAGGTTTGTCGGAATGGACTTTGCGCTATCGACTCCTCCTAGTTTCTGGGCATTTACCTGTTTGTTCTTTGAGTAGTTGGGTTAAGGAATCGACCTGCAATTCCTCGTTGCAGTCTTTTGGTTCATCAACAATACTCACTTGAATAAGTGCACAGCCGGCGAGGGTGTTTTGCGATTACTTGAATATAGTTGGGGATGCGCAGTTGATGTGAGCAATAAAGTTACTGAAGCAGTATCGGTGCTTGACGCCTTTGCTGTAGACGTTGTGCCAATAGATGTTACACTATCCTTTTGTATAATCGCAGGGCCGCCAAAAATTAGGCTGAAGCAAATCCAAATCTTTCCACCAAATTCCGAGAATTAATGGAAGAAACACATGTTCTGTTATTCTAAGCTTCCATAAATTTAGTGACTTTCAAACGACCTTCTCGTTTGTATAACGGCTTCTTCGAGAGTTCTTTTTTT
The DNA here is from genome assembly GCF_040869045.1 of Eurosta solidaginis. Taxonomy (NCBI): domain Eukaryota; kingdom Metazoa; phylum Arthropoda; class Insecta; order Diptera; family Tephritidae; genus Eurosta; species Eurosta solidaginis. The sequence continues at coordinate 108,699,296 of NC_090319.1, forward strand.
TTCTTTTCTTTTCTTCTCTCAATGTCTAAATTGGTTTATCGTTCGCCGGAAACTCATGGCAATTTTATGCTAGTGATCGCCGGTCTTTCTTTCCTGTTTTTCGATACTTTTGTATCGCAACTTTCGCCTCATCACCAGTCACTAGGTGTGTTCGCACGAAAACGCTCCCAAGTGGACCGTAACCGTAGACCATAACAGCAGACCGTAACAGTGTGTAAATCTTGAGGCGTAGTGGGATCGGGGACATAAAAAACATATCTTGTACGCGTCTAGTATCCTTAGAAGACTAAATTCACCACACACAGAGGACTGAACACAAGCACCTTCTCTTCGATTTAAAAATGCAATTAGCTGCGAAGTTGAGATATAAAATGCATATTTTCTGCAGTGAAACATTTTTAGAAGCAGCTGCGCACAAATATTCTATATATGTATATATTTGATTTTAAAATTCAGTTTGCAACATATTTTTCAAAGCTATAAATTTACTTTTCAAATATACATGGGGTTGAGTATAGAAAATGTGGAAACCGTAGAAAATTTTTTACAATTTTGTGTGGAAAGCTTTGGCTGTAAAATGGAAAACATTCTACGTTTTCTATGGTTTCTAGAAATTCTCCTTTCTGAGCTGAAAATTTTTTAGTTTATATAATTTTATTACAAAAGATCAAAATTAGATTTTACCTTTGCGTTCATTTTGGCAGGAAAGCTTCGATCGTGCGCTCTTCCAAAGTGGAGCCAGAACGACGCAAAAGTCGAATGTGTTTGAGTCTTTACCTTATTGGACCTACAAAACTTTTTTAAGAAATAAAATGTGATATTTTCAGATAGATTCCTTTATTTTACCTCGATATCGCAAGCAACGTGTCAGCTGGGCTTCTTCTCTTTTTTTTAATCAATCCGGAAACGGAAGTCACCAAAAACCCTGCTCGAGACTTCGTGCTGCCAGATTACTATATTTACATTCAGATAACTTATTCTATCCAAATATTCATAATTAGTACAATCACTTACAATTTCTTCTTCTAAATACCCATAATCTATACAATAATCATTGGACATAGAGTCATCAGGACTATCAATGTTGCCTTCCAAACCCACATTATCCACATCTTTACCAGGCTCTACCCACTTCTTCATACGACTTGAATCAATTACATTATTGTATGGTATTTGCGTAACTTGACAATTTTCAATATCTTTAACTAGATATCGGTCACAACCCAACTGCTTATGCACTACATAAGGACCTTTATACTTAGGGATTAGTTTCTTATTTTGACCAACAGTAGTGTCCACATTTTTTATTACCACCAAATCCCCTACATTAAATTCTCGTGGCGGTTTATGACTTCGTTCGAAATTGCTCTGATTATGCAACTGAGATTTTTGAATGTTAATATCAGCCTCATTTCTCAACACTTCTAAATTTCCAATGGGCCTAGAATAAATGTCATGCAAGCATTCGGTTAATCCATCAATTTGCTCCCCCCCTTTGTTCAACACCAAATATCATTTAGCTAGGAGTCTGCTTAGTTGTACAGTGCACAGTATTATTTATTGCAAACTCCAACCTAGACAAATTCCTTCTCCAATCAGCATGGCATATTGGGTCCGTTAGCTTTGATAAAATACTTTTTAACACCCTATTTACTCGTTCTACCTGGCCGTTCGACTGGGGTGAAGCTACTGCATTTAGAATATGAAACACGTTACATTCTTTACAGAAGTTCTCAAATTCATTGGAAGTAAATGCTGTTCCCCGATCACTTACGATTCTTCGTGGACGACTGTGATCTATGAAGTACTTTTTAAGCGAACATATACTCTCTTTGGAGCTTGGTCTAACCGCATATAACTTAACAAACTTCGTAAACCCATCAACAATCACCAATACATGCCCTTGTTTCGATTTTACCAACTCCAATGGTCCCAAGTTTTCAATGTGTAATGTATCAAATAGCTCCGGCCTTTTCGGAATACTGTAAAGATTTCGCTCTCTATTGCTAGGCAAACTAGAATAGTATATACACTTCAAGCAATTTCGTACAAATTTATTCAGTTTTCTCCTCATCAAAGGAAACCAATAATGCTTCTGTATTTGATTTGAGCACTTATCTATTCCTTGATGGCCATAATTCTCTTGTACGGTTCTCATTACGTTTTCCTTCATTTCCGATGGCACATATAACTGCTGGTATCGTCCACTAACATGAAATACTAAACCATTCTCCAACTCATATCCCGGCACCTCCCCGTCTTCTAGCTTTTCCTTTAATTCACGAATATTTCTATCACGCGACTGTGCAATTTGAATATTCAGATCAACCACATTCTCCCCAATATAACAAACCGGTACCCTACTCAAAGCGTCTACATGTGACATCTGATCCCCTCCCCTGTGCTTTACAACGAAATCAAAGTTTGAGAAGTTTAAGGTCCACCGCGCAATACGAGGGTTTAGAATTTTTTTTCCAATGCCAACACTAACGAGTTGCAGTCCGTAACAAGCACAAAAGGAACACCGTCCAAAAATGTACGAAACCGCTCAAATGCATTAACAATCCCAAGCGTTTCCAACTCGAAACTATGATATCTCGATTCCGCTTCAGTAGTTGTTTTAGAAAAACATCCAACCGGATGAAATTTTCTGTCATCCTGCTTTTGTAATAATACCGCTCCATACCCCCAAGCACTCGCATCTGTATGCAGTTCGGTTTCACGTTGTGGATCGAATATACATAACACAGGCGGTTCTGTCAATTTATCTTTTAATGTTGCAAAGCTACTCATGCACTCATCTGTCCACTCAAACTTTACATCTTTACGCATCAACTGATTTAAGGGGCCACAATCCGGCAAAAATTTGGGACACAGCGTCTAAAGTAAGAAAATAAGCCCACACATTGTTTTACCTCTTTCGCATTTTTAGGAATCGGATAATTTTTAATTGCCTTAAGGTGTGCTTCATTTGGACTTATACCCTATCATTTAGACAATATCCTAAGTATTCAACTTCTTTATATGCAAATCGACACTTCGATAAATTAAATTGCAACCCAGCAGCACTTAATAGATCTACTACTTGCTTCAATATTTCAGCATGCTCATGAAACGTTTTGGTAGCTACGTTAATGTCATCTAAATACAATACAATCCTACCAGCATCAATAAGTGATTTTAAAAGTTTATTAATTAACCGCTGGAAAACTGGAGGTGCATTGGTGAGTCCAAATAGCATATAGCAATACTGGTATTGATCCATTGGCGTGACAAAAGCCGTCAGTGGTATGGGTTCCTCACTCATTGGTACTTGGTGGAAGCCATCCTTCAAATCAAGAGTACTGAAATACGTTTTTCCTCCTAGATAGCTTAAACAATCTTCAATAAGAGGTAACAGATAGTGATCACGTATTGTTAAAAAATTGAGCGCCCGATAGTCCACGCATTCTAAATGAACCATTCTTCTTTCGTACCAAAACTATGGGCGACGCATAAGGTGACTCACTTTGTCTTATAATACCTTTAGCCAATAATTCATCAATAATTTTCTGGACGTCAATTTTTTCCTTAAACGATAACCTCCTCGGACTACTGTACACTGGTGTATCATTTTTCAATTTGACTTTCATCGAATACCCGCTGACAATCGCTCTGCTAGTACTTTTACATTTATTCAATATTATAGCGCGAAGGATATCTGATTCTATTTTATCTAATTTTGGATCTATATTAATAATCGCTAACATTTTCTTCCTCAGTTGCATCAACAGATAAAATAATTTCATTGCAATCATTTACATCTTTATCGATCAATTTTCCCACATTGATATTAGCCGTGTTTTTTTATACACGCGTATACGTTTCGTTTGCGCGTGAAAAAAACGCCTATCGTCGCTTAGATAATGCTTAGGAGACCCATCTGGCGGCAGTGCTTAAACGATCTCATTCAGCAAAACAATGTACACAATAATTTATAGAATCACATGAAAATTTAAAGTGTAAATTGTGTGTGCAAATGAGTCTTCAATGAGTGTACATTTTTCAGTTTTTCACAGTTACGGAATTGACACCCTGAAAGTATAGCTGTTAGGATTCTTAGGTTATCTTTCGAGAGGCCTATTAATACCCTAATAATAACCACTTTAATTTTTACAGAATGCAGAATTGAAGGACACCATCCGAATAGCACCGGATCTGTTTCATTTGGAATTGGTGGAGGCAATAAGGGACGAGATCAGCCGAAAATTGGCCATTAAAGTAAGTTCAATCTATGTTAGGTCACCCTGTGACATTTCATGATTTTTGTATTCATTGTTTATATTGTATTCGTTCATTTGCGTTACATTGTATTTGTCCATATAATTTACGCTGTATTTGACCATATACTTTACTGTATAACTTGATATATATTTAACTAACGGAATCTGAGCATAAGATTGGAAAATATAAAAGGCACAATATAGGGATAACGTGTCATTAGATTTGCAGACGTGCCAAGCAACACAATTATAAAACAAACATTCTAGAAGTTGTATTAAAGTTAATTGCACCAAAAGGTCTCGTTTTCATTTTTTAATATAATAGCCATAACAGTTTTTATAATTTTTTGGCACGTATTGCTTGTTCGTATACGGTGATATATTGTTGAAATTTTCCGGGAATTTATTGTGAACACGATTGTCTGATCGTATATACATGATTTAAAATTATTGAGCGCATGTCGCAGTCCGACAAATATTTTTTGCGAAGCCGTGCGCCTGAAATATTAAACAATAGTGAAAACGAATCATCTTTTCAAAGTACGGAAATGGAAGAGTCAAGTCAGGTGGGTGCTGCCGGAGATGGTAAAATTCAATCTATTGAGGAATTGAGCAATTGAGGAACAACACTGTCGAAAGTCAAAGGGACATTGTAAGATTGCGCGAGAATATTCGTACGCAGGATATGGATGAGTAAAGCGTAGCAACACAGCCAGTACAACGTGAATCAAGCCTAGTCACAACGCCGTCGACCGATTCTACAATAAAACTACGACTTGCCAACCTTTTCCGGTAATGCGGAAGAATGGCCGCTGTTTTTTACCAATCTTAACAAATACCACGGAGGCATTTGGATACAGCCATCGCCAAAACTTAATGCGGCTGCAAAAGTGTCTTGTAGGGCCCGCAAAGGAAGCAGTGGCTGCTATGCTGATATACCCAAACGACGTGCCCAATGTTCTAAGCGAGTTAGAGTTTAGATTTGGTTGGCCAGATATTGTGGTCAAACATCAGCTTCAAAAACTACAGCAGTTCCCGCCAATTCCAGATCAAAAACTTGAGCAGGTGGTGCCGTTTTCTTCCAGAGTGCGCAACGTAGTCGCATTTCTGAAATCTGCCAATTGCCACCAACAGCTAGCAAACGTGTCTTTGGTAGAACAAGCAGTAAGCAAACTACCACAAAAGAAGCAGTTTGAGTGGGCAAAACATTCAGTAACCATTTCACCGTTCGCCACAATAGAAGATTTCAGTAAATGGCTGAGCGATTTGGCCAGAATTGTGTGTTTGATGCCGACAAGTTCACACAGCATCAGAGGTAATGTCACATCTTCCAATCCCCGACGTATAATGTACATACAAGAAGAAATATCATCAGAAACACCAACGTGCCTTCGTTGCAGCGGTGATCGTATGGTCACCAAGTGCGATTCATTCCAATCCGATGATGTACAAACCAGGTGGGACTATGTAAAGAATAATAAGTTATGTTTTTCTTGCCTGAAAAAAGGTCACATTATAGGTAAATATCGATCAAAGAAGATGTGTGGTATAGACGGGTGTCAGCGGTACCACAATTCGCTTTTACACAACGACAAGATCTTATCGAAGATGCCATACCAAACTGGTCAGCGGGATAGAGGTGTGCAACCGATGTTAAACTGCCGCCTCGCCAATGAATCGCCTAAGCAACTGTTTAAGATGCTACCTATCGACATTTACGGGCCAAATAGTAAATACGAAATCCTAGCAATGTTCGATGAAGGCTCTGCAATTACTATTTTGGAGGAGGATATCGCCAGAAAAATTGGGGTTCGAGGTCAAAGTCACCCGCTGACTCTTCAGTGGTACGATGACCGGGTGGTCACGGAACAATCTTTTAAAGTCAACGTAGAAATTGGAAGCCGTTTTGATGACAAGAAGTTCACGCTTAAGGATGTGCACACCGTAAATCACCTGAATCTGCCTGAACAGTCATTCACGAAAGAAAACTTCGAACACTTCAGGCATGTACCCTTACAAAATTATAGTAGCACGAAGCCTAGTCTGTTAATTGGTTTAAATCAAGCGTATCTAGGTGTCACTACAACTTGGATACAAGCCGATAACGACAGCCCCATTGCCGCCAAAACATCACTGGGTTGGGTTGCCTATGGCCTAACTAAATCGTCAACAAGGTCAAGTCCTCGAGTTATGGTCATAACAGATCGAAATTTACATAAGATGGTCTCAGATTATTTTGAAGCTGATAGCTTCGGCGTAAATCCAACGTCGGAACAATTGGAGTCGGAAGAAGATAAACAAGCACGTCATATACTAGAAACAACAACAATACACCGACCCGATAAACATTATGAAGAAGGACTGCTTTGGAAAAAGTTTCCGCCGCAACTTCCAAACAGCAGAGAAATGGCAGAACGACGTTTGTTATCGATCGAGAAGCGTATGCATAAAGACGAGAAGTTCGCCGAACGCTACAAAGAGGAAATGGCTAAGTACGTGGAAAAGGGGTATGCAAGAAAAGTAATGCAAGAAGAAGGCACCGAGTCGTATGCTACAATTTCGACAAGGTCGTATTGGAGTTGCAGCGGATATACGGAAAATGTTTTCACAATTAAACTACGTCCAATCGATCAACATGCCCAGCGTTATCTTTGGAGAAATGGTGACATCAACCAATCCATTCAAGAGTATATGATGACCTCGATGATCTTCGGCGCCGTTTGTTCGCCCTCTATTGCTGAGTATGTGAAAAACAAAAATGCAGATCTCTTTAAGTTGGAGTATCCTGAAGCGTCATCAATCATAATAAATAAACACTACGTCGATGATATGGTTGCAAGTTTTAATTCGCCAGAGCAAGCCAAAGAAGTCAGCGAACAAATTGTGAAAATTCATCAGGAAGCAGGGTTCCAACTTAGGAATTTCGTGTCCAACTGCCCTGGAGTACAGATTGAGCTAAAAAAATCGTCATCATTAGAACAAGAAACGATCAACATGGAGCGTAGCGGAACGACAGATAAAGTTCTAGGCCTATACTGGAATACCTGCGACGATACATTTGAGTTCCACACTAAGTTCCATGGAGTTCCCAAGGATGTATTGGAGGGAACACGGGCACCTAAAAAGCGGGAGTTGTTACAAATAGTGATGGCGGTGTTCGACCCGTTCGGTATGTTGCTTGATTTTTTGATATTTTCTAAACTTCTCATTCAAGATATGTGGAGATTTGATATCGGGTGGGATGAAGCGATGCCAGCGGAACTGAACAGAAAGTGGTTACATTGGTGGAAAGAATTCAGTCAAGTAAGCCTGTTCAAGATGCCACGATGCTACTCTACACATATCTCGAACAACAGTGAAATTGAACTTCACATATTTGTCGATGCGAGTCAGGTTGCGTTTGCCGCAGTTGGGTACATAAGAGTAGCTCACAAAGATGTAGTTTATATCAGTTTTGTCATGGGAAAAACGCGTACGGCGCCTATTAAACTCTTGTCCATCCCGAGACTAGAGTTACAAGCGGCAGTATTAGGTACTACGTTGTGTAAATTGGTGGTAAACGCCCATGAGTTCACAGCTGAACGTGTAGTTTTTTGGAGCGATTCACAGACAGTGTTGAGTTGGTTGAATTCGGCCGAACGATAGTACAAGCCATTTGTAGGTCATCGAATCGCTGAAATACTCGACTCAACTTCGCAAAATCAGTGGCGATGGGTGCCAACATGCCAAAACCCCGCAGACGCTGCGACACGCCCGTCTAGTCCACCGATATTTAATTGTGAGAGTAGATGGGCTAAGGGCCCTGATTTTTTAAAGCTGGACGAACAATACTGGCCTGTCATGACAATTAAGCCGTCACCGCCACTACTTGAGGAAGAGGTTCCGAATCGCATATTATACATACAGCCGCCCAGCAAAATCATACAGTTTGAAAGATTTAGCTCTTATTGGAAGTTACAACGCACTTTAGCCTGGATTCTTAGAGCAATGAAGCTGTTCCGGGCAAGTATGGAAAGAGTACGTTTACCAACACAGCTTACAACAGCAGAAATCGAAAAGGCCGAATATACAATATGTAAGGCGGCATAACATGAACATTTTGGAAATGAAATTGCCGAGCTGTCCGCCTCACGTGAGCTTAAAAAATAAAGTCCACTGTACAAATTATCACCGCACTTGGATCATAGTGGCATCTTGCGCCTGAGTGGTCGCATTGATGAAGCAGCGTATTTACCAATTCAAGCACGTCGTCCTATTTTATTGCCACACCAACATATTGTTTCAAAGCTTATCGTCCAACATTATCATGAGAAGAATCATCATCAAAATGTGGCAGTAACTATCAATGCTATTAGACAAAAATCTTGGATACCAAAACTGAAGTCGCTTCACAAGAAAATTCAAAGTAGCTGTCTTGTATGCTATATCGATAAAGCGAAACCGAAAGCTCCCCTAATGGGTCAGCTGCCTTCCGACCGGGTAACGCCGTTTGTACGTCCGTTTACTTACTCTGGCGTTGATTTGTTTGGGCCGTTTGATGTCTCAATCGGTAGACGCAGAGAAAAGAGATGGGGCGTCATATTTACATGCCTAACAATACGAGCCGTCCACATTGAGCTGGCGGAAAATCTATCCACCGACGCTTTCATTTTGTGCCTACGTAATTTTGTGAATCGACGTGGTACCCCGGTAAGGCTGAGAAGCGACAACGGCACCAATTTCATAGGGGCACAACGAGAGCTGGCATCCGCTGAACAGCTGTTAGACACAGACAGTATCCGAGAAGCCACTAAGCACCAAATCGAGTGGATATTTAACTGCCCTGCAAATCCTAGTTCTGGTGGCTGTTGGGAACGCTTAATACGAGTTGTTAAATCGCTGCTTAATAAAACCCTCCGGCAAGTAGCCCCAAAGGAACATACGTTGCAAAGTGTTTTAATTGAAGCAGAAAATATTGTTAATTCACGCCCGCTGATAGACCTCCCTATATCACACGAAGAGGATGAACCACTTACCCCGAATCACTTTATGATAGGTTGTGTCAATTCAACTCAAACGCCTCATCCCGTTGATGAGAAGATATACCTTAAGAAACAATGGAGAATTGCGCAGAGCTTAAAATATCGCCTTTGGAAACGTTGGACCAGAGAGTATTTACCTCAGTTGATTTGCAGGAAGCAGTGCCTCCCCTTCAAGTCGGAGACTTGGTTATTTTGATCGACTCGGCACTACCTCGCAGATTGTGGCAACGAGGCCGCATTACTCAAGTTTTCCCAGCTAAAGATGGCCAGGTACGAGTGGTGGAAGTGAATACAATTAACGGAAGTCTACGCAGACCAGCCTCTCGCCTTGCCAGGCTTAAGTTGATGGTGAATCTTCGAGCAATCCACGGGGGCTGGGGTGTTAGGTCACCCTGTGACATTTCATGATTTTTGTATTCTTTGTTTATATTGTATTCGTTCATTTGCGTTACATTGTATTTGTCCATATAATTTACGCTGTATTTGACCATATACTTTACTGTATAACTTGATATATATTTAACTAACGGAATCTGAGCATAAGATTGGAAAATATAAAAGGCACAATATAGGGATAACGTGTCATTAGATTTGCAGACGTGCCAAGCAACACAATTATAAAACAAACATTCTAGAAGTTGTATTAAAGTTAATTGCACCAAAAAGTCTCGTTTTCATTTTTTAATATAATAGCCATAACAATCTATGTGCATGTGTATGTGAAATTAGTAAACTTGCATTTTATTGAAACTGGTTTTATTAAATTTGTGTCTCTGCATTGCGCTCAAAGATATCGTATCTCTTAAAGATTTAATAATCCTACAGGGGGATTTCGCTTCCCATCGTTCAAGGAAGCTGAACAAGCTTGGGTATGGGAATATCCACTAGAAGATGATGCTAAGCATGATTTATTCGTGGATATAGGAGAACCAATCAAATTTCGTGTTTTACGTGAAATTTTCGAAGACAATTTACCAATTGGACCACCAAAAAACAGACACTCAGATTTAGCAGCGGGTGCATCCGCCGACAATCAGCATCCACTAGAAGATGGTGCTAAGCATGATTTATTCGTGGATATAGGAGAACCAACAAATTTCGGGTTTTACGTGAAATTTTCGAAGAAAATTTACCAATTGGACCACCAAAAAACAGACACACGACAATCAGATTCAGCAGCGGGTGCATCCGCCGGACAACCTTCATCACAACAAACAGAGATAAAGACTCCATACCGGATAGTGGTGTTTATAAAAAGATGTAGATATATTAATAATGATATCACGTATCAAATTTACTTTAGGCTGCTATTAATAATTACATTATATAATTGCATATTTCTTTCGAAATCTTCGGGAGTGAAATGCACTTCACATATGCATGCTGTTTTGAGATTCACTATGTTCTTTCGGCGGCAAAAATGAAGCCATTTCTTAGCCACTACTGCGTCCTTTGGAAAGTGGAAAAATCTCCATTTGTTTTTACTGGTTTTCTTCTTGTTGTTATCACACTCAAACACAGAACAATGCATTATTAATATAATTATTTAATTAAAACTTTCACAAATATACGTATATCAAAGCGCGGCTAAATAAAAATGAGCTATTTCTACGTTATCAAAAACAGCTGATCTTTTGTTTACATGCGCAATGCGCAATCTTTTTGGTGATTTGTGGTTTTCGGGTGTTGTGCATCAAATTTTTGGAAGTAGAAAAATTCTTTAAGAAAAGAATGTAAAGGCGGTGCCACAATGACATTTTTCATATAGATGCGTTTAACACAAGCTTATGCATTGCAATAACATCGCCACAATCAACCAAGATGTTGCGTTTGTAAATATGAAGGAACTTCAGACGTGGCAATTGAAGTTTATTACGCCTTGCCCATTCACATACAAAATTTCGCGAAGCACTGATATAAACATTATCCCCTTACAACAAAGATACTTTCTAACATATTTTGTGTCGTATTCATTTGTTATATTACAGTTTTTACCTGCGAAAAATGTTAGAAAATTTACCAACCAGTGGGAAAAATAATTTCACTTGCAAAGTGTGTCAATACCCTTAACCAAAACAAATGTCACATTCTTCTTCTTATGCTTTGCTTGTAACAAAATTTGGGAGATGGCTACTTTTCAATATCAGATGGCGCCAGTGTCGCTCACTCTACCGTTCTCCATAAAAATGCATGCAATCTACTCATAATGCATGAGCTTGTGTTAAACTCATCTATATGAAAAAGTGCTTATGTGTCGGGGCTTTAACTTCGTTTTGTAAGGTCGTCGCGTCAAGTTCGTTTTTCCCCACAACTCAACCGCGTGCTATAAAAGGACGCTATTCATGCGGTAGAGAATAAAATGGCGGATACTGCGGGAATTCAAATGACAAAAAATTAAATTAAAAACATTTAAAAAACTAAAAATGTATCGTACTTGGAGTAAACCATTAAATCTAAATATATAATAACCTCAATTACGCAGAAACCTACGCACATGGTTCTGGCCTTAGTGTATTACCTGTGTGTTGGTGGAGCAACTGTACAACAATTTAAAGACAGCAAACTTCTGAATATATAACCTGGTGTTATGGATTAACACCAATGGAGGGATAACTTGGTGTTTTATTAAGCTTAATCTTTAACCAATAAACTAATAATCCAAAAAAAAAAGAATGAACTGTTAGGAATATATAGCAGTGCACATGGATATGTTTGGGTTTTAACGAAATATGTATGCATATTTTTTATATACTTATACACGAAATGATATTCAATCGGCATTAGGGAACATAAATGCTTAAAAACGGTTCTCCTTATTTATAATCTGTAAAGTAGGTTTACAAAGCTCTTTGGTTTGGAAATTCGAATAAAAATATCATTTTAAAACACTTTATAAACCTTTTGCTTTTATTATTTTTGTAATAGAATAAGTTATCTGAATGTAAATATAGTAATCTGGCAGCACGAAGTGTCGAGCAGGGTTTTTGGTGACTTCCGCTTCCGGATTGATTAAAAAAAAGAGAAGAAGCCCAGCTGACACATTGCTTGCGATATCGAGGTAAAATAAAGGAATCTATCTGAAAATAAAACATATCAGGTGTGGAAATCCCACAGGCCAATATTTTATTTAGTATAGCAAGATATTTTTAATTCAAATCGAAATTTAAAGACATTAATTGATAATGGCAAATATGCTGACGATTGCTGGTGTTGACTTTGATAAAGAGGCTACTCTTGTTCAATTGCGTGTCTTGTACGACCAGGCTGTAGCTACTCTGCCAAAATTATTGGATGATGGTTCGCCGAATGGAAAGTTACAAAACATGAACGTGCCAGATGAAAATGTACCGGACAAAAATGTGCCAGATGAAGGTGCACCAGAGGAAAATAGGCCACATGAAGACGTGCCAGATGAAGGAGGGTCGGAGGAGGATATAACCGGTGTAAATGTGACGAGTGGCAGCTCAATTGATAGCTTAAAGGCTGAAGACGAGCACTTGGCACGGATGCTAGCTGTTGCTTGCAAAAAGCGTGAACTGATTGAACTGCAGCAACAGATCAATCAAATTGATAAACGCAGAATTGATCTGCATGAGCTGGATGCGCTCATGAATAAATTTAACGGGTCGGAATTCCAAGATGTTGTTAAGTGGATTGGTGAGTTGGAGGCAGTATTTGAATTTCTACGCTACAATGATAGAGACAAGCTGATTGCTGCTCGACATTTAGTAACAGGTCATGCCAAAAAATTCCTGGACATTGCTCTAGTCCGTTCGTATAGTGACTTAAAGTCTGCTTTATTGGTGGAGTATCGACGAACGTTTTCGCTCCAAGATGTATTTAGCCAGTTGAAAACACGTAGTATTAAACCAGGGGAAACCCCTCGACAATATGTGGTGGAAATGCAACATATGGCTAGCCGAGCTGAAATACCAGAAAGTGATTTAGTCGGCATAATTATCGACGGACTGAACGACAAATTTACTTATGTGTCGATGTTATATGGTGCAACGTCAATCAGAAGTTTAAAAATGATGATGGAGCGTTACGAAAAAATGAGGAAAACTGTGTGTACAGTGGATAATCGTGTCAAAGAAAAGCCCGCCGTAACTAGCCGGGTGGATGTCAATAATGTGCGTTGTTACAATTGTTTCCAGTACGGTCATTATCAGAGTGCATGTACACAACTTAGACGCCCACCTAATTCGTGTTTTATGTGCGCAAAAGTAGGCCATACGCGCCATAATTGTACTCGTCGTGTATCATCAGCAAACAATCGCAACGTCGCAGGTGCTATATGTTATAATGAGATTCGAAAAATTAATAAATTAACTAAACAACTTCCTTCAAACAACATGGTAAGTTTTGCCTTCTATAATGGAGAAAAGTGTACTGATTTAGTCTCTCTTTTTGCATTGTTCGACACTGGTAGTCCAATAGTTTCATAAAACGATCCCTTGTGCCAGAGTTAGTACAACTAAGCAATAAACGAAAATTAACACAACACCATGAAATTGGTAACAAACAAATAAAAATGTACGGTATTTTGCCTTGTAAATTTATATTTCGTAAACATTGTATCATTCATAATTTTGTTATTTTGCCAGATTTGGATGCAGTTGTTCCAGTATTGGTTGGACGGGACCAGGGGCTCAATTCCGTAACTGTGAAAAACTGAAAAATGTACACTCATTGAAAACTCATTTGCACACACAATTTACACTTTAAATTTTCATGCGATTCTGTAAATTATTGTGTACATTGTTTTGCTGAATGAGCGCTGAATGTAAAAGTCTTATGTCAGTGAGAAAATATTCATCAAACGCCATGAAAACAAACAAGTCATTCTACAACAGCGCGTATGAGTTTTGAAGGTCAGAATAATGTACACTGGCTGCCAAGAAAACTCACGAAGTTTTTATCAGTGAGCTTTTTTGTTCACAGTTTTGCTTTACAGAATCAGAATTTCAAAGTTTACACAATTTCTTGTGTATATTTTAAAACTCACAGTTAGCGAATAGGGCCCCGTATCGGTAGCATTATAACAGCTGATTCGACCTATCTTATGAGAATCAATGCAATCGATTATTGGTGCCGCTAAGGTCGTAACCGTATCGTAGCCAACCAATTGGGTTTTGGTTTACCGTCGTAACGATAAACAGCTGATTACGTTAGGGATACGGATACAGCGATACGACATACGGAACCAATGACTCCGGCTTAAGCAATTTTGAACTCGTGAATGCGCAATCTGGGTAAAGTGTGAATTAAATTTCCTTAACCCTAACGCCTTAGTCGTAACCATACCCATATCCATAACCATCTCCAATGTGTTCGATTAATGGTGCCTTAACTTAAAAGTCGTGAAAATTTCTTAAAATTGACGAAAACCCAAAAAATTACAAACATACTCCACAAAAAATAAGTTTCTTAGTCATAACGTATCCAAAACAATGAAGAAAATCTACAAAAAGTTATTTAATTCACCACCTCAAATATTTTTAGGGTATGGATATGGCGAGAAACCAAAAACCAATTGGTTGGCTATGGTATGGTTATGGCGTTAGCGCTATGGTATGGCACCATTAATCGATTACATTGATTTCCATAAAGCAGGTTCGATCAGCTGTTTTATATGGTTATGGCTTTATGGTTATGTCACCATTCATTTGCCCTTAAGTGATTTGTGCCCGTAAACCGTTGCCAAGCAACCCAATTTGTCAATAGAGGTGAATATGACCATTTCACCACTATGAGTCCTCATACCATTGTGAATCAAACATTACAGTTGCCACACAATGTTTTCATTTGAGACCAAAATTTATAGAAAAAAGGACCAAATCTCAAAGAAATGGACCAAATTTCTGTATTCCTTATTTGGTCTAAAAATAATTCGGCAGTTCACAAATGTGTCGAATTCGTTGTAATATCTTAAATTTCAGGTTATGGTAAAGTAAAATGTTACACATACTTAAATTTTAGCAAAAAGCCTTATATAAATATATGTTTTAACGAAAAACCTTAGAGGAAACCCCGTTCTCAAGCCAAACTAATAAAGTTTTATTTACATACAAATCTTATTTTTAAACTAAATTTTTCCAGAGCTCGGATGTATGAATTTTATCATAAAAATCAGTCCTAAAATTAAAAAAAAATGTTAATGATAAGCAAATTTAATTCTTCCCTCTCCGTTTACCAATTCACCCTCACTTAAATTTTCCCATCTGTGACGATTCAGTAAGTGCGACTGAAATGTACGCTTTTTTCATATAACTTGTTGCAGAGAAAAATGTACATTTCAAAACTCACTTTTATTGAATCTAGCTACAGTCCTCAGATCATTACCCTCAGACCATTGTTCAAAAGTTTCAACTCCGTAGTAATGGAATTTTGATCACATTTAACTAGGTACGAGAAATTAGTTAACAATGTTATTATTAAAGTTCTGAGGTTCTACTCTCCAATGGGAATAATTTGACACAAAGCGATTATATCAGTTATACGCTGGACATTTGTAGAGTTATTGCGTTCAGAAAATATTTCTGCCTTACTTCCAATAAAAATATTCCTTGTTTTAAGATACTTAGTATTCTAAATTATATACACTGAATTTTCTTTAAATATTCAATATTCACTAATAATAATAATCACTTAAAATGTGTTTCATATTGGTGGTATAATTGCGACAAACTTTTTCTAATTGGACTCTTTATTGCAGCCCGGAAATATGTATACATATGTAAACGTTTAACTCTGTAACTGATATTGAATTTTAAAGTTGTATAGGAGAAACGCCATTAACTTCCAGACACAAAAAAAATATAGCCGTATCGCAGTATAAGACGTATGCAAAAAGACACTTTCCAGCGGACCACATGGGGATGAAAAGGACCAGTTTTGGTCCAAATGGACGAAAGTGGCAACCGTGGTTAACAGTGCAAATTATTTTTGCGTCAGTCGAGTTTCTCATAAATTCAATTTTGTTCGCGATTATAATATTTTTGTTTAAATCTGGCTTTAAATAATAGTTTGTACAATAAAGTAAATATAAACATCTGCTAATATTTTTAGCTTCCTGGTAGGTTAAAAGCCAATTAGGTAAGCTACACAATTTCGTCACAACAATATAAACGGCGTCACTTTAACATGCCGAAAATTTTACTGGTTAGTTGTAAACGTTTCATATTGTATAATATTTTAGCAAATTGAAAAAAGAATGGGCCGCCGCTGTTGCGTAGCTGGATGCAGCTCTACTTCTCGACTACCGGAGCACCATGGTGTTACTTATCATTCGTTTCCATTGGATCCAAATATACGCGCTGTCTGGCTGCGTAATACTCGACTTAGTGCTGAACGACAAATAACAAAAAGTGTGTTGGTTTGCTCGAGACACTTTCGGAGAGTTGATTTCCAACCTCAACGTAGTGGAAAATATTTGTTGAAGCAGAAAGTGTTTCCCACAGTGTTTCCTTGGGGAAAAGTTGATCCCAGCCAGGTGGAGGCGGATTTAGAAGAACTAAAAACTGGCACTACAAGTAACGGAAGTCAGTCCATTGAAGATGCAACTACAGCAACAGTGGAGGCAAAAGTAGCTCAGATAATGGCTGAAACTGCTGAACGCAGCGCTGCAAAAGCCAATGCTTGTGTGGTAAAAGAAGATAGCGAAATTATCTCACCCACAATATCGAATTCGGCATCCCCAGCCGCTGTTAAGTTTGAGCCAGTGACGTCCTTCAACCCCGGCGCTCGTCTTGAAGCGCAAGATTTCGATGGCATTTGGCATGCAGCTAGAGTTGTTGAAGTGGATAATGATGATCGTGAAGTGCTTATAAAATTCGAGCGTTCCGGTAAAATAAAATCAGCAGTTGTTGGAACAGAGGAATGGATTCCAATGAACTCTTCACGTTTACGTCAAAAATTATCTACTAAACCGATACCTGTTTTTGAACTGGAAGAGAAATGTATGGCCCGCTGGACTGGGCCGAGAAAATTTCCTGGTACAATTAAGAAAATTTTGGGAAATGATATGTATGAGGTTTTATTTGATGACGGCTATATAAAAAATGTGCGTGCAGTGCACATGAATAAAGTCTCACCTTTCGAAGTTGAGCAACCTTTATTACCTGAATTACCGACCATACCAACGAGTAATATACCGCAGGAAGGCGTTGCAGCTACTTTTGAGCTGTTCACTCCTGTTAAAATGGTTAAGGTTAAATCCCCACTACCATTAGCAACAACTACGTCTGGTCAAAAAAAACGAGCTGCACCTGGAACCCGAAAAGACTGGCCTTTGCTTGATCTCTCAAAATTGGATTTCGGTAAGGCAATTTATTTTATAAGCAAACATGTATATGGTTATGAAAATATTATTATTTTAGCGTCCCTTAACTTGCCACAAATACCGCAAGATGGTGAATGGACTTGTCACTGGGTAAACGATCAGCCAATAGGACGGGAGGGATATCTTGTTGTCGGCGAACATCGCAAACCCACTGTTATCGTTGAAGACTGGCGCCTGCCTCCAGGTTGGGTAAAGCATATGTATCAGCGATCCAATGTTTTAGGCAAATGGGATGTAATATTAGTAAACCCAGGCGGAAAACGTTTCCGCTCAAAGTCGGATTTGAAAACTTTTCTTGAAGAACAAGGTCAGGTATACAACCCCGATATATATGATTTTAGTATTCATCGGCGCCGAGCTAAGGATATTAATGCCTATGTTTATACACCTGATTATACTCCGCAATTGACACCAAAGCCGAAACTATTAGACTCAACAATTGCGACTATGGATGCTGTTAGTGTAAATGCAACCACCACTGCCTTGTCCATTGGAACTTCACAGTATATTGAAGCACCAGTAACGACAGCTGTACCACCAGCTGAACTTATGACTCCAACTTTAACAGTAGATACCACGTCGAAGAGCATTACAGTAGATGTTATTAATAGCCCTGACAATGCAGATACTATTTCAGCACGCTCTATAGATACAACTACTTTGCCTCTCGAAGACGGTTACGGTATGTATGAAAGAAGTTTCAAAATAACAACAATGTTATACAATAATGTGTTTATCTATTAGCTTACATTGGTGGATTAAAGGTACAAATAATCGACAATCTCTTTCGATGTCCACAACAGGGGTGCTTGAAGAATTTTCGAAAAGAGGACCATCTCCAAATACATGTAAAACATTATCACCAGGACTTAATTAAGTAAGTATAAAAATTATTTCTTTTGACTTTGAATAAATAAATAACTTTGAAAAAAACGATTTCTAATAGACTACTAGGCGCATGCCCCAAGATGCTTGAGCTAGCGAAAAAACGTACACACATTAAGCCAGATCAACATGAACCTGCTCCACGTAATCAAATACCAAATCAACAATTTTTTGCTAAACTTTATCAGCAAGATTTACTTCAAACTCGTGCTCATCGGCGTACTGCCGGTCTGCTTGCAACAACAATAGGCAGTATCTCCCAGGCTTTGGAAACTTCCTCGGAGATAAAATCCGAAACAGAATTCAAAATTGAACCGGAAGCAGTTTCGGAATCAGCACATATGTGTGTTGTCAGTAATGATATATTAATTAATAGCTCTGCTCAAAATAGCACAGTTATGGACATATCATCAACCACTATTTCCTCTTTGGACGATGGTATGAACGCAGATATATCGGTGATTCCACGCAAACGTCCTCGAACATCTACTAATAAAAGAGGTTTGGGTGCACGCAAGAGTAATCGGCAGCGTACAACACGACGTTACTTGACAGCAGCGCAAGCTACGTCAAGTGGATCAATGTTGCCTGTGGTAACTGCAGATAGTAGCTTTGGAGTGTCCGAGTTCGAGGAAACACGTCACTCGTTTAACGGCACTCCTGATGCTAAAGTGGTTGATGGAAAGAAACGGAAATCATCTGGTGCAGCAGTTACGCCGATGAGTAGTCTGGATTCCCCTGTCACGGCAGATTCTGGATCATCATCGTTTCCGCCATTACTTGCTCCTGGCTCTAACGAAGCTGAAGCCATTGGTGGAATGAATGTCAATCAACCACAGTACATTAAAGAAAATGGTGAATTAATAAAAATTGTAAGCATGCGCCAAGAAGAAATAATAAATTGTCTATGTTCATATGGCGAGGAGGACGGCCTAATGATACAATGCGAACTATGTTTGTGCTGGCAACATGGAATTTGTAATGGTATTGATAAGGAAGGTGATGTTCCTGAAAAATATGTTTGTTACATATGTCGTAATCCGCAACGTGGTCGAGAAGCAATGCGTTTTAAGCACGACCAGGATTGGTTATATGATGGAAAACTACCTGTGGCTAACTATCATATCCCCAATCCCAATTTACAAAAACGGTTCGATTTTTTAAAAAAATCACATGTTCTTACTGGAAACTTGGTAGAGCTTAAACGATTCATGCATTCTTTGCGCGTTAAAATAAATATTGCTAATAATCGCTGTCATCCAAAACTATACTTGTGGGCTAAAAAATGGGAGGACGACTTGGATTTACAAACTAGCAAGTCTGATATAAAATCCGAGCAAGATATAAAAGTTGAGGATACAGATGTTGAAATGAAGACATTGGAATCAAAATGTAAAACAACACCCTCGACATCACCAACAAAGAAAATAAAGTCGGAGCCGACAACGCCTTCGCACCTTATTCCAAATGTACCACAACCCGAAGCGCCTATAGATCCAGTAGAGTGCCAACATCGGTTAATGGAACATATTAAGATACAACAAAGCTTAGTACTACATCGTTTAGACGATATTGAAAAAGAAATGGAGGGTATGTAAATGCTCATAATATATATGTATGCATCATTTTCTTTGTAACACTTATCTCTGTTTCAGACCTTGAACGACAAGACGATATCTTTGATCTGAGAGATGCCGACTTAAAAAGTACTAAAGATGTCGTGGCTACATTCATTAAAGAGCTAGATACAATGAAACAGCTAGCTAAACTTAATATTTTAGAAAACACAAAACAATCTTTAAAAAACACTCCAGCACCTAAATAATTTTAATAGGTGAAGGTAATATTAAAGCTTGACGATGGATTGTTCTACATTTTTCTCTTAGTTTATATTTTTTTCTATGAAAAACTCACTCATACCTATATATGTATTGATAAAATATATAATGTTTCATTTTATAATACAGATCAAACAAAACTGTTACATAATAAATGAAAATTCGCTTAGGAACTTTTTTTCAATTTAGGTAGCGATAAAAGCCCTGACAATTTGGCTTAGCGGCTTAGGGCCCTCCACCTAGTGCGTTACGCTTCTTATGATGGCGCCGGAGGTTGGTTACTGAGAACTGCTAACTACTACGCCTCCTAAGGTAGCCGGTTCTATGATGTTGTTGTTGTGGCAATAAGTACACTCACCGAAGGTTTTTAGTAGGTGTTATCGGTGTTGCTGGTCCTTTCCTGTTACGTATCCGATACGTTCCGGTTGTTGTTGTTGTTGTAGCGATAAGGTTGCTCCCCGAAGGCTTTGGGGAGTGTTATCGATGTGATGGTCCTTTGTCGGATACAGATCCGGTACGCTCCGGTACCACAGCACCATTAAGGTGCTAGCCCGACCATCTCGGGAACGATTTATGTGGCCACATTAAACCTTCAGGTCATCCCCTCCCTCCCCACCCCCAAGTTCCATGAGGAGCTTGGGGTCGCCAGAGCCTCGTCTGTTAGTGAAACAGGATTCGCCGCGGATAGGTGAGGTTGACAATTGGGTTTGGAGAAGCTATATATTGCGCTGGCAACCTGTAATGTTGCGCTACACACCTCTTGAATCTGGTATTTTAGTCGCCTCTTACGACAGGCATACCTACCGCGGGTATATTCTGACCCGGTAACAAGCACTAATTAGGTACTAGCCCTGGGATTCAAGGGGTTGTGTAGCGCAACATATAGCTCCTCCAACCCAATTGTCAACCTCACCTTCGAGCGGCGAATCCCGTTTCACTAACAGACGAGGCTCTGGCGACCCCAAGCTCCTCATGGAACTTGGGGGTGGGGAGGGAGGGATGGCCTGAAGGTTCAATGTGGCCATATAAATCGTTCCCGAGATGGTCGGGCCAGCACCTTAATGGTGCTGTGTTACCGGAGCGTATCGGATCTGTATCCGACAAAGGACCATCACATCGATAACACTCCCCAAAGCCTTCGGGGAGTAACCTAATCGCTACAACAACAACAACAACAGGTACTAGCCCTACCATCTCGGGAACGATTTAGTATGACCATTCGAGGCCATTCCACCCCACCCCTAGTTCTATGAGGAACTTGGGGTCGCCAGAGCCTCGCCTGCTAAATATGTGTAATGCATGCATAATTGTAAAAGGATTCACCTCGCGAAGGTGAGGTTGACAATTAGGTTGCGGAAGCTATGAATTGCTATTATCAACCCCTTTGAATTCCGCCTGTTCTATGTACCGCAGCGTCTCGCGATTTTTTCCGACCAGGGACTGTCATTTCAGTGCAATACTATTTAATTTGTTGCGTCCCTCCCACAAATTGTCATTCTTCCAGCAGATCCTTGCTTCAAGACTGCTCCATATTCTCCTGGTCTGGGAAGGTATTGAACGAAATCCGGGCCCAGAACCTGATTCCTGCCCAGAGTAATGGTTTTGCTGCGTGTGTCGGAAACGAATCTTTTTAGAACGGTCACACTCTTGTCAGTGTGTCACGTGTAAGGGATGGTTACACCGGACGAGATGTTCTGGGCTAGACCCAAAACTCGTCGTCCTCGTACCTTTTAAGGAAATATAAACTTTCCAAAACATTACCCTCAAAACTGCCACGGCTGTCTTCATATGTCCCCAGAACACCCCCTACACAATGAGGCGAGAGTACTTCTCATTAGGGAGAGAAACAAAATGCTGAACAAACAGTTTCTGTTGAATACCCACAAACCTGGGCATCCCAACAGACATCTGATTGATGACGCCACACCTCCCAGGGGTTTAAGAGGTAATCTCCGTAAGCATTATAATAAATACGGTCCCTGGGAACACAGCCGTATGATGCAAAAAAAGCATAAGCAGGTCCTCAGTGATATCCACAAACAGGCGTCGGACCTATATGCACAGATTTGCACGGCGAATCCAGTTCTTACAGAAAAATACCCAGAACTCGCAGAAGAGGAACTCACTCTCCCTAGGGAAACGCGCGTTACTCTATCTCAACTTTGATCTGGGTACTGTAACAGGTTAAACTCTTACCTATCCAGAATCAACTCCGACATACAAAATATATGCCCTGCTTGCACATGACACCAACCATCTCTGCAATTGCAATGTGGAGCCTGTTTAAACTGTAAGTTTCCTTGGATCCCCCATATATGTAATACTCCTATATTGCTACAAACGGCTAGGTACATTCCCAAACATCAGAGTGCCGATATACTGCTGTTTACACGTTTTTGTTTTTGTATTCAATAATCGAATGTACCTAAATTAAATTTTTTTCCTGTCACACTTATGCTGCTACAATCACAACAATTTTATAGGCCGTCTTGTTTTGATTTCGAATTCAAAACACATTGCGAGCATTTTCTATTAGCAATATAGGAGTATTACATATATGGGATCCCCGTTAGAGGATACTTTGTGATAGGGCGAAGTAGTGCTACAACAAGAACAGGTCCGCTGCTCAACAGCTCACACGGCCGCTCCAACCCATAACTACAATCTCCGTATCATCGAAGATAGCAATAATAAAAATAATAATAACAAATCCAACGGTTTACCCAACAAAGTTTATCAAACCGACACGAGTGGCGCATCCCCATGACACACAGATTATATTTATATTTTTTATTTTTGCCAAGTCGTTGAAAGGCGGATTTTTTTAAGCGTCGAGATCCAAAACTGCTCAGCTACAGAATAAAAGTCATCAGCTGATTTTTATACATAAATAGTTAGAAATTATACATACACTACATTGTTTTTGTATTTTATGTATATACTAGAAGACCCGGCAGACGTTGTCCTGCCCTAAATTTGGCCAATCTGCATACATTTTAATAAGCTTTTTCCGTCTGACTCTGCCCTCCCCCCTCTTCACTTTTTCCTAATCCTTTTATTCACTCCTCCCTCCGTCTTTTTCGCTTCATCTATCTCCATCTTCGTCTCATTCTATCTCTTTCTCAATCTCCTTCTCTCTTTTCTCTTCTCTCAATTTCTTCTCATTCTTCTGCATCCCTTATTGCCTGTCCCAGAAGGTGGTATGTATTTTATTCCAGTCCCAGTCCCACTCCGGGTCTCAGTCCCAGTCCATCTCTGGATAATATATTACTCTGTACTAAAGCACTCATGAACAGCTTTCATTTGATATCCATATTGTATAAACACTGTCTAGGCATTCACTGGCCCACGTTTTGGCCTATATATCGAGACCCTAGTCGTATGAAAATTACCCTCTAATAAAGCACTTATCAACAGCTTTCATTTGATATCCACATTCTGTAAACACATTCTAGGGGTACCCGGGTCCACGTTTTGGCCTATATCTCGAGACCCTAGTCATCCAGTCACCTATCCTATATTTCAAGCTAGATCAAACTACACACGGGGTGCAAAACAAATTCAAAATCGGTTCAGTAGTTTAGGAGTCCATTGGCCTCAATTGTGTGACACGTGTTTTTTATATATTAAGACAATATAGCAGCTCTTTCTGAGCAATTCGCGTCAGCTCCCTTCTGAGCACCTTCGCCTGCCCCTTACTGGGCATACGTATACAAAACTCATACCCTCTTGTAAAGTTAAGTTATGTTTTTAAATTATCGCGTATATAATTATACATGTCACCTCTTAATATCAAATATGTAACTATAACTCTTAAAATCGTTTACTTAATGTTTTACACTGCACTTTCGTTTTGTATAAAACATACTATTTTTAAATGTACTGGTATTTGCTATTTAGTCTGCTTAATTTCAAAATTGCTCAATTTGTAGACTATTAAATAAATAGGTAGATAGGTAGGTGAAATGGCTGCGACCATGGTCGCCCAAGTAGCTTTTAAAGCCGTTTTGATGCCATATAACTCGTCAAAAAACCTACGGAATGTTACGGTCAATGTATTACAACCAGCCAGAGTTGTTGATAAAATTAAGAATATTCGGGATTGCTATCACAGATCCAAGGAACCTTAGCCGGGCTCTAGATAGAGCCGGGCATTTACACATAAAGTGTTCTACTGTCTCCCTGGCATTTGGATCTTTGCAGCTTCTGCAGTATTCGTTATACGGAATGCCCATCTTTTCCGCAAGCGTACCTAGTGCCCAATGACCGGTGCAGACTGCTATCAGTTTGCGTGTGTTAGCCCTGGATTTGTTCAGAAGACTTCCCGTCCTCTTTCCATCATAGTTTGGCCAAATGGATTTTGATATTGCACAGGTGGTGATGTTATTCCACTTTGTTTGTGCTTTCTTCAAGTAGAAGCTTTGGATATTCCCCTTGGCTACTGCTAACGGTATGCCTACTTCGACACTGGTTATTTCCTCGTTCATTCGGATGAGCCCCTGTGTGCTAGCTCGTCGGCCTTCTCGTTACCCTCTATCCCCCTATAACCCGCGACCCAGATAACGCGTAGTTCTAGATTGGTGGATAACTGGGATATGAATCGCTTACAAGCCCACACTAATTTTGAGTTAATGTGTGGCGAGGAAAGCACTTTTATCGCTGCTTGGCTATCCGACAGGATGCAACCTTTACCAGCTACATTCAAGCCCTCCAGTGATTTGCAGGCTTGCCAAATCGGGAGGATTTCTGCTTGAAACACGCTGCAGTGCGATGGGAGTCTGAATGATGCAGACAAATCTAGGGACTCAGAGAAGACTCTGGCCCTCACACCCGATCTTGGAGCCGTCAGTGTAGATTTGGATATCGTCGACCCTTATGCCTGGGTTTCTCTTCCACTCGTTCCTGCTTGGAATGGCGGTATTACAACCGTATTCAAACTTCAGTTTTGGAGAGTAGTAATCTGTCGCGGTACTACATGTACCATCCGGAAGTTTCTTTAGGATACTAATATGCCCTTGCTGAGTATCCTTCC
Organism: Eurosta solidaginis; assembly: GCF_040869045.1. NCBI lineage: Eukaryota > Metazoa > Arthropoda > Insecta > Diptera > Tephritidae > Eurosta > Eurosta solidaginis. The sequence continues at coordinate 108,724,678 of NC_090319.1, forward strand.
AACACCCAGACTCATTGAGTCTCAGTGCGGTTTGTGACTATGTACAAAGTATATGCAAGTCGGTCGGAAGCATGTTCAAAATGGGGTCTAAAGCAGCTGTGGGGCAAGTGCGTCCGGCCCCTATGGCACCAACGCGCGCAGTGTTCGGGACTTTTTGCAGGCTGGTGAGATTTTAGCTCTTACTTAGAGCTTCCCACCAGACTATGAAACCATAGGTAAGCACCGGTCGCACCACCACCTCGTACATCCAAAGTACCATGCTTGGCTTGAGTCCCCATTTCTTACCAAACATTGATTTGCAGGCATAGAAGGCGACGCAGGCCTTCCGTACCCGCTCTTCGATGCATACTTTCCAATTCAACTTGCTGTCAATTGTTAGTCCCAGATACTTGGAACTCGATGACAGGTTTAGTTGCTGGCCGTTTAAGAATGGTAGTCTGAAGGCAAGTGGCTTGTACTTCCTCGTGAAGAGAAGCAAGTCCGTCTTGTCGGGATTTAACCTAAGGCCATATCCCTGGGCCCAGCTCCGCCTAGCTCTGCTGTTATTTCGCGGTTGCGAAGCAGGGTTGAAATCCACAGCCGTAGTGGCTCTTCAACCCCTGCTCTACCGAGGGCAGCCTCAATCGCTTCGGCTCTTACATTGTTAAACGCGCCTTCCACATCAACAAACGCAGCCAGAGTGAACTGCTTGTGATCAAGGGAGTTTTCCACCGTTCGAACTACATCATGTAGCGCGGTTTCTGTGGATTTCCCTCTCAGGTACGCGTGCTGTGCCTTGGAAAGTGGAGCCTCGCCTAGAAGCTCCCGTATATGTATATCTAGTAGCCTTTCGAACGTTTTCAGAACAAAGGGCGTGAGACTTATTGCCCGAAAGTTTTTGGCTACTTCATGCCCCCTTCTGCCGGCCTTAGGGATGAAAACCACCCTTGTTTTCGTCCACGAGACCGGAATGAGGTTCAGACGAATGCATGCCTCGAAGATCTTCTTTAGTTCCTTAACCAAAGATTTCTGAGTCTTCTGCAGCATAATAGGTAGAATACCATCCACGCCCGGTGATTTATATGGAGAGAAGCTATCTATTGCCCATGCAATTTTCTTCTCTGCTAAAAGGTTGTCTATGAGGCCAACAGGCACTTCCTGATGTGCCGTCTCTGTGTCGCGTACTCCCTCCCGCGATCCATCCGGGAAGTGAGTATTTACAAGGATGTTTAGTCTCAGCCGCCGATCCTGCCCATATTCCATCGGCGCGCTTGACAAATGTCTTGTTTGAATGACTCTTGGCAAGAATCTTTCCCAGCCTGGCTGAGTCCTTCGTGGACTCAATCGACTCGCAGTGTTCTCGCCAGGAGCTTGATTTTGCTGTCCGTATGGCTTTCTTATACTCCCTCAGAGCCGTCCTGTACGCCTGGAAATCGTTCCTGAAGTGACAGTCGTTGAAGACCCTCCTCAGCTTTGACCTCAGGTCGCTGAGATTTTTGTCCCACCACGGTGGGAAGTTCTTTTTGCTCCTCGAAATTGGACAGGCGACCTTAAAGGCCACCTGAAAGCTTTTCTCCAGAGACCGGGCTCAGTCGTCAAGACTGTCTGTAGATTGAATAGGCGTCCTACTTCTATGGAGCCTATCACTGACTATCTTGTCAAATAGGCTCCAGGACGTTCGTTTGGGATTTGTGTGCTCATTTCTTTTTCCCAGTCTATGTTGAAAAGGATCAACCGGTGATCCGACAGGGAACGTTTTTTCGACCCACCCCGGGTAGTTCGCCGTATTCGGGAAACTAAAGGTGGGAGAGCTGCCCTTGTTACATACATAAAGGTCGTTAGCTAATATATATTCAAACAGAGACTCACCCCGTTCGTTTATCTCGCTGCTCCCCCAAACCGCGTGCCTTGCGTTGGCGTCGCAACCCATCACGACCGTCTCCTTCTTGGCTGTTTGTGCTACTATTTGCGCTACCTCCTCTGGAGGAGCGGGCCGATCGTGGGCCATATAAGCTGAGGCGACCGTCATGCTTCGGCCGCTTCTTGACTCGACCTTGACCACAGCAACGTTGTAACTACTAAATTTAGGTAAAAAGAAAGCATTAATAGTATTCCTAACGAGGATACAAGCCCTCGGTTTACCTTCTACATGTGTGTAAAAAAGTGTATCGTTTCGGGTCTTTAGGCCACCCGCTGTGACCGCAGATATCAATGTCCTCCTCCCTGAGGATAAATAAATAAATAAAATAAGTGCACATTTGGTTACATAAACTATTATAAGTATAAATTTAATTTTTTGTTACAAGTTGAGCTGGGATAGAACAGTTTTCTTTACGATTGTTGTTGGTGTTGTTGTAGCGATAAGGACACTCCCCGAAGGCCTTGGGGAATGTTATCGAGTTGATGGTCCTTTGCCGGATGCAGATCCGTTACGCTCCGGTACCAAGCCTGTCCATCTCGGGAACGATTTGTTATGACCACATGCGACCTTCTAGGTCATCCCGCCCTCCAACCCTCTAGACCCATGAGGAGTTCGGGGTCGGGAGAGCCTCGGCTGTTAATGAAACAGGATTCGCCACGGATGCGTGAGGTTGACAATTGGGTTTGGAGAAGCTATATATTGCGCTGGCAACCTAAGTTGCGCCACACAACCCCTTGAATCTGGTACTTTAGTCGCCTCTTACGACAGGCATACCTACCGCGGGTATATTCTAGCCCCCTGACTCGCTGGAGGCTTTTCTTTACGGTAAAAAGTGTATCCGTTACATCGAATTGGAATGAGTGTTAAAATCATGACATAAACACCGAAAAGGTTCGTTTAATTGGAAATTAGTTCTACCGTGCCTCAAAAGAGGATTGTAATGTCTTGAGACTCGTGAAGGGACGTTGAAAATTACTTCGTACTTGCAGTCAACCCATTTATACGTTTCCCTATCATTTACCGGCGATTTCCAAGCGTTGGAAGATTGATAAGCTTCACTCGACTGGTAAAAATTGCTTTTATATAGATTCTAGCCTGTCTTCGTAAACTTAGTGTCGCGAATTGCAAACTATGGAGCCATATTCTAATATCGGTCTCACTAAAGCAGTAAAAAGGGCTTTTGTTACATACGGGTCACTAAATTCTTTAGACCAACGTTAAAATTATGCTAAAACCCTTCTAGCTTTATTAATTGTGGCGTTAAAATAAGATGGCGAGCACTGCCTCTGCTCCCATTATCCCCCTCTCTTTCCGGCACAGAAACAGATTTAGTCCCTTTCTTGTGCACAGTTTGCCAGCACAGAATTTATATGCTTGGAACATCTTCCCAATGCAGTTCCTGACTTGGACGGTGCCACTTTCCTAGATGATCTGGTCTCAGTGACGGCAATCCCCAAAACGGGGTTCATCGCGCCATGTTGCTAGGCCGAACACCCTACTACACCGGGTACTCCGGTGCTTGCCCAAGAACGTTCAGGCCCAGGGCCCCAACAGCACTTGCGACCTGAATTTCCTCAACATAGGCGAAGTCACCCGTCACTTACCCCCAGAGTGACGACGTGCTACACGTTGCACTTCAGAATACTGCAGTGACTTGGGAAAATTACTGAGATATTCGACGGGAAGATCTGCTCTGGGTACAACGTCCATAAGAAGGATGGCGAGAGCGGAAATGAAAGCGGAGGCAATATAATCTATTTGATCCCGACATCGGTCGTAGGGACAGTGTCTTGGAACGTCAATGCATATCTGTCGGTTGAGTCGGCTGTCTCGGATGAGGTATTGACAGGAATTGGATTGCCACAAGGATCGGTTTTGGCACCGGTCCTATTTAACATATGTATAAATGATATATCTTCGGCGTTAAAACATAGTAAAATAAGGCTGTTTGCGGATGACGCATTTCTGGAAGTAAGTGAAATTAATATCATGTTAGCTAGGAGCAAAATGCAGGAAGACTTGAACACCCTATACAGGTGGCTTTGTAACAACAAGCTTAAACTTAATGTTAATAAAACCCATTTTATGGTCATATCTAGAGCGATGAATAAGGAATCTTGTAATATCGAGCTAAAAATAATGAACTCAAATATTAACGAAGTTAAAACTTTCAAGTACTTAGGGGTTCAGATTGATAATAAATTAAAATTTAATGATCATATTGATTATATAGTTGCCAAAATTTAGGTTTTCACGCAGCAAATTCAATTTCGGTTGCTCTGATACAAGTTGTATGCATTGTTAATGATAACTAAAGCTGGAGACATTGGTGCTTTATCGGTAACCGTATCGGTAACCTTTTAACAGCTGATTCGACCAACCTTATGAGAATCAATGCAATCGATTATTGGTGCCGCTAAGGTCGTAACCGTATCGTAGCCAACCAATTGGTTTTTGTTAACCGTCGTAACGATAAACAGCTGATTACGTTAGGGATACGACTACAGAGATACGATATACGGCACCAATGACTCCGGCTTAACCTGACATTATGTTCAATATGGCTACTTTTTAGCATTTTGACAGGGTGTTCAATATGGCGGCGCCTATCTTCAGCGGGTGATAGAAAGAGATACAGAATGAGACAGCGATAGTCAAATACAAATCAGGTGATCCAGTCACTTTGGAATTTTGACGTCTATGCAGAAGATATCACACTTAGTTATCATTCACAATGGTTGTATGTGCATGAGACATTTTTGACAGAAAATGATTTGCGTGCGTTTATATTAGGTTGGCCTGCCTGGCGGAACGATACAAGGGACAGCTGATTATAAACTTTTTTCAAAGCGGATTCATTGGTGCCGTACGTCGTATCGCTGTAGTCGTATCCCTAATGTAATCAGCTGTTTATCGTTACGGCGGAAAACCAAAAACCAATTGGTTGGCTACGGTACGGTTACGACCTTAGCGGCACCAATAATCGATTGCATTGATTCCCATAAGGTTGGTCGAATCAGCTGTTATAAGGTTACCGATACGGTTACCTATAAAGCACCAATGTCTGCAGCTTTAAAATCAGTTAAATTTTCATTGTTTTATGGCCGGTTTTTCAGTGCGAGTTTGAACTACAGTTAAGGTTGAATAGAGTTTAATCTTGTTACTTTTTTCGATAACTTAGAATGTTGCTGTTGATCTCAGCTTAAGCGGGAAAAGTGGCAGGGTTAAACTCTAGTCAACTAATCGAACGTAACATACGATCACGGATCGGCAACCATACGAAAGAATTTTACGTGGTACGTCAGACATATAAACAAATTGGGATTTTAGCATACGGTAGCGAACGGAACGTAATTTGTTTTCAATTCACAATAATTTTTACGATCCATATTAGGTTGGATTGTATTTTTAGCTCACAATAGATTTTGAACTGTCAAATTGGCTGCAAAAAATATAAAAAATAAAGCAAATAATTGCGATGGATTCAATTTTATTGTTTTGTTTGAGCTCAAGTGATAGCGAAGGCGATGAAAAGATTGTCTGAAGGCGTCTAAGAGAGCGCAGTAACCCGTTGGACTTATCGAACAAAGCGTAAGCATATCATTTATGTATTATTTCTTTGTAACAAAAAATTATTTCAGATTCTTGAAGAGATTTCGCTTAACTAAAGAAGCTTTTTTAAGTTAAATTTGAAGCAAGCCGATGCCAAAGCGGTTCCTCCAATTTTGCAATTGGCAGTCACGCTTTCACTTCTTGCTAGCGGTGGCTACCAGCACAATGTCGGTAGTGACTATTTAGTAGGAATGTGTCAGAGCACTGTCTCGAAGTTGACATCACATGTTGTTGCCGAGATGGAGAGGATGCTGTGTGCGGAATTTATATGCTTTGAACCAGATGACTCCCAAAGCTGTAAAGAATGGTTCGTGGGAAAACATAAAGTACCTGGAGATAAGTTTCTTAAGTTATTAAGTTATTAGTTATTAATTTTTTAGTGATTGGCTGTGTGGAAGGTACACATATTGGTTTACAAAAACCTACAGCTAACGAACATATGTACTTTAACCGTAAAGGGTACCACAGCATCAACGCTATGATTGTAAGTTGCTATTAAATATTTTAATTATACATTTTTAAAACAATTATAAAAATTCTCAGATATGTGATCACACCTACAAAATATTGGCAATCAACTGTCAATGCGGTGGTGCGGCTTATGATTCCTTCGTTTGGAAACATTCCGATCAGAGAAGGGATTTGAAGGATGGATTTCAACAGAACAGGCATCAATATTCCTGGCTCTTAGGTACAGTTAGTGGGAGCGGTGACCTTTTTTGTACCAATAATTAATTTATACATTTATATAGGAGATTCTGGCTACCCACTTGAGCCGTGGTTAATAACCCCATACAGAAGCACATCAGACGGTTCAGATTAGCAGTATTTTAATGACATTCACTCCAAAGGAAGGTCTGTTATTTGAGAGAACAATTGGCATTCTCAAGGGGCGCTGGGAATTTTAGGATACGGCAAAAGAGAAAGATATCATCCTGTGAAAATGGCAAGATTTGCAAATGTTTCTGCTGGATTGCATTTCATTTGCATTAAATTAAAGATACATTATGAACCGTCAAATCATCACTCCGAAGACCCTATTCTAGAAATTGAGACAGGCGAAACAAACCAACTTACCAATATATGAAAATCGATAAGAGATCAAATAAAAGGTTCACTTTTAAGAGTCTCATAAGCAATGATATCTTCATAAATAGTTTCAAAATTAAGCTTGGCAGTATTTAAATAAATTAAATTATTAATTAAATTCAATATTCTTTCATTTTTATTTTAAACATGTATATAGTATATGTACCAAGTACCAAGATTACTTTAAGTCATTCTTCAGGTAATCTTTGTACTTCATAAAACATAATTAAATTCATTTTCTAACTTAACACCTAAGAAAAAAAGAGAATTCACAGTCGGTTTCTTATATCCAAATATGCACATAATAATAATATTCAAAAAAAAATTAATGAGGTCTTCTCGCTTTAATTTGCAGGGTCTCCAATTTAAGCCTCTTTATTTGCAATTCGATCTGACTTCCCTCTTTTTGCCTGTTATACTTTTCTTCCTTAATTTGTAGGATGCGCTGCTGCACAAACAGGAACCGTCTAAACGTCCAGTAATCTGTCCAGCTTTTCATCCAAACCCCTTTGAAAATCGGACACAGTTTTAAAATTTTCCTGCAATAAAGCCATTTTCTGTTCGCTTGAACTTTTTTTGCGGGGCGTATTTCAGCGAGGCGTTCTTTCAACTATGGCGGCGGGTTAAGCAGTTGATGAACTTGGCAAACAACTTTGTGATTTATCATCGCTGCTTGCACTATATCTCTCGCTGTTATTTCACGAAGTCAGCGTTGCTCGAGCTCTGCCATACGCAATTATGTTTTCATCTCCTGCTACACAAACCTCAAGGCCAGCCGCCTCAATGATAGACTCCTCGGTGGCAGTTATGGTTTTTTCCTCATAGGGTCCCCCACCAGTCTTTTTCTTTGATATGTTTGTTGAAGGAAATCTTCTTTTTTGCTTGATACTTCTGGTCAGCAAAAGCCTTCAATGAAATAAAAACAAGTCTATTACTTTCAAGCTTCAAAAGATATAATAACGGCTGTACATACCTTCCTCCACATCTTTGCATCCTTAACTGGTGGCCCTTCAGCATTTAATCTGGTTGAAAGTTCCTCCCAAAGTCTATTGGAGGCAATTCTGACGTTTCCAGAGATTGGAAGATTATTCTTCGCCAGCCCTGGGTGTCTCGCCATGAAATCCGCCATCGTTTCCTTTTGGATTGGATTTATTTTGTTTGAATTCGACCTTTGTTAATAATAAGAGTTTAAAACTTGTTATTATATTTTATTTATTCATATATTTTAACAATTTACTTACATTTTTCATGAAAGTGTACGTTCAGACACTCGTCACGTAGTTTGCGATCCAAAATTACGATCGAAGTCGTACGTTCACGTATGTTATAATCCGAAAATCATGTTTTTACGTGGCGAGTTATACGATCACGGATGTTACGATTCGAGCCCTGATTTGGAACTACCAATATTTTCGAAGAACTTCTCCCGATTTTTATTTCTTTTGTATAGCACTTTGGATCAGTGGCGCAGATACCTTTTTGTGATTGGGGGATTTAATTTGACAATTTTATTTTCCTTTCAAGTTATTTTTATTTATTACTTGCAGGTGCTAAGAACATTCAAAGAATTATTTTACTTTTACCTGTAGTGGTATCTGTTGAGATAAAACTCAAAAAATTTTCACACACCATATTGTAACGAACTTAGGGAAATTCCGCTTATTTGAAACCTTCTGCTAACGTTCGAATCGCTTAACTGTTGAATAAATCACTACAATATTCAGTATTGTAAATGGTTCTTTATTTAGATTACTTTGGGCATAGTACAATTATGCTTCACAACTATACTGCACTTCGCAACTAATAGCGTGTTTAAATCAAACTGATTACTGACTACTCAGCTTGAGCTGCTTTTATACTCTCCGTTGCTTCATTCGCCGTTGACGTTTCTCCTTCTAGAACTGCTGTATCTCCTCCTTGGTAATTAGCTATATGAGTATATGCATATTTGTAGTTTATAGCCATATGCGTGTGTAATGAGTAACTACTACGACTGATGAGATGATGTGTGAGATATTTCTTCATTGCCTTGTATATATGTGTGTACATAATGACTGATGTATGCATGTACACAATTCCGGCTTGCTTCATGTTTTTGTTGTTGCGTGATTATTTACTAACAGCTTAGTGATGCTAAAATTCCCCACAATATGATGGCCTTAACTTTTCTCGCTCACATATCGAATGCACAGTGTAACCTGCTCCTTTGTAGTCAAATCTTGTGTTTCATCCGTCAAAATTTAATAGAATTTTGCAGCTTTGATTTTAGATAGCGCCTTTTGGGTCAACACTTCATAAAAAGCGTCGATAATTTAATTCTATATAGACGGACTCGTAAATTTCTCCCGTTTTCCTGGACCTTCTAGGTGGCTACGAAGAACTGGATCTCCCTTAGCTCTATACTTAAATAAAACTCTGAATTTTCGTTCGGTCCACTAAAGTGGTTTTGAATAAGACTATTTCTCTTTGTCGTCCAAGAACTATGTTTGCTTCAATGACATTAATTATATTCTTCATTTTTCAACAATTGTTGTTTGCGGGACTCATCGATTAGATTAAATAGACTATTCTCGATTTTGCATAAGGCGCAAAAAATGGTAAAAGTCTTGTTTCGTACATAGGCATTTTCTCACTGTGCGTCATAAAAGTCGCGCAGGGGAGAATGCGCCTGCCCGAATAAATTTACCGTTTTAAAATATACGTTGGAGTGGAACATGTCATGGGTTGCCATGATCGAAACTATTGCGCATTAGAATTAAAATAACGATTCAAGTTGAGCCTATCAATCAGTTTAGTCAGTCAAAAGAAAGACGCGGTGCCAGTAAGATGAAGAATAATAAATTGTGTGTGCAAGTGTATTTGTTGTGCAGAGATTGTAAATTGGTGTGACCTAGACGGTGTTTGTTGTACAAATCGGAAAAAAGATTAATATAAATTTATGTGTGCTAAACTAATGTATTGTATGTGCTAAGAACGTAATGTAGATAAATGAAAGTGAGCTAGAGCAATATTGAATCAATAAAAAGGGTTTTTTCTGGCCTTTGGCCTTTTTCCCTTATTTGAGTTGTTTTACTTGGTTGGGAAATTAGGCATGCATGAGTGCATGTGTGTGTACATGTGAGTATGCACGAAACAGTATGCTCCGTGTCGAGCCGGATTAAGACCAGTTGAGTGGAAGAAGTTTTTTTTTGCTGCGTAATTAAAACGGCTGCTGGTCAAAAGTGTTTAAGCATTCAAGCGAACAACAGGTATACGCGTAAAAGCAAAAACAAAAATTTGATAAAAATTCATTGAAGCTAATTTTTTGGAAAATTTTAAATCAAAAAGGTGAGCGTTAAAATAATAGTTAAACAAATTATCTACAGTCCGCTGAGAAAATTCGGTAGAATTTAAAAAGATAAATTGGAAAAGTGCGTATGTAAAATATATAACAAAATGTATAATCATAGTGGGGAATTTGTGCGCGAGTAGATAATATACTAAGCTATACATATATAGTGAGCATATACATATATTGTGAGGTAGAAAATAACATATAGTGTGCGCGTCGGTTTAAAGCTGGAGACATTGGTGCTTTATCGGTAACCGTATCGGTAACCTTTTAACAGCTGATTCGATCGACCTTATGAGAATCAATGCAATCGATTATTGGTGCCGCTAAGGTCGTAACCATATCGTAGCCAACCAAATGGGTTTTGGTTTACCGTCGTAACGATAAACAGCTGATTACGTTAAGGATACGGATACAGCGATACGACATACGGCACCAATGACTCCGGCTTTACGACCTTAGCGGCACCAATAATCGATTGCATTGATTCTCATAAGGTTGGTCGAATCAGCTGTTATAAGGTTACCGATACGGTTACCGATAAAGCACCAATGTCTCCAGCTTAAGATATATGTAAAGCTATAACGGGGCATATGTAAAACATGTTGAGATTCGTTCGAGTGCGCAAGAAATATATACATATATTTTGAGCGTGTAGAAAATAATACGCAGTCCGCATGTCGGGCAAAATGTATATGTAAGGTTATAACGGGACGTATGTATAATCATGCTGAGATTTGTCTCGAGTGCGCAAGTAAATATTGCATTGGAGCATTAAAAAATATAAATAAAATATATATTGTGCGCAACGGTTTGAAATATAGATATGTATAGCTTTAATGGCGTGCAGGTAGTTTATTAAAAAAAAAGAAGAAGGAATTTGTCTTTACATATATTATGAGTGTTGAGAAAATATGTTGTGCGCATCGGTGTAGAGTATATATGTAAAGCTACAAAGGGGCGCTTATGTAAGGTTTTTGCGTTTTATCTTAAGGGCGCGAGTAAATAATGGATTGGTATTTACATATATTATGAGAGTTGAAAAAAAATATGTTGTGCGCATCGGTTTAGAGTATATATGTAAAGCTACAAAGGGGCGCTTGTGTAAGGTTATTGCGATTTGTCATAAGGGCGCGAGTAAATAATGTATTGGTATTTACATATAGTATGAGTGCTGAGAAAAATATGTTGTGCGCATCGGTTTAGAGTACATATGTAAAGAAGGGGGTGTGCATAAAAAGAGAATAGTCTCAATTTGATGAAGTTTTGATTCTGTTGTGCTAATGGAATTTGTGTGTTTGTGTGACAAGTCTTAGGTGGCAATGTGGAAAATGTAGTGAAAGAAAATTTTTGTATCATGCAAGAATATTGAAGCATGTAAGTTTGGTGTGCTAGACATGAGTGTACATGTATGTACGTGGTTATGTATATATATATATATGGATATGCATGTGTGCTTGGTGTGAAAAATGGTGCTTGATACAAGAATATATTTTTTGAAAACAGCAAATATAAATGAATAATAAATTATAAAATTAAAAAATTGCTTCAAATAAATGTTTTCATACATTTGAAAAAGCAATATGGGCAATCCCCGATTATTAAAATCATACAAACAGACAAAATTGGCTAATTCGTTGTAGTTCTATAAATAGAACGAAAACAGCAACAAAAACCAAAGTTTCTTTGAAAACCGCCGTACCAAGCATAGCTTTAACACATAATTGCATACGAAGTATGCAATGTGTAAAAGATTAAAATATGCAAAAAGAAGGCAATTGGGAAGAACTACACAACAGGCATGACGTAGCTGAATGCGTTTACAACCATTTCAACTATCGTAGGAGTGCGGGTTCGACTCCCACTCCCGGGAGAAAAGGCTTTGAAGAGATTTACAAGGTATAATCGAAACAGCTGTCGCCTTGTCCGTCCTGATGTCACGTTGTTTAAATTTTTCCCAAATTATTAAATAAATTATAAAATTAAAAAATTGCTTCAAATAAATGTTTTCATACATTTGAAAAAGCAATATGGGCAATCCCTGATTATTAAAATCATACAAACAGACAAAATTGGTTAATTCGTTGTAGTTCTATAAATAGAACGAAAACAGCAACAAAAACCAAAGTTTCTTTGAAAACCGCCGTACCAAGCATAGCTTTAACACATAATTGCATACGAAGTATGCAATGTGTAAAAGATTAAAATATGCAAAAATGAGGCAATTGGGAAGAACTACACAACAGGCATGACGTAGCTGAATGCGTTTACAACCATTTCAACTATCGTAGGAGTGCGGGTTCGACTCCCACTCCCGGGAGAAAAGGCTTTGAAGAGATTTACAAGGTATAATCGAAACAGCTGTCGCCTTGTCCGTCCTGATGTCACGTTGTTTAAATTTTTCCCAAATTATTAAATAAATTATAAATGAATAAGATTGCATGCGATATACTAAATTAAATTGTGTGCTTAGATGTTTGCTTATTTCAATGTTTGTGTTTGAATGTTTGTGTGTTTGGATGTGCGTATGTAGCACTTTGATGGTGATAAAGTTTGTAAAAGAAAACCGTTGAAAAAAAAGGAGATATCATGAGATAAATTTGAATGGTGAGATAAGTTGAGCTGTTACTGGGGGCTTAAATAAAAAATATTTTATGCATAAACAAAAGATGAGCTTGGGGCAAGATTGTATAGTAGTACATGTGTACTGAGTGGGCTAGCGTACCTGCAGGTGTTTAAAGTCTTTCGGCAATTGCATGTTTGAGTTGGCACTAATGATGGGTGAGCACGGTTAAGGCGAGCTAGAATTTTTCAAACATATATGCAAGCCGGAAGCATTGGTGCAAGCGCTTGAAGCAAATGTCAGTGGGCGAGTCAAGATGATTGATTGAGGGCTTGGTGACAACCATCATTAAGCGTTTGTTTAAATGAAAAATAATAAGCTATGATAACAAAATTGCACTCTGTGTGCGAAGCTTCACTATTATCATTGCCATATTCAAATATATTATTTTGTTTGTTTGTTTCTTTTCTTTATGTTTTTTCATATTTAGACATGGCATTTCAGAAGAAGTTGAAGTCTCATGTAGTTAAAATCCAGCGTGCGCTAGAGTTTGTTAATGACACTGATTTTATTCAAGTGTCAGTGGGCGAGATTAAGGTGCGACTTACCTCACTACGGCTAGCATAGCAGGCATATAACGAAAAGTATACAGCTGTAATTGAGGATGTGGATGAGGAGGCGCTAGACCACTTTTGTGAGAAAAATCTAGCTGCAGTTGAGGCAGTCTATTTTGAGGCGCATGCAAAAATGCAGAGCAAATTAAAGAAAGAGAACCCGATTGAGGGGCCAGATAACAATAAGCAACCGATTAATGTGCAGGTGCAAATGCCAGTCCAACAGAATAATCTAAAAAATACTTGGGGCGAATTCGATGGCATGGCTACTAAATGGACAGGCTTTCGTGATCGGGTCTGCGCAGCCGTACATGATAACGATAAAGTAGACTCATTAAAATTTCTATAGCTGACGAATTCTCTTGTTGGGCGTACAAAGTTGACTTTTGGGCAATGGCAATTCTCGGCTAACAATTATATGCAAGCGTGGCAAAGACTAAATCAAATGTATGATCAAGGCTACTTAATTGGGCGAGAGCATTTGAGAAATTTTATTCGGCTGCCGGAATTGAAAGGCCCCGTGCGAGAAAACGACTTAAGGTGCATGTCAAATGTAACTCATGGCGTGCGACGTCAGCTACAGGCGCAAGGACTCCCGGTGGAACACTGGGATTTTTTCATGGTGCACATGCTACACGAGCGTTTAGGCACTGAAACAGCCAAACAATGGAAGCTAGCGAGGAAAACCCATACTCCGAAGTTAGATGACATGCTATCCTTTTTGGATAGGAAAGCACTGGCACTAGCAAATACATCTGATAACCGTAGGCGCGTAGAATCGGCAGTTGTCATACCGGGACATAATACAAAGAAACAGAGTGGAGCAAGGCAACAAGGAGCTAGAGCAGAACCGTCATCATCAGGGGCAGGAACAGGGGCGTCATTATTAGGTACAAGAGCCATGCCAATGGTTTGTGATGCATGCGGCGAAAACCATATGCTATATAATTGTCCAGAATTCATGGCACTAAGCCTGAGGGCAAGAAAAGAGTTCATTGGAAAAAGAAAATGGTGCCCAAATTGTTTAAGAAGGGGCATGGAGCTGAAAACTGCTACCAGGCGGAATGTTGGAAGTGTCCTGGTAGGCCAAAGCATAATAGTGTGCTATGCCCGAATTGGGAACCGAAGAAACAGATGAATACGGTGCAGGTACAAGCCCAGCACAACAAGTCGAGACCAAAGAGAAAATTAGATTGACAATTAAAGGGGGCTAGGAGACAAACAAATGCGATGCAAGAAGAGGGCAAGAAGGGCGAGATGGCCATAGAATAGTAAATGCTTCGGAGACAAAAGAGCCAAGAAGAAAATTAATGAAAACTGAAGCTATAATTGAAAAAAAAAAATAAACCTATTAGTATTAATGAAAACTATTCAGTGAATTTGAATAAGGGGCAAGAGCGGGCAAGGACATTATTGCCAACGGCAATGATGAAAATCGTTATAAGCGGCTATGAATTGGGGCCTATTAGAGCGTGGCTAGACACGGGGGCACAGACTAATATGATAACTTTTACATTGCAGCAAAGGTATGGTATAAGTACAGAATCGATCGGGAAAAAGATGATTGGCATTGAGGGAAATCCGCTGCAAGTGATCAAGAAGACTATGTTGGTGCTAAAGCCTTGGTATTCATCGAGTGTGCAGATTAATGCAGAATGCTGGATCCTGCCTTAATAGAGCCAGTGGTCTCCGGTGCTTCTTGCACCATGTACAAGGGTAGGTCCAACACATCAACCCATAGAAGGTGAGTTAGCTGACCCAAAATACTGGGTACCAGAAATTGTGCATATGTTACTTGGGGCTAGCTTAGTTGCAAGAATCTTCGTTAAAGTAATACGAAATAGCTTGGATGGGATAGCTTTGATGCAAACAACAGTGGGCATAGTAATTTTTGGTGAATGTGTGCATAGTCTGGATGAACAGATAGGTGAGCTTGTGTCAAGGGTGAGCTACAAAGATAATAGAGACCTAGACAAGTTAATAACAAAGTTTTGGGAAATGGAGCAGGTGCATGAGTGCTCAATGCAAACTGAAGAAGAAGAGCTAGTGGAGAAGATTTTCCTGGATACTCATTATATAAAGATGGCCGATTTGTAGTTATTATACCACTGAAAGATGTCAGAGACATAGGCAGTTCAAGAGAAACTGCACTGCGAAGATTTCTATATTTAGAGAAACGGTTAGAGAAGGAGCCAGAGCTGAGAGCGAGATATATAGAGTTTATGAGAGAATATGAGGAGCTGGGGCATATCAAGATCATAGATAAATATTCGGGGCAGAGCGTATAATATCCCACATCATTGTGTGGCCAAAAGGTTTCGTGTTGTTTTTGGCGCAAGTTGTTGCACCAATAAAAGGGTCTGCCTAAATGGGGTGCAACTACTAGGGGACAAGTTACACAGAAATTTGATCGAGACAATAATGAGGTTTACAAGGCATAGGATTGCATTTAGTGTAGATATTAAGATGATGATTAGACAAGTTAAGATTACTAGAAATCAATGGGATATGCAGCGAATATTTTGGCGCGAGAGCAGAGAAGAACCATTGAAGGAGTATTGGCTAATTGTTGTGACGTATGGTATGACATCATCGGCATATAATGCAGTTAGAGCAGTAATCCAGTGTGCAAGAGATGCAAAGAAAGATTACTGTAAAGCTGCTGAAGCAATTATTGTGTTACCGGAGCTGACAGTGAGCAAGACGCTATTGAACTAGCAAAACAAATGGATCACATCCTGGGTGGAGGCGGTTTGACACTTAGGAAATGGAAATCGAATAGCAAGAAGCTAATAAGGACCTTACAGTCCGGAGAAGAGGAGTGTTTGTTTAAATTCGAGGATGAAACTAGGGTGCTTGGATTGGTATGGTTGATATCGCCAGACCAATATGCATTTGTAGTTAAGACACAAGACTTGCCAGGTATCATAACAAAACGCGTAGTGGTTAGCTGCGTGGCACAGTTGTTTGATGGATACACTTCTCCCGTAATTGTTGTAGGGAAGGTTTTGATACAAGATTTGTGGTGATTGAAGGTAGAATGGGATGAAGAGCTACCATCTGAATTAGAAATGAGATTCAGAAAATATTGGGGCGAGATGAAAAAACTTGAAAATTTTAGAATTCCAAGATGGCTCGGTACTGAGATGTCTGAGAAGGTTGAATTATGTGACTTTGCTGATGCATCAGAATCAGCCTATGGTGCAGTTGTTTATGCTAGAACGAAGGAAGCGAATGGGAATTTTAAATGTAGATTAATAGTATCAAAAACAAGAGTAGCTCCAGTAAAGAAGATGACTATTCCCAGGTTGGAATTGTCGGCATGTGAGTTATTGGCTAGACTGGTCGTTGAGGTTAAGAGAGCAATGAATTGGGGCGAGATCAATTATACGTTGTGGACAGATTCTCTGGTTGTGCTTTACTGGTTAGAAAAAATGCCCAGAGATTTGAAAACATTTGTAGCTAATCGCGTATCAGCAATTCAAGATAATACTGGGGCAAAGAGTTGGAAACATGTGGGTTCGGAAGATAATCCAGCGGACTTATTAAGTCGAGGATTAGAACCCGGTGAGTTGGTTGATAATCGATTTTGGTTGGAGGGCCCAGAGTGGCTATCCTTTCCTAAGACACAGTGGCCACCTGATAAGTTTGAACAGGCTAAATCAAAAAATAATAATGATGGGCAAGCAGAAATTAAGGTGCACATTGTAAATGTATGTTATGAGGAGATGGAGATTTTTGTGCCAAAACTGGGGGAAGTGGTGAGCTTGTTCCAATCACGAAATAAAAAACAGGGCAAGAAGGAATTTTGAATGTATTGGCATATGTAAGGTGATTTATAGATATAGTCAAGACAAAATTGACGACTCGTGATAGGATAAGAAAGTCAGCAAAGAGGTGCAGATTAAGGGGCATGAAATTGAAGGTAGATTTACCAAGTGAGCAAGAAAAATTGTGGCCAATGGAGTACTTACTGAGAAATTCGCAGGAGAAATATTTTCACAAAGAATTGGTATTGTTAAAAAAGGAGCACAGGTTACCGGAACATAGTAAGTTGGAATCACTACGACCAATTTTGGATAAAAGCGGGCTTTTGAGGGTAGGAGGTCGATTGAATGAGGCGAACCTTGGATATGAAGCAAAGCATCAGGTAATTGTGGCAAGAGGTTCCAGATTGGCTTACATCATAGCTGATTATGCGCACAGACAAACTAAGCATGGGGCAGTGCAAGTAATGGCACATTTCATTCGGCAAAAGTACTGGATTCCACGCTTGAGAGATGAGCTCAGAAAATACTTACGTGGGTGTGTTGTATGTGTGCGATACAACTAAAAGCTTGAACAACAGTTGATGGCAGACCTACCAGCTGAGAGGGTGCAAGCAGATAAACCATTTCTTCACTGCGGGCTAGCTTATGCAGGCATATTTAATGTACGTGTGAGGGTGCGAGACGATTATGTCGATAAGACTAAATGTTGGGTTGTTGTGTTTGTATGCCTGAAAACTCGGGCTGTACATATCGATTTGGTGCTAGATCTGACAACTCAATCCTTCATTGCGTGCTTTGAAAGATTTATTGGACGGCGAGGTCATTATGCAAAACTATTCAGCGATAATGCGACGACATTTGTTGGTGCGAGCAAGACGACAAAAAGGGCTATGGATCACTGGAGAGGGCAAGAGGCGCTGGAACATATTGGTCTAAAAGGTACTGAGTGGCATTTTATGATTCCAGCAGCGCCACATCAAGGAGGTATTTACGAAGCAGCTGTAAAGTCAATGAAGTTCCATTTGTCCAGGATCGTGGGCCAGAAAACGCTGGCACAAGACCAGCTTGTGACGTTGCTAGTTGAGATCGCGGCAATACTGAATTCCAGACCTTTATATCCACTGTCAGATGATCCAAATGACATGCAAGCATTGACACCGGGTCATTTTATTATTGGGGAGCCATTGATTTTGCCACCTCTGTTTCTGGTGGATGACCAACCGACAAGTTTAGGGATAAAACTCTGGCAGCAAAGGCAAACAATGCTTCAGCACTTCTGGAATAGATGGCAAGCAGACAATTTAAACAGTTTACAAGAGAGAAAGAAATGGCGCAGAGAACATGAAAACGTTAAGATTGGGCAGATGGTAATAATCAAAGCAGAAAATTTTCCACCAGCCCAGTGGGCATTGGGACGATTTACCGAACTGGTCCTTAGTAAGGACAAACTGGTTCGTTCTGTTGTGGTGCAGACACAAACGAGCAAATTAACGAGACCTATACAGAAGATATGCATACTACCAGTAGAGCCAGACCCAGCAGAGCAGCGGTAAAAGATGAAGTATTTGGGCTAATAAATTATGTAGATATTTATATATGTATATTTGAGCTTAGTTGAGAAAACCGTAGGTTTTCGCTGGCACTGTTTCGTACAGGGGCATTTTCTCACTGTGCGTCATAAATGTCGCGCAGGGGAGAATGCGCCTGCCCGAATAAATTTACCGTTTTAAAATATACGTTGGAGTGGAACATGTCATGGCTTGCCATGATCGAAACTATTGCGCATTAGAATTAAAATAACGATTCAAGTTGAGCGAATCAATCAGTTTAGTCAGTCAAAAGAAAGACGCGGTGCCAGTAAGATGAAGAATAATTGTGTTGTGCAAGTGTATTTGTTGTGCAGAGATTGTAAATTGGTGTGACCTAGACGGTGTTTGTTGTACAAATCGGAAAAAAGATTAATATAAATTTATGTGTGCTAAACTAATGTATTGTGTGTGCTAAGAACGTAATGTAGATAAATGAAAGTGAGCTAGAGCAATATTGAATCAATAAAAAGGGTTTTTTCTGGCCTTTGGCCTTTTTGCCTTATTTGAGTTGTTTTACTGGTTGGGAAATTAGGCATGCATGAGTGCATGTGTGTGTACATGTGAGTATGCACGAAACAAGTCTAGTTGAGGGGTCGACTGCTAATACGCTACCAAAAATATCGAGAGAGATGTCAAAAGACGCGTATTGACCTCGACAACAATAATCCGAAGGCGGAAAAGAAACTTTTTCTCTGTCCGGAAATATTTG
Source organism: Eurosta solidaginis (assembly GCF_040869045.1). Lineage (NCBI taxonomy): Eukaryota > Metazoa > Arthropoda > Insecta > Diptera > Tephritidae > Eurosta > Eurosta solidaginis. The sequence goes on from NC_090319.1 coordinate 108,743,855, forward strand.
CAGTTGAAGTTGGCGATTTTCATGTGGTTGTTGTAATGTTGTAGTGCCCACAAAAAAAATTGTGAACATAAGTGTTTTGCGCGGATATAGTTTTGGTCTCCAAACCGGTGTTGGACCCACCCAGCGTAATTTTTTATAAGCGCGGCCGAAGGCCCCCAATGCAGAAAGGTGTTCTGCGTAAAAATGCTATGGATCCGACCCCCGGTGTCGGAGGGATCCGCGGGTCATTTTTTTCGTTAATATCTTTTGAAAGACAACATTTTTATTTCCCGCCTTCGGATTATTAATACTGATGTCAAGACGCGTCGTTTGGACGCGTATTAGCAGTCGACCCCTCAACTAAACTATTACCCAAAAAATTATCACGGCCAGGAATTGCATGCATGTACATTTGACTGGGTCGATTTATTAACCGATATCGCGCCATCGACTTTTCGATAGGATTTGGGCTCAGGTAAAATAGTTCCACTACGCATACCCAAAAAAATAATTTACGAGCCTGCGAAATTTCATTTTTTTTACTATTTTTCGACTTCGATTTTTAAGGTTTTTTTCATGACCTACTAAAAAAGTTTTCATTTGATTGTAAAATTTTCATATATACCTTGTCCGACCCATTATTATTATTTTTTTTTCTTTTCAAAAAACTGACAACGTTTTTAGCCGACAAATTTTTGGCTTAAGTGCAGAATACAAACATTTGTCAAATTAAAAAAATTTATATGAGTATCGGTAGTTGTGTTTATGGTGAGTTCAACCGTATACTTTTTTTTTTTGTGCAAATAATAACTATAGGGGTAATTCCACGTCAAAAGGTAAATTTTACATTTTTTTAAACAAAATATGTTTGAAACTATTGAGTCAATCTTGAAAATTGCAATGTCTTTAGATAGGTAATAAAACAAGGTTTTGTTTGATATATAAAGCATCTATATTTAGAAAAATTTCTATAATAAAATTATGTTTTTATGGGAAAATGATTGCTAACTTATCATAAATTGAATAATAAGTCGAAAAAATGTGTTATTGACAAAATACTTTAATACTATCGTGTTGAAGGTAATTTCATTATTTTTAATTTTGTATATATATCCTTATATTAGAAGGTGTAACTTGATTATTTAGGGGCGAAAAACAAAGAAGGTGTCATATGAGTTAAATTATTTTTATCGATGTAGGTATATATAAGTTATCTCCCGTCTCGGGGGAGATGTAAAAAATTAAAGGTGCGGGGGAACTCACTGTCCTCCGATACTTGTGAATAGAAAAAAGGAACGATTTCAGATTAAACGTCACAACTTCTTTATTCGTGCCACTTGCACGCTAATTAACTACTACACTAAACATACGTTGCAATTTACTTAAATAACTTCTTAGCCATGGTTCAATTATGTACAGGTTGGCTCATCTCATCAGATTTTATTTATGTCATTGCATGGTCGAAGGGATTGTCAAAAGGAGATGGCAAACTCAAAATGAAACCAACACATTGGCAACATTTTACTTACACATACAAAAACTGCTAAGTTTTATGTTTCCATCCCATACCATTCGCACCAACACCAATACACAGATTTTGACAATTTGAACAGACATATTTTGTTGCTTTACAGATGAGCCAACCTGTATATAGTTGAACCATGTTCTTAGCCTAACTAAAATCTTTACATTGCAGTTCCCATGCTTTACCCAGAACTGCTCGCGCATGTAGACAGGAATTGCTTAGCGTGCGATTCCCATAACTAACGTAAGGTGACATGATCGATGGTTGCGCGTGTGCCGCGTCAGCGACTTTAAGCTGGAGTCATTGGTGCCGTATGTCGTATCGCTGTATCCGTATCCCTAACGTAATCAGCTGTTTATCGTTACGACGGTAAACCAAAACCCAATTGGTTGGCTACGATACGGTTACGACTTTAGCGGCACCAATAATCGATTGCATTGATTCTCATAAGCTTGGTCGAATCAGCTGTTAAAAGGTTACCGATACGGTTACCGATAAAGCACCAATGTCTCCAGCTTTATTCTATTAAACTAAATAAGTCACACGCTTAGCAACGTGATCGTAGGGTGTGCCGTTGTGTGGTATTATGGTACCTATGCATGTAACTCCTCCCCCTTTAAAGATCTGCGTCTCGTAGATCAAATGTCGTAGAGCGTGAGGGGGAGAAATTTTGTAAGGAGTGATTGCGACCTTCTGGTGATGATTTAGTACTGACGCTTGTGACTGGCAGGCTAGGATCTGAGCGATAAAATTCAGGTGCAGATTTGCCTTTGGGGATCCTATTTATGCTAATGTTTCCCGTCCAATGCGTAGGAATTTGAACCGGTGGAAGGTCTAGTTTCTTTGTGTAACATCTCCACAGCGTTCCGGCAATAAGGGCTACTGCGAAAATCGAGATAGCCTCTGTAACGATAGAAAAATTGATTTTTTCATTGACATAGCCTAGATAATTAACATTCTCCAAGTTGACATTCATGGTATGGTTTTTTATGTTAGAAAGTACGGCTGGGAGGGCGTGTGCGGTAACAGCTTCATTGCTGGAAAATTCCTGATCGCCAATCTTGATTGCCTCGTTGTTGAATTGAATTACGTATGTGTCATTAATAGTATTTGTGGCATTGTTGCTCCTTATTATAGGAGCTTGAAATGAAAATGGTGTTTTCGTTTACCAACTCTATATGGGATCCGTTTCGTCTAATAAATTGACAACTAGCAGCCCCACCTTTTAAGAGTCGGACTCGGAGGTGCATACTGTGGATGAGCCCATAACCATGAAATCCTTCGTCAACCTCAACATTCTGGTATGGGAGGGTTTCTGTTTCGGATAGGATTTGGTTCACCTCGTCTATGTCTAACAAGTTGGTATTAACAATTCCTCGCTTTGCCAATTGACATGCTCGCACAAATTCATTGACCTCTTCGCGAACGAGGACGATGTTGCGAAGTGCGCTTTGCTCGAATTCGATTCCTTCTCTTTCCTTTACTACGTAGTTGGTGCGGTTCACCACTTCTTCAATTCGTTTCAATACTTCTTCGGTGGTTGTGAATAGCTTTCTATTGACTTTATATTGATGGTTGTTGTTAGCTATTATCTGGTTTTGGCTGTGGAGGATGTTATTCCAATCTGTTGCGTCAGGCGATCCTGCCAGCCACTTCCATGCTGACCCAATCCAGTCAATGGATCGGGTAACTCTAGTCTTGCTTGTGCTTCCCATCAACTCTACGAGTCGTTCGAGTGTTTGGTTGACGTAGTGCTGGGCTAAGAGTTGCCTGTCGGTTCGTTTGATTAGATGACTTGCTAATTTATCCATTTGAGTCACCATCGTGGTATATTTTTGTAGGTCGGTGACGTGTATGAGTTTGAATGAGCCCCCTATGATCCACCCATCTCCGCTCTGGATCGTTATTATTGGGGCCTTGTAGTTAAATATGTATAGTGCACTGATGGCTGATGCCAGCAGTGGGAATCTGCAACACAAGATGTTAATTCTAATTTAATGTAGTTAGTAGTTGTTATGTGGGTGGGGTGTTATGGAGGGTGGGGCCGTGTGTAGAAGTCCACGAAAGTGGGGAAAGCTTCTGACCGCCATTCACCTGGGAATGGCCAGAGCGATTCTTTTGCATGCGGTTCAAGCAGCTCACTACTGCCGGTCGCTTGCGGCCAAGTATCCTCTGGGTAGCCGCTAAACACCCGTTTAGCGGTGAGCTAATGTGAGAAGGCGACAGCCTGGCTAGGCCACTCTGACATAATCGGTTTAAGGCCTAGCCGGGGGAGATTTCATCGGCAGCGTCTGTACACCTCTAGGTGCGGCTGCAAGCGGGCGTCTGTCTTGGAGCAAGCGGCTCGCTATATAAACGTGCCAAGTAATATTTTCACCCCCGCTGAGCGGGTTGTGCGCTGGGCTTGGGACCCGCCACGTAAAACCATACTCCAATGAAATATAACAACAAGCCTCGGATAAATACACTCTCTATTGATGACGACCATGGCAAACGTTTGAAGGACAATGAATTGAGGGCATGCACCTGGAACGTCCGCTCCCTGAATGGGATTGGTGCAGATGCCCGGCTGGTTGATGTCCTCGTCAAAGCAAAGTCTGACATCACCGCCATCCAAGAAATGCGTTGGACGAAGCAAGGAAGAAAGAAGATCAAAAATTGTGACATATATTGGAGTGGCCATGCGAATAAGCGCAGTTTCGGCGTCGGATTCGTGGTGGGAGAGAGACTCTGTCGCCAAGTGCTGGCGTTCACGCCTGTGGACGAGCGTCTCGCCGCTATTCGAATAAAAGCAAAATTTTTTAATATATCATTCATCTGCGCCCATGCGCCGACAGAGGAGAAAGACGATGAGGTGAAAGACACTTTTTATGAACAATTAGAACGCACATACGAGCGCTGCCCCCGTCATGATATAAAAGTCGTGCTTGGCGACTTTAACGCCAGGGTGGGCAAAGAAGGTGTTTTTGGCCCTACAGTCGGAAAGTTCAGCCTACACAATGAAACTTCTCCTAACGGACTGAGGCTGATTGACTTTGCCGGTGCTCGAAACATGGTCATATCAAGCACGAGGTTCATGCATAAAAAGATACATCAAGCTACATGGCTGTCTCCTGATCGAAATACTCGCAATCAGATCGATCACGTTGTGATAGACGGACGGCATGCCTCCAGTGTTTTAGATGTGCGAACGATCCGAGGACCTAACATCGATTCGGACCATTATCTCGTTGCAGCCAAAATACGCACCCGCCTCAACGCGGCTAAAAACAAGGAACAAAAAACACAAGGAAAGCTAGACGTCGAAAAGCTTCAATCACAACAGACTGCCAATGATTTCGCAACTCGACTCTCACACCTGCTCTCTGAGGGCACAACTCATCCTGAAGGAATACAGGAGCAGTGGGAGCATATCTCCAAAGCACTTCATACTGCCGCCGAGGAAAAAATTTGTTACCGGCGGCCACGAAAAAACAACTGGTATGATGAAGAATGCCGCGTTGCAACCGAAAGAAAAGACGCTGCCTACAAGGCTACGTTAAAAGCGAGCGCGACAAGAGGAGTGTGTGAACGCTATCGTGAGTTGAAAAGGGAAGCGAGACGCCTTTTCAGGAAGAAAAAAGCAGAAGCAGAAAGGCGTGAGTGCGAGGAGCTTGAGCTGCTAGCCACCAGGAATGACGCCCGAAAATTCTACCAAAAAATACGGCGACAGACGGAAGGTTTTAAGACCGGGGCAAACTCCTGTAGGAACGAAAACGGCGACCTTGTAACTGATGTCCAGAGAGTGCTTAGATTATGGACGGAACACTTCTCTGCTCTCCTAAATGGAGGCAGCAATTCACCGCGCAGAGATGAAGAACCCGATCCCACAATCGATGATGATGGAATATATGTCCCCCCGCCCGATTATGACGAAGTTAGAATAGCAATAACCAGATTGAAAAACAACAAGGCCGTGGGCGCTGATGGATTGCCTGCGGAGCTATTCAAGTTCGGCGGCGAGGAGTTGGTAAGGCGCATGCAGCAGCTTCTTAGCAAAATATGGGCGGACGAAAGCATGCCCGACGGTTGGAATCTAAGTTTTCTTTGCCCAGTCCACAAGAAGGGGGATACTGCAAAATGCACCAACTATCGTGGAATCAGCCTTCTTAATATCGCATATAAGGTCCTTTCAAGTGTATTGTGCGAAAGATTGAAGCCCACCGTGAACCGGCTGATTGGACCTTATCAGTGCGGCTTCAGACCTGGTAAATCTACCATCGACCAGATTTTCACAATGCGCCAAATCTTGGAAAAAACCCGTGAAAAGAGAATCGGCACACATCACCTCTTCGTCGACTTTAAAGCCGCCTTCGACAGCACGAAAAGGAGCTGCCTATATGCCGCTATGTCTGAATTTGGTTTCCCCTCAAAACTTATACGGCTGTGCAAAATGACGTTGAGCAACACCATCAGCTCAGTCAGAATTGGGAAGGACCTCTCCGAGCCGTTCGAAACTAAACGAGGTTTCAGACAGGGTGACCCCATATCGTGCGATTTCTTTAATTTGATGCTGGAGAAAATTATACTAGCTGCAGAACTTAACCGCACTGGAACAATATACTATAAAAGCGTGCAATTACTGGCATATGCTGATGACATTGATATCATCGGCCTAAACACCCGCGCTGTTAGTTCTGCTTACTCCAAGCTGGAAAAAGAAGCGGTAAAGATGGGTTTGATGGTGAATGAGGACAAAACGAAGTACCTGCTGTCATCGAGCAAAGAGTCAGCGCATATGCGCCTTGGCAACCACGCTACTGTTGGCAGCCATAATTTCGAAATAGTAAAAGACTTCGTTTATTTGGGAACCAGCATCAACATTAGCAACAACATCAGCACTGAAATCCAGCGAAGAATCAATCTTGCCAATAAATGCTACTTTGGACTAGGTAGGCAATTGAAAAGTAAAGTCCTCTCTCGGCGAACGAAAATCATACTCTACAAGTCACTTATCGTACCCGTCCTGCTATATGGGGCAGAAGCATGGACCATGACAACAGCAGATGAAGCGGCTTTGGGAGTGTTCGAGAGAAAAGTTCTTCGAAAGATTTATGGACCTCTACGCGTTGGCGATGGCGAGTACCGAAGAAGATTTAACGATGAGCTGTACGAGCTATACGCAGGCATCAACATAGTCCAGCGAATTAAAACGCAGCGGCTGCGCTGGCTAGGCCATGTTATGCGAATGAAAGATGATGCTCCGGCCAAGAAAGTGTTTCTATCGGAACCTGCCCATGGAAGCAGAGGTAGAGGGCGGCCCCCACTCCGTTGGAAGGACCAGGTGGAAAACGATTTAAACTCCCTTGGTGTGACCAATTGGCGCCGGTTGGCGGAGCGAAGGAGCGACTGGCGCGCCTTGTTGGACGGCCATAACCGTTTAGACGGTTAAGCGCCAATTAAGTAAGTAAGTAAGTAGTTGTTATGTTCTAAGTAAGTTACGGTTAAAAAAATAAAATAAATGTAAGGCGCGATAACCTCCGAAGAGATCTAAGGCCGAGATTCTCTTCCAATTTGCGTCGTGCTCCTCTTGATTTTTCCCTACAAATTGGCCGGACGGGACCTACATGTTTTATGCCGACTCCGAGCGGCATCTGCAAGGCAGATGAGTTTTCACTGAGAGCTTTTCATGGCAGAAATACAATCGGAGCGCTTGCCAGACACTGCCGAGGGGCGACCCCGCTTAGAAAAATTTTCTTCTAATTGAAAAATCTTATTTCTAAAATTTTGATGTTGCTTTGCCAGTAAGTTACGGTTATCTATTTAATAAAAAGGAAAAATGTTATTGATAGTAGGAAGGTATTATTAGTAAGCGGAATTCTTAAGATTAGATTGGTCATCATTAAACTAGCGTTACTGTTGTAGTTTAGGATTTTCGCCTTTCTAGCGATGTTAATTTGTTAATGTGTCAGTGGTTTACAAATTATGATTAGTGGGGAAGATTAAAATAAAATTTAAAAATTTTACTTTATACTGTTATTACAAAAGGTTTCAAAACTAAAAAGGGAACAAAAAATTGGGAAAATTAAAACGGTGAAAAATTTTGGTTTTCTTTTTCATTGTTAACAATTTTTTCGTTTTTCTTCTTTTCTTTGGATTAATATTTTAATTTTATTTTTATTTTTATTTTTTTATTTGTTTTTGTTAAAAAATTTTTTGTTTTATTTTTGCTTAGCGGATTAGGCGCATAAACTTAAGTTTGTTTTTCTTTTTTTTTTTTTCTCATCTACGGATTAGGCGTAGAGAATTACATAAATATTTGCTTAGAGGATTAGGCGCATAAGCTAAAATTCTTCTTTTTTTCGTTTTCACATACGGATTAGGCGCAGAGAATTAAATAAATATTTGGTTAGCGGATTAGGCGCATAAGCTCAAATTTTTCTTTTTTCTCCTGGACCAGAGGTGTTAACATTTCTCGAACCAGCTATGGGGAGATCGCCAGAATCATATTTGGAAGTAGTGTAGCCATTTGTCAAATTCAAGGCACTACGAGCCTACTAAGGCACGATTTGTCCCACTTACAAGCCCGATCTTGTTAGATAAACTTCCTCTTGGTGCCAGATCTTTTATAATTTCTTTACATGTTTTTTGTATGTGTGTTTGTTTTATTGTGTGGGTGCAGTTTGTCCCCTTCTTTTTATATTTTTAATGTGGAGTTTATGAATTTTTTTCCCACTAAGTGTGGTGACTGAAATTTTATTGTCTTTTGAAACGATTTATTTTTTGTATAGAGGTTTTTGGTTCCCCTTTATTTGCTTATCCTTCACGTATATGACGTCATTTTCGTCATAACGCTCCGGTAGCATCCTTTTTTTATTGTGTCTTTTTATCTGAGCCATTTGCTTTTCCCTCAATAGTGCTTTAATTTGGATATTCATTTTTCTGCTCTGGTCAAGGAGTTCTTGGAAGTTGGAAGCTTGTTAACGATTAAAAAAAATGTCTGTTGGTCTTTTGTTCGTTACCGAGTGAACTGAATTATTATAGCGATCTACAGCTATGATAACAAGTTCCTTGGTCCTGAGGGCTTCATTCTCCGCCTTTAGGCATCTAAAAATTTCAAGTAACGTAGAGTGAAATTTCTCGATTTGGCCGTTCACCTCACTCCTCTGAGTTGGGGTGCAGTAAAGCTGAATTCCTAGAGATTCTACCAAGCTTTGTATAACAGGGCTAATCATCCCTCGTTCGTTATCAGTGACTAAAATTCTAGGGGTGGTGAAATAGTGCAGAAGTTTCACTATTTTTTGCCTAAGGTGCAGGGTTCCTTTGTTTCTGATGTGGAAAAGCTTTGCGAATTTAAAAAATTTATCGATGCAACTCAAAAATTTTCGCTCTGAATTTCGAATATATATAAGTGAAGGATCTCGCATGGTCGCGATGGGATTGGTGTAGCCTGTAATTCTGGCCTATGGGGGTGCCTGTCGTACTTACTGAGTTTACACGTCTCACAAGCCAGTACATATTTCCTAATTTGACTGCTCATCTTGGGAAAATAGCAACGCTCAAGAAGTTATTTCCTATTCTCCGTGGCATTACGGCGATCCCTCTTGTGCTCCTTTGTTATTGCCTCACACACACTATCTGGATTTCTTAAGTCCTCCACAAGGGTTTGCGCTATTCGTACCTTATAGTTGGTAAAATGGTCTAAATAAATTCACTGTAATAGGTATAACTGATCTTCCGGTATTTTGATACCATTGATGACATTTGGGCTCAGTTTTTCTTTCAAAATGCTAATTGGTTCGTTTTCACTAATGTTTTATATCCCTACGTAGTTGCGTGAGTGTCCAGGGTGCGGTTCTTCGTAGATTTGAAGTCTGCCCCCGAACACAATTTGGTTTCTGAAAACATTTAGTGGTACTTCCACGAAGGGGATCAGGTCTGTGTTATCCTGTTCTGCGCTATGGACTGTATCGCAATCTGATGCCATGGTTGCGTTCTGACAACCGACCTCGGATGTGGGCGGCATTGAATCCGTCAGTTGGTTTACTTGGGTTTTTAGACGAGAAAGGGCATCAGCCACGACGTTAGATTTTCCAGGTTTGTAGATGAGTTCATAATTGTACTCTTCGATCAGGGCTTTCCATCGCTTCAGCTTAGCGTTGTAGTTGCGATTACTGAGGGAGAAGGTTAGTGGTTGGTGGTCGGTGAATATACGTATTTTCTTGGCACCATACAAGTAATTTCGCAGATTGTCTAACGCCCAAACGATGGCGAGTATCTCTTTTTTGTTTGTAGCGTACCCTTCCTCTGTGGTTGTTAAGCTTCTCGATATAAACGCAATTGGCTTGTCTTTACCGTCATAGTCCTGCGACAATACCGCGCCAATAGCGTAGTCTGAGGCGTCTGTTGTTAACTTAAAGGTTTTTTAGAATTTGGGAAGTGTTAAGACTTCTGAGGTTGTCAACATTTCCTTAAGGTCATCGAATGCCCTAAGGGCGTCCCTATTTAGTGATATTGGCACTTTTTTGGACTGCGTAGCCTTAACTTTTGCGTGTTCGCCCCTTGTGAGGGTAGTGAGCGGTTTCACAATTTTGGCGTAGTCCCGAATAAATTTCCTATAGTAAGAAGTTAAACCTAAAAAACTTTTGAGCTCTTTTAGATTTGAGGGTGGCAACAGATTTTTTATCGAATTTATTTTCTTAGGACCTGGCAGGATTCCTTCTGAGGTTACAATATAACCCAGATATTCAACGCTTCTTTTTAAAAACTGTGTGTTTTTGAGGTTAACTTTGAGTCCCTCGTTTAGTTGTCTAAAAAGAATTGTTTCGATGTCCTCCAAATGGGTGACCTCGTCCTTGCTGAAGATATATATATCGTCGATGTATACAAAACAAATTCGACCTATAAATTCTTTGAGGACATCGTCTATCATTCTTTGGAAGATAGAGGGCGCATTCTTTAGCCCGAAGGGAGTCGCAGGAATTCATATTTTCCATTCATGGTGGAAAATGCCGTTTTAGGGATGTCGCACTTTTTCATTGGGATTTGATGGAATCCTGACGTTAAGTCCAGTGTGGTGAAATATTTCGCTTCGCCAAGGCTGACAATAGTCCCGTTGATGTCCGGGATGGGATATGTATCGGGAATCGTTACGGCGTTTAACCTTTTAAAATCAATGACCATCCGGTATTTCTTTTCTTCATCCGAGCCGGATTTCTTTGGGACATTCCATAGGGGGGAGTTATAGGGACTCTTTGACGGACGGATGATGCCTTGTGAAAGCAGTTCCTGAATTTGTCTTTCGACCTCTCCACGCATATTGACGGGGTAGGGATAGCTTTTGGTGTAAATTGGGTTTTCGGTTACTGTTTTTATCTCAGGCTGGAGGTTGGTTTGAATTTCCGTGGATTGATCGACTGGACCGAATAAAGTTTCGTAATTTTCGTATCCCATATAGCTTGCTTTTCATACGTTCGGTGACATAGTTGTCAAGGGGGATGTCTATATTAATGGAGTTAACCTGTTGCGCAGTTTTTCGCTTAAGAGGCAGAAGGATGTCTGGTTTAAGGGTGAGGGTATGGTTTAATTTCTGAGAGAGTATCATCCGCTATTATCCCGTCAAATGATTCTAGACCGGGAAGGACAAAGAATGTAGTCGGCAGATCCCTACCAACAAACTGAAAAAAGTTTCCGCAAACTTTCTTGTCGATTTTGATTCTTTCCCCCGCCGAGATTACGTTGAATGGTTTTTCCATTGGGGTAGTGTTTAAAGCTACGCGCTCGCTAATGTAGTTTTTGTTTGCGCTGGTGTCAACTAAGAACTCTAATATACCTTGACCCTGAGTGACGTACTCTAAATATGGTATGCCGGACACGAGGCTCCCATTGTAAAATTTAGTTGGTAAACTGTTGAATCCTTTTGTTCACTGGAGGCATCTTCTCCCTCCTCTTCGTCTACGGCCACTAGATGAAACAATTTTTGTTTGTTGTTTGTTTCGTTGTTTGAAAATGTTGTTGGAAACTGACTTTTCCTTGGCCCGTCGTACCTAGAGAACCTGGAATTTCCTGTCTGGCGGGTTTGAGAGGATGCACCGGCATCCACTCTTAAAGCCGTGGGGGGTCACTGTTGTTGCGCCAGCTTTTCGCAGATTGGTGGCTATTCCTGGTTGGCCCTGACCTAGCGTATGGGGAGTTGAATCCCCTCTGATTTTGATGTAGGTCTGCAAAGCTCCCATTGGAGTGGGTTGCATTATTGTACCTTGAATGGTTCGGGGCTGGATTCTGCGATGTGCCAGAATAGTTTGTGCTGCCGCGAGGAAAATATCGCTGTGATGGAGTTTGGTACGAATCGCCGAACACTCGGCCACTTCTGTTTAATGCCTGTGGGGGGCGATAAATGACGTTTCGCTGATCCACGTTCATGAACGTGAGGCATGACGAATATGCCTCAGGTAAGGATTTTGGCTTCTGCATAAGAAGCAAGGTCGGCAAGTCGCCGTTTAGCCCCCTGATGAAGATATACAAGGCTCTTCGTCTATGTGCCTCGGCCAATGCCTTCACCGTCTCTGTGTGCACATATTTATCAGTGCTTATCGTATTTATCATGAGTGACAATTGCTTGTTTACTTGGACATAGAATTCGGACAACATTTGTCGCCCCTGGGTCATGAGGGTAAGTTGCTGATCAAGGGTTTCGATATCCCTAACGTCCGCATAATGCAAGCAGAGAATCTCCTTGATTTTCTTCCAATCCGAATTTAGGATATTGTGAGACACCAAGGCGGAATCTGCCGCTCCCCTAATCTTGCATCTTATGTGCCTTTAAATTGCCCTATATATTTGCTTTTGCCGAACGGGCTTATAATCACTTAAGACTTGTTCTACACTATGGATCCAGGAGGTATAGTGCTCCCGAGATCCATCAAACACTTGAAGTTCTTTCACGCAATCTGGTAACCTCGCTTTTTCTTTGAGATCCTCCTCCGTCTGAGGACTCACAAAAGGCTCTTCTACTGGTGTTGCCTCGCTATCGATAGATTGCCGACGAACCTCTTCTACCCTACTTTCTAGTCTCTCTAGGGTTTGGCTAAGTCCTTTTATGGACTCGTCAGCGTTTGTCGATTCTACGCTTTTGAGGTCCTCGAATTTCCTCAGCTGAGCGAGGATGGCGTTCACGGCGCCATTCATTTCAGTCAGCGACTTCGTCATTTCGTCGGCGTTCATGATTAGGTATGCTGAAAAGATAAGAACTGTAAGAAAATATACGTGTGACCTACACAATCCAATGTCTCATTTGAGGATTCTTTTCGCGTTTAGATTGGCATAAATATATTCTGTGATAAGCGTGAAAGTGATCCCATTTGACATTTTTATGGAAATCACACAGCTGGATAAATTAATGAAAAACATATTGGTTCCAGGAAGTATTCGTTATGCAGAACAACATGGTAGATTTTTCACCGTTGACGAGTTGGAGGTGAAGGCATTTTTGGGTATGAACTACGTGATGAGCTACCACGTATTACCCACTATGAGAAGCTTCTGTTCGACTGATGAACTTATGGGCGTTCCTTTTGTAGCCAATGTCATGCCACGAGTAAGGTTTGAACACATACGTGAAAATTTACATTTCTGTAATAACGATGATCAGTTACAAGTTACTGATAGAGCTTATAAAATAAGATCTGTAACGGAGCGTTTTAATGAATGTTTTCAAAAGACAATGAATAATTCAAAGCAACAATCAATAGACGAGCATATGATAAAGTTTAAAGGCCACAACGTTATGAAACAGTACCTAAAAAACAAACCCATAAAATGGGGATTCAAAATGTGGTGCAGAGCTGAATCAACCACAGGATATCTGTTTGAATTTGATTTATATACGTGCAAAAAAACAATACCGAAGTTGGTTTATGTGAATTAGTTAATTTGCATCTGACCCAACAGTTAAATGTTCTTGGCTGTTAAGTATTTTTTGATATCTTTTTCAATTCGCCTCTTTTGCGATATAAACTAAGAATTAATAATACTAAAGCGTGTGGAACTGTAAGAATAAACAGAAAAAATGTGCCAAAAACATTTCCGTTGGACAAACATATGTCCAGGGGGGAAATCCATTGGGAAAGTTTTCAGGGCATATCGTTTATCAAATGGATGGACACAAAATCCGTTCATGTATTGTCCAATTTCATTTCACCCATCGAAACAGATTTCGTAAAGAGGCGAAAGGTTGGGTCGGCCGAAGAAGTAAATATTACGTGCCCAGAGATGATAGTTAAATATAATAAATATATGGGTAGCGTTGACCTAATGGACCAGCGAAAAGTCTGCTATGAAGTTGATCGCCAAGCAAAGATAAAGTACGACTTACGCCTTTTTTTCGATATAATGGATATTGCTATGAACAACTCATATTTGGTGTATAAAAAGTTACATCAGAAGAAACTTGTAGAGGGACCGGTTTTGAGCAGTCTAGAATTTCGTCAAAATATTGCTCGAAGTCTTATAAATGAATTTTCATGTAGGCAAAGAGCCGTGCCGTTCGTAGTGAATAAAAAGAAGAGTCAAGTCGGTGTGAAGCGAAGTTTACCAATGCAAAAAGTAAATAATATGAAGAGGTCTGTAAATTGCGCTAAGAAGCGGATTGAAAATAGGACGCATAAAATATATGTAATGTGCAACGTTCACCTCTGCTATATTAGCAAAAGAAACTGCTTTGCAGATTTTCATAAATGATTTATTTTCCAAAATCTATATATTTTCCCAACAAATTTTTAAAGTTTGCATTATTAGAAAACAAATGTTTCCTGCTATTGCGAAATTCCAATTGAGGTCCATAGGGAAATATTTTTCCCATGAAATTACAAAAAAAATGTGAAATTAATTTAAAAGTCGAATAGTTTTTTATGTATTCTGCTTTCAAATCAACTAAATAAAACAGTCGTACAACAAAATTTACTTGTAGTTTTCTTACGGTCCTGAAATAGTTAAATAACTTCTTAGCCTAACTCAAATGTTTACATTGCAGTTCCCATGCTTTACCCAGAACTGCTCGCGCATGTAGACAGGAATTGCTTAGCGTGCGATTCCCATAACTAACGTAAGGTGACCTGATCGATGGTTGCGCGTGTGCCGCGTCAGCGACTTTATTCTATAGAACTAAATAAGTCACACGCTTAGCAATGTGATCGTAGGGTGTGACGTTGTGTGGTATTATGGTACCTATGCGTGCAACTTATATGATGTTATTTATGTATGTATGGGTTTATGCATTGTATTAATTAATTGCAAAAATACATAATGTATAACATTGCTAATTTTTTATTGCTAAAATATACGTCAAAGGTAAACTATTTAAAATTTTGCTTTCGTGAACGAGCTGATGTTACCTTATAACTCTTATACTATTTTCACACAGACGGCTTTTTGAATAATAAAGGCAATTTTCTACATTAAGACGCTTATTGAGCTCAATCTTCCCTACAAAATTCGAATCTATTATTATTTCATTAGTAGCTAATCGAATGCCTAATGAAGTCAAAAGCACAATGCAACTCTGTCGGCAGCGTTCCGTTTCCGCTTCTTAGTTTTTGGTGTGTTCAGTGCTTAAAAATGTCATTTGTCAAAGCAAATGTCATTGTCTGCATGGCGGAACGATACAAGGTGATGTCATCTACCGCATACAAGCAATTGGGAAATCACGAAATAGAAGAGTGGTACATTTGGCGATACTAGCAGCGTTTAGATCGAGAGATTTGTCTGAGAAGATCAGACTTAGGTGGAGGGCAGTGTAACGAATGTTAGCAGCACTGAGCGATGCTATCGTCTCTAAGCCGATGCTAAGCAGTGACGTGAATGCACATCAATAATTCAATCATTATGTATCTACATAAACGAAACAATAACTGCGTCTACATATATGTACCATGTACGTATACGAGCAGCGGAGAGTCAATGCACAAACACATGCATATATCTGAGATACTCCTATAAGTATGCAATGAGAAAAACTATAAAATTGTGCAATTGTAGTTACAGCTGAGAAGTTTGAGAGCTACTGGACTAGTAGATTCTGGAAGCGCCTAGAAGATGCGAAGGTTGAAATCAAAGAGTATAAAAGGCGACAATTGTAGAGGCGCTGGAATTCAGTTTGATTTGAGTTGTCAAGCAGTTACGACTAAGACGATATCTAGCGAGAAATATCAGTATTATTTTGAAAGTCAGTTTCATTTAAGCTATCAGTTTGGTTATAGCTGGAGACATTGGTGCTTTATCGGTAACCGTATCGGTAACCTTATAACAGCTGATTCGACCAATCTTATGAGAATCAATGCAATCGATTATTGGTGCCGCTAAGGTCGTAACTGTATCGTAGCCAACCAATTGGTTTTTGGTTTACCGTCGTAACGATAAACAGCTGATTACGTTAGCGATACGGATGCAGCGATACGACATACGGCACCAATGACTCCAGCTTATTAAGCTATTCGTTGCACAGTTTGAGTGTTATTGTGAAGTATTTTAATAAAGGCCATTTTTCCATTATTCAATATTGGTGTTATTTATTCAACAGTTTAGCTATACGAACCTAGCAAAAGGGCAAATAAGAGGATTTGCAGCAAATTCGTTACAATATTTTCAAAACTTGAATGTTGTAATTCCTTGATCATCGTAGCAGGCGTTGCCATGTTATGCTTCTATGTAAAATTTTAGCATTCTATCCTCATAGGTTAAGAGGGCGTGCATATCCATTGTGAGTGAGCTCTAAGGTCATAAGTTACAGAGATATCACGATATGTGCGCTTCCAACACACAATTTTGTATTTTTATATAGAAAGTGGGCGTGGTTTTCGTAGTGGATATTGTAGTTTTTGCTGGAACAAATCAACCTTAAATAAGGAATATGCACGCCAAATTTTGCAATTTTACCTTTAACCGTTCTGAAGATATCGCCAGCGAAAGCAGATAAAAATCAATTTTAATAAGTAGGCGCTACCACGCCCATTTTTCAAAGTTTATGTTTATTGATTTAGCTGCGCGTAGCCGACC
This sequence comes from Eurosta solidaginis, assembly GCF_040869045.1. Taxonomy (NCBI): domain Eukaryota; kingdom Metazoa; phylum Arthropoda; class Insecta; order Diptera; family Tephritidae; genus Eurosta; species Eurosta solidaginis. The sequence goes on from NC_090319.1 coordinate 108,760,389, forward strand.
TATATGCCAAGTTCGAAGATAATTGCTCAAATAAGCATCGGAATGTCGAAGAAATCTTTTCATAGGAAATATTTGATATGTAAAAAGTGGGCGTGGTTATATACCGATTACGCCCCTTTTTTGTATGAACCTTACTCGTGATCAGATGAAGTAGGATGTCGAATTTCATTACAATATCTTCATTGAAATGAAAGTTATTGCAAAAATACTTGTAAGAATGAGACTTCGGATGGATAGGCGGCGGATGAGCGAATGGATGGCTGAGCATTGTTAACCTTTAATATCTTTCGGTCGAGGTTACCAATTTTTTCGGTTGACTTAAATCGGTGGAGGCGATGAATGAATCGGCTAAGGATACCGCGAAAATCGGAAGGCGGTACCATTAAAATGCTTGGAGCTGCCGATTTGAAATGTATTTAGCCAAGACGGAAGCGACACACATTGCAAGGTTCTGGATAAAGGCCGAGCCACAACCAATTTTTTCATATAGATGCGTTCAACGCAATCTTAAGCATGTCAGTAATATCTCCACAATCACACAAGATGTTGCGTTTAGTGATGGAACGATATTTCACTATCGGTGATTGCATCACCGCGAATGAAAAATATCTATAGTGATAGATATCCAAATATAATTGATTGGCGACTTTCCTTCAGCATGAAATTCTAATACTAACAGAGATGGCGGCGATGCAATCACCGATAGTGAAATATCGTTCATCACTATTAGCTATCCAAATATATTAGTGATTGGCGATATTTCTTCATGAAGCGATATTTCTTCATGAAGCGATATTTCTTCACTCAGTTGTGTTTACTTTTAGCTACTTTGCTCTTTCAGACGACGTTATTTTGAATTGATATTTTTATAAACGACGTTTTGATCTGGTTGGCTGGAAAAATTTTGTTGTATTAATTTATCAAAAATCTGTTTTAATGCCGAGTGAAAGATGAGAGCAAATTATAGTAAAAAAAGAAGTGAAATGTGGCAATTTTATGAGCCCATAAATGAAACGCATGCAAAGCCCGGTGATTATTGTAAAAGTCCCCGTTCATATAAATATTTCATGAAGTATATAAAAGAGATTTTTTTTTGTTTTTATTACAAATGACGCCAAATAGACCTGGGTTTTTAGACTTGGTCTAATATTGGTTGCCTGTGTAATTCCAAAGTTAATACTTCTAGGCAGTAGCCGATGGCAGTTTTATAAAATTTGTGTTTTTGATGGAAAAATAAAATAATTTTAGAAATATATATCACTCGTCTTATTGTAAACAGATGTAACTCAAAATTTAAGTTTTTTGGGAGAATACAATTCAGGTTTTGTCGTATTATATGGTTGAATTCTCCGGCTAATTTCTAGGGCACTGAAGTGGGTGGCTAATTTTCTGCCAAAGAATATTTTTATAATAGTTTGAAGAATTTGTTATATTTTTCCTCTGCATTTTTCATTAAAAATTAATTCACTTTACTAAAAAAACGTTATGCAGCCAAATACAAATTTCAGAATAAATTCATACGGAGTATTTCTGAATACATCGGTGTAGTATAAAAATATTAGTAATAAATCATGTTTTTGTGGTGTTACATATACAGATTTATTTCGGGTTGATTCATCTTACATTTAAAAATCAAAGCATTTTGAATTAGCAAAATTTATAAAAGAAAGATGCATAGACAACTATTTCCCATAGTTTCATCGCATTGAGTGTAATACGAGACTGAACATAATGTCGTCAGCGAGTTAATAATATTGTATTATAATATCTCAGAAAATTAGAATTTCACATTACATCAGTTTACAATAAAAGGTACTGTAACGAATATTAGCAGCACTAAGGGATACTATCATCTCTAAGCCGATGCTAAGCAGTTACTTGTATGCACGTCAATAATTCAATCATTATGTCTACACATATGTACGTACACGCAGAGGAGAAGCAACGCACAACCACATGCATAAATCTGAGATACTCCCGAAAGTATGCAATGGATGTAGTGTCGCTCACACATACAAGCGCATGGGATTTGAGAGAAGCTATAAAATCATGCATCTGTAGTTACAGCTGAGTAATTTTATAGCTGATAACTAACTAGTAAGTTCTGGAATCAGACAGTATAAAAGGCAGCAACAGTAGAGGCACGACAATCAGTTTGATTTAAGACGCTATCTGGCGAGCAATAGTAGTGTTATTCTGAAGTACTTTAATAAAGGCCATTTTGCATTATTGAATAGTGGAGTTATTTATTCAACAGTTTAGTGATTCGAACATAAGCAGAAGGTTGCAAATAAGGGGAATTACAGTAATTGCAGTAAATTCGTTACAGTACATATTTTTTTATTTTTTATTCCAATTTTGGTTCATATATTCTGTATACTAAACACAATTAATTTATAACATTCAATCCACTCCGGTAAAAAAACTTAAACATTCCTTTTTTATATCCAAGTATACAAATTGCACATTCGCTTATTAAACAATAAATTGAAGCGATCGCTGTATCTATAAAAAATAGCCGCGATTCAAAAATATCCATCACTATTCTCACTGATACTTCAAAATCGCTATATCGGCCATCACTAGTTGCGTTTGTAAATATCGTGACGAATATTAGTGACACTAAGTGATACTCACATCACTAGGCTGATGCTAAGTAAATGAAGCCACAACAACAATAAAGCAGGCAGTCACTTGTATCTACATAAACGAATCAATCATTATGTCTACCAATATGTACGTACACGCAGCGGAGAGATATGTACAAACACATGTACAAAAACATATATCTTATCTGAGATGCTGCCAAAAGTAGGCAATTATCTGTGGAAGTATGACTCACATACACACGCGCATATGAGAAGCTATAACGAGCATCTGTAGTTATGTTATAGCTGGCAGCAAATTCTAGCAATAGAAGCGCCTGGAAATATGTCAACGAGGAAACCAAAAAAGTATAAAAGCGGCAGCAGCTGAGGCACGACGAATTCAGTTTGATTTAAGCACGCTATCCTTCGAGAAGTAGTAGTGTTATTGTGAAGTACTTGAATAAAGGCCATTTTGCATTATTGAATAGTGGAGTTATTTATTAAACAGTTTAGTAATTCGAACGTTAGTAGAAGGTTGCAAATAAGCGGAGTTGCACTAAATTCGTTACAATATGAAGGAACTGCAGCCTTCCGTTTTCGTCTTTTCGGCTGTGTGGACGTGCAGTGTCATCCTCGGTTCAACTGCAATAATTTTAGACTTTTTCGGTTGTGCTGAAAATTAAAATAGGCCTAAAGGTTGGCTTCTGTGCTCCATGCTGGCGTTTTGGCGGAGTTGGGGGATGCAATGCTTCCCTGACCTGGAGTTAGGATGGTTTTTGGCACTCCTAACAGGAATCGGTGAAAATTAAAATCTGGCGTGGTGCCACATAAAGACCAAATGTTTTTTATATATGTAACCTAACGAACGAGATAGCGAAAAAAGACATGGCTACAAGCCGCTAATTGGATTCTGAAATACATATTACTGATTTTGTGCCTGGCGTGGTGCCACTAAAAAAACCAAAAAATATACGTTTCGGGAAATAACGGAATTGAATAACAAAGCTACAGTGAATAACGGAGCTTTTGTGAATAACGGAGGAACAAGTGAAATGAAACTACAAATTGACTTTGAATAAAATTAAGATAACCTGGTATTTTAAGGGCTCTTTTAAGCACCTTGCCATTCGACGCTTGCGAATGCAGCGTCAATTAAAACAAAAAAAAAGGAACTGCAGGCTGTTATAAATATTCTCACTATAAAAGAAAAATACTTGCTTGTGTCCTTTTCATTTGCTAAATTGCATGGAAATTTTCTTCATTATTATTAAAACAAGTCATAAAGTACATTGCGGAAAAAAATTCCTATTGTGGAAAATTCCTCCGAAGTTTATCTTCTGAAAAAGTTCTTTTTGAGTGTTTATTTCATATTTGACACATTGGTAACCAATGTGCTTAAAGGCAAATAGGCTAAGTCTGTACATGCAAAATCTACATATGTAAATATAAGCAAGCTGGAGTAAATTTCCATGTATAATCATTGCTTTAGATAACCATTGATACATTTTTCTATCTATATACAGTGGAGTTTGGATATAGGGAAATAGTTTCTGCAAGGCCTGTTCACAGTATCCAGGTTGTTCACTATATTAAGGTTGGAATTTTTTAACTTGGTTTATTTAATAAACTTTATTGGCTTTAAATTCATTATTATTATTAAAATAATATTTTCAAAAATACATACATATTATTGAAAGAATTTACGAATAGATGTTTGCTTTTTGTGTCGGAAATTGACTTTTGGACCGCTTTTTCGCGGAGACTTTTCAGTACTAGTATGCCAGCATAGTCAGTGGTGTTAGCTTCAGCCCATGCGATAGCTATATCGAAGCTTTTAATGGCTTCAGTAGCTTTTATTGAATTTCCGATCTGTCCTTCGCCTTTGCTGTCATCACCAGATTCTTCAGTATCCATGGCATAATTATCTAAATCAATTTTTTCGTCAACTGTCAACGTCAACGATTGAATTCCACTTCTCAATACCTTGTTCAGTGTAGGTTTCCCAAAACAAATAATGTTCACATACAAACTTAATTAACAGGTGCTTGTCAAGAGGGCGAATAAAATTACCTCCGGTAATACAATTTGCAGCAGACCCTGCATATCATGAACTTCTTTACATTTTTCCTGCAATATTTTTTGACGAAGTAAGCTCAAAGGAATATCATCGTCTTCATCCTCGCTTTCATTTGCTTCTGTAGTACTTAAGCATTCTAATAAAGGCTTCCAACATTTTACTATTACATTTGCCTGCAGCTGATTCCAAGCAAGCAAATTATACAGCATCCTTTAAAGTTAAATGTTTTAGAAATTGTGAGATGTCATCCTTTCCTGCAGCTAAAAACAGGAGATGCTTTTTGTAACACATTTTGATCCATAGGCTGAATTAAAGGCGTTACATTTGGAGGCATATAAATCACGAATATGGGTCCATAAGTAGTTTTAAATTCATCTTCTGGTGGATGGAAAGCGGCGTTATCAAGGAAAAGGATAGCTTTGGCTGGTAATCCTTTCTGTAGTAAATACTTTTGAACCTAATATCAATTAAAAACGAATAAATACTTTGCAAAAATGTCAGGAGTTGCATTATAAATGTACCTGAGGGCGAAGCAATGGTGAAATCATTTTCTGAAAATGGCAGTCATCCATGCATTCTTAGAGTTCCGATAGTCTACCAGGATGTCATAAGCCTTAAAAGAGCGCGGCTTCTTCGCATGCCCAAATATTAACGCTTGACTTTATGCTGACCAGTTGCATTTGTACATGCAAGGAAAGTAATTCTGGCCTTTTCTGCTTTTCTCCCCGGAGCTGTTTGGCTGACATACGTTCTTTCAGGAAGCATTTTCCAAAACAAGCCGGTATCGTCTGCGTTATATGCTTGGTCCTCGCAAAGCTTCAATTCGTAAATAATGTTTCTGAGTTTATGCTTAAAGGGATCAGTTGCCTGGATATCCGATGAAAGTTTCTCGCCACACACTTTTAAAAGTCGCATTCCAAAGCGAGTTTTAAATCCAGATAACCAAACGGGGCTGGTATGAAAGCTACTTTTTTTTTCTTAAAGTCAGCGTGCAGCTTCATTGATTTTTTCTTAACATTTCCCCAGTAACTGGACATTTTTTGTTTCGTTGAGCTATAAACTACTTGTATAACATTTTCTCCATGCGGGGATACTCGCCTTTTCTAAGAGTCTTCCGCTCAGATGCTCCGAATGCCTGGTGGGATATAATACTACGAGCATTTTTTTATTCCCGAAACTATTGATTTGGCCACACCATAAATCTTTGCTAAGGATGAAACACCAGCACCTTTCTCGAGTTTTTGAGCAATTTCAAGTTTTTGCTTTAATGGAAGGAATTTCCTCACAGGCATGATAACACTTAATTTATTAGCACATAAACACTTTTAAAAACACATAAAACAGTACACATTCACTCAGAAGCGTTTTGCACCCAACAAGAGACAAATAAAGACTGGCACCAAATACATATGAGCAGTTTCGGGGAATACCCGACTTTATTTCTGTTTAAGTTTTGTTTTTGTTAACAGTTTATGTTTGCCGTGGGGGTTAAGATACTTGGCTTGGATATCATACGTGGTTCCAGACTCTGGATCAGGGACTGGTATCAGTCCTAGACCAGCCATAGTGACGAATTGTCACACGTGATTAGTTATCACGTCCTGCACGAGGTACCCTGCTTCTACTGATAATGGCGGATCTAGAGAGGACAACTCGATAAAACCCGCACCCCTGAGTCATTGTGCCGAGCTCAGGGGAGGGAGGACCCTGTTAATGGTCAAGATCGGTACACAACGGTGACGAACTGGATTGTTAGGGACTTTGATTTTGACCATGTTTAGGAATTGATGACTTTGGGCTGGTAGGTTCGGTATTCTGCCACCTTAGTAGGTCGGGGTGAACCACTATCGAAACGGCTGGTAGGCAAATGCTGCACCTGCCCACATCCCGTTAAAACCGTGGTGGGCCTCAAGGTACGTTCTGGCTCCGTCGCCGTTAAGTTGGTGGTGTAGGTGCGGTTGAAGATTTTCCCGCTTTTCGTCCGGTCTGGCTCTGAACGCATTACCCATAAGGTAATGCGTCAACCTTCGCGTGGCCTCCCTGCGCAGCATAGATAATCACGGGACCGTTGAAGGGCGACTACACAATCGGCTCCGGATAGCGACCTTGAGGGGGGACTTCTTAGAATGGACACGAACACAAACAAAAAGGAGGGTAGGAGTGACGGCGAAGGTCGTCGTTGTGCGAGGGACGCGACAGGTGCGGAGAGCGCTCCGAAGCAGGTAGCTGGCAGCTGGGAAAGCTCCCGGGGGGCTGTGACAGGGAAAGGTAGAGGTCCGGCGAATGCGACGGACCAGCCCAGTACCAGTAAGGAAGCCCTGTGGCGAGGAGCTTTCCAAACGGGAGCCCTGGGGTCGAAGCCAGGAAAGATAGGCGATCGACGCCGCGTAGGCGCGGCGGAATGGATGCAGCTCAGATTTCTGAGAAGCATTCTAGGACGCTGGATTCGGCCAGGAGCGTCGAACTTTCCAACGACCACACACCGGCGTCGAACGATGCGGGTGAGCAGCAGGGTTTGGGGGCTAGGAAGCGGCAAAGGTCGGATGAGCGGAATGCCTCAACGACAAAAAGGGCCCGAGGACGTGGGGACGCAATTGCGTTAAGCGAAATCGCTAAACGAGCGGGCTCCATCACCCTCGGGGTCCTGGATAGGAGTATGGAGGATGGTGCCATCTCCCGAGAGGAGTGGACGTGAGTCACCAGCGCCATATCAGCGGCCTATATGACCGCTGTTATGGAGAGCCCAGGTCCGCGGCCATGCTTCGAATACTCGGGGTGGTATCATGGATTTAGACTAATTACTTGTGCTGACGAGCGGTCGGCCTGTATCTTTAAGAAAATGATTTCTTTGGTTGGGGAGGTCTGGAGGGGAGCCAGACTCGAGGCCGTGGAACGGAGGGATCTCCCCCTTTGACCGGAGGCTCGAGTGTGGCTGCCTGCTGGGCCCTCTCAGCCGGAGAAAATACGGAAGTTAATGCGTTATTGCAACCCGAAACTTCCGACGCATAACTGGAGGGTCATCAGAGTAGAGGAGGCTGTTGGGCCACGTCGGAAAGTGCTGATTGTGCTAAACGCAGAGTCCACCGGTCCCCTCTCTGACACGAGGGGATTATCTCCTATGGTCTCGAGCGTGTGGTTCTCAAAATCGACCAGGCCGATTCCAGGGAGACGGTTCTTCTCCCCCAGAGACTGTTCGGGAGGTGGAGGCGTCCACAGGGGAGCCAGTACCCATGGTTGTGGATGCTGACCCCGCTAATTTGGACGGCGAAAGCACTGTTGACGTCCCGTCAATAGCGGGATCTGTCACCACTGCTAGTGGTCTGGCTGATAGGGCAGAGGAGGATCTCCTAGTCTCCGAGGGCGAAGCCGCCAAGAATGGGGTGCAGAAGAAGAAGAGTGGTGTTGATGGAAATCCGTCAAATCAATCTTCAGCATTCTAAGGCGGCTTCCGCAAACTTGTTGCTCTGTCTTGAGTAAGGCGGAGTGGATTTAGTTATTGTCCAAGAGCCGTGGCTGAGTAGTAACTGCGGAAAAATTTCTGTATTAAAGACGGGAAAATTCAACACCTTGGTGCATGGGGAGGCAGGCAGGCCTAGATCCTGTGTGCTTATTAAAAAGGAATTTAAAGCTTTTATTTTCTCTAATTTCATCAATGCTGACGTAACCACGGTCTGCCTCGAGCGAGGCAGTAACGAATTGTGGGTGGTCTCAGCGTATATGCCCCATGGGGACGTAACGGGACAACCACGAAATAGGCGAAATCACCGCTGAAGCAAGGCGGAGAGGCGTTGGCGTAATCATAGGTGCCGATGCTAATGCACACCATAGCATATGGGGTAGCTCGGATACGAACACCAGAGGTGAGTCTTTATTTACTTTTATTGTAGATGAGGGACTTTGTATATGTAATAGGGGGAATGACCCGACTTTTATTAATGCGGTAAGGGAGGAGGTCCTAGATCTCACCCTGGTTAACAGAGAACTGGAAGATCGGATATCTGGTTGGCGGGTTCTCAACGAGCACTCCTCTGATCACCGATATATTCAGTTCTCGGTGAACGAAGAACGTCCCGGTAAAATATTTTTTAGGAACCCTAAAAGTACCAACTGGGACTTGTATTGTAGGAAGTTGGGAGAGCTATTGCCTGAGGCACCTATCGTTGGTTCGGACCTGTCCGAATCTAAGATAGACGGTCTGGTGGAAAACTTCACCTCGGCAAGCAATAACGCCTTTCAACTGTCCTGCCCATTGAAAACTTACAGGGGGAAGGGCAAGCCGCCCTGGTGGTCTGATTCTCTTGACGACCTAACAGCGTCCAGTAGGCGGCTCTTTAACAGAGCCAGGAGGAGTAAATTACCCTCGGACTGGGAGCTCTATAAGGTGAGTCTGGGGATTTATAAATATGAAATAAGGATAGCCAAGCGAGATTCATGGCGAAGCTTCTGCGAAAACGTAGAAGGCTGCAATGAATCCGCGAGGCTTAGAAAAATACTCTCTAGGAATCCCGCCCCTCGGGGGTATCTGAGAGATGATGGTGGAGACTGGTCGATGAGTAGCGAGGAGTCCCTAAGACTTTTACTGGACAATAATTTTCCCGATGTCCCAGTTGCACAGGGATCTTCGCTTGCATGGTCGGCGGTTGCTGGCCATGCAGAAATGCCTGCCATTACACTACGGGAAAGTCAAATATCCTGTGCTATAAGTTCGTTCAAGCCCTATAAGTCACCCGGCCCGGATGGCATCATTCCTGCGCAACTTCAAAAGTCTTTAGGGATTTCATGCCGCTGGTTGGCCATCATCTACACTAACTGCCTCAGACTTAACTATATCCCTAAGTCGTGGCACACAGTTAGGGTCATCTTCATTCCGAAGGCCGGCAGGAGCTCTCATATATCACCTAAGGATTCCAGGCCAATCAGTATCTCGTCGTTTCTTCTTAAGACGTTTGAGCGGTTGATTGACCTCTACCTACGGGAAAGGATACCTGGGGGGTTACTGTCGGCTTCACAGCATGCGTACTGCAAGGGCAGATCGACGGAAACGGCTCTCCATTCGATTGTAAAGCAAATAGAGGGGTCCCTAGAATGCAAAGAGTATGCTCTGGGTGCCTCTCTAGACATCGAGTGACTTTTAACAATGCTTACCGGCGGCAATCGAAAGAGCTCTGGTGGGTTTAGGAGTCGAAGCGGCTCTGGTTGAATTTATTAGCAAACTTCTATGCGGCAGAATTGTCGCAGCGGAGTGGGGAGGGGCCATAATTAAGAGAAAGGTGTGCAGGGGCACGCCACAGGGAGGTGTCCTATCTCCTCTGCTCTGGGTTGTGGTAGTCAACGAGCTTCTTGTGGAGCTGGAAGCCAATGGTGGTCGGGTGATTGCCTATGCAGATGACCTCGCTATCCTAGTCAGAGGCAAATTTCTAGGCACCCTGCGCGATGTTCTGCAGGGCTACCTGGATACTGTGGCTAGGTGGGCTGAATCATGTGGGTTGGCGGTCAACCCGGGAAAAACATAATTTTTTCTTTTTACAAGGAGATATAAGATACCCGACTTCAGAACTCCTTCGATTGGAGGGGTACCGTTGGTACTTACTGACAGGGAGGCCCAATGTGGAAGCTAGGGCCAGGAAGGCCGCGGTTGCCTTGTACTGCTGCAGGGGGCTATCGGAAAGAGATGGGGACTCACGCCAGGAGTAGTACAATGGCTTTATGAGGTGGTGGTCAAACCGATTCTGCTCTATGGGGTGCTGGTCTGGTGGAAAGCACTGGACATGGCGAGCACCTCCAAAATGCTAGTGTCACTGCCACGGACGGCACTTATTGGTATCAGTGGCGCTCTGAGAACAACACCTACCTTGGCACTGAATGTCATGCTGAATATACATACAGTGGATATTGCGGGAAAGGTAGCCGCGGCCCGGTCGTTGGTCAGGCTTCGTGATATGGGTTATATGCTTTCTGATTTCGGACACTCTAGCCTTCTTACTAGTTTCGACTTTATCCCGGACAGGACGGACTATTGCATGCCGATAACCGCTCCCTATGCAACCTTCACCCCAGTCATTCCCCCGAGGGAGGAGTGATGAAGAGTAATTATCTGGGGCATGGCACCGGTTAACTTGTTCACGGATGGGTCGAAGTTGGACGGAAAGGTTGGCGGGGGGGGGGGGGGGGGTCTTTTGTCAAGAGCTAAATGTAAGCCACAAGTTTAAGTTGGCTGATCACTGCAGTGTATTCCAAGCGGAACTTGCTACGGTTAAGGATGCGGTGGATGAAATGCTATCCAGCACTACTACGGTTAGGGAATTTAATATCTACTCTGATAGCCAAGCGGCTATAAAGGCCTTGAGCTCAACTACAGTGCGATCGATGGAGGAGGTCTGGGAGTGCCTGACCTCACTTCCGATTGCATCGAATTATTTTACAATCAAGATTATCTGGGCCCCGGGCCATAGTGATATTCCGGGTAACTGTCAAGCGGATCTCTTAGCCTGAATCGGTACAACTGAACCAGATGAAGATGGCTGTAGGGATTTCGGGATTCCGCTGGTCACCTGTGGATTGCTCTTCCATAGCTGGGCCTCGAGTCGGCTCAGCAAACGTTCGGCGGACACTACGTCTTGCAGGTAGCAAGATCTTTCTGGCCGAAAGTGGATGGCAGGTCTGCTGAAATAATTGGGTTCACTAAGGCACTGTCCCATGGGTATCCATGCGGTACGTCTCAATATATTGGAAACTCCATCCTGCTGCAGCTGTATGGAGGATGATGAGGTGGAATCACCAAATCACTTTATGCTTGATTGCCCAGCTTTTGCCAGAACTAGGCGAAAGTATTTCGGTCGCGACTCACTTGGATCTCCCGAGGAGATATCCAAGGTTGAGATCGGGATCATTCGGAACTTTATCGTTGCTACCCAACGATTCTCTAAGTAGTTACATCTACGTCACCGTTATTTTAGTTTATTATATGTGGTATCACAACGGACCTTCATGTTGTCCAAGTGAGCTTCCCATCAGGGAAGCTACCACCCAACCTAACCTAACCTTATGCTTGCCGTTGCGTTTAAAACTTTGTTCACTATTTCGATTTTTCGATAGTTCACTATTTAGAGTACTCAATGTAAATTTTTATTATATCGAGGTGTTCATTATACCGGGGGTTCACTATTCAAATTGTGTATGTATGTAGGTATAGATCGGGTTGCGTCCTAAAGGGATGGACCGATCACAACCAAATTTGCACAACCCACTTGAAACCTTCCAGGGATGGTCATAGGCTAAAAATAATTTCGATATATAAAAGGGGCGTGGCACCTGCCATACAAATGGATTCTTTGATACTGCATAATTCTGAAGGTATTCATGCTGGAACATTGAAATTCAGAAAGGAGTTATATGAAGTCAATCCTTAACACCACCAAGAAAATGCGCGGTGAAGGGGAAGGGGGCGTGGCACCTCCCATACAAATGGAATATATCATACTGCATATCTCTGAATGTAGTAATGGTAGGATAATGAAAATTGGTAAGGAGCTATATGACGTTAAGTCCTAACACCTCCAGTAAAATGTGGAATTGGGGAAAAGGGGGCGTGGCACCTTCCCAACAAATGGGATTTTTCAGAACTATGGCTGCCGTACAAACTTAGGTTAATTTAAAAGCTAAAGTTTGACTACAGAGTTGAGTTTGGCTCTTATTCCTTTTGTACGTTTAATAATCTGCCGCCGTTAAAATTTTTTGTTAACTTCAGTCTATCCGCATATTCTATCACCTCCCATATAAATGGAATTTTTATTCTATATATCTCTGGATGTATTAATGGTAGGATGATGAAAATTGGTAAGGAGCTATATGACGTTAAGTCCTAACACCTCCAGTAAAATGTGGAATTGGGAAAAAGAGGGCATGGCACCTTCCCTGTAAATGTGATTTTTCAGAACTATGGCTGCCTACAAACTTAGGTTATTATAACAACTAAAGTTTGACTACAGAGTTGTTTGGCTGTTATTCCTTTTGGATGTTTAGTAATCTTACGCCGTTAAAATTTTTGGTAATTTCAGTCTATCCCTCTTGAATGTTGGTCGCCTTGTCGTGGAGAAGGAGCTTAAGTATCATGTTATAATCTCCTCTAGGGAGGGGTCCCAACACGAGACGAACTAAGAGGAAAGCCCCATATGTCCTGCAGCGTCAACTTGGTGTTCAGAAGAACGCATCACTTGTCGCTGCAGGAGATGTGAGGATTGCCGCACCAACAACACCCAAGCCAAGATGTTGAGGTACCCGTGCCGATGGCTGTGTGGTCAGCGGGTGTATATTGAAAGGCTGATAGCGAACGGTCTCCTCCGATGCCCGAACAAGGTCGGTTGTATAAGTGCCTTATCCCCGGTATGCTGGCTCTGCCGGGGGTTGACTAACCATTCCATGCAAACTCGTGGGAACTGTATGTCCGAAATAAATAAAAATAATAAAAAGGAGGGGGAGAAAGAGAGCGTTGTGGGAACACTCTCTGAACACGATCTTCTGGCTAGCATCCAGGAGGGCGTTGAAGAGGTCGGCCAGGGTACCAGCCACAGTACCCCTGTCGCACCCAGCCAAATCAATATCCAAAATCAAGATAGAAAGGGGAGCACACCAGCCAAAGTAGCTCCCAAGAGGTCGAAGAAGTCCTCAGGCACTCTGCTGAAAACTAGGGCTGAGGGCTCTCTTCATCCTCAAGAAGATAGCCAGAAATGCGGAAAAAGGTGAGGCTCACGAGCGGGACGCCGAAGATAAGGTGTGCTGCGAGGCAGTGGTCAAGGGGTACGAGACCGCCCTCGCGCACAAGCCCACAGTGCAGCTCCAAACAAACAAACAACAACCAGCTTAAAAACAGTCGGTGAAGCGCAACCGGTCACAAGCGGTGAACGAGCGCGACGTCGGGGAGGTACTCCAGCAGACTGACGGTGCTTCTACCAGTGCTGCGGCATCGGACAGACCCACTTACAGAGAGGTGGTCAGGGACCTCCTCCAAGATGTTCTGGTCGATGGTGAGAGCAATGGCGAGAGGGAGGTTCTGGCGGCTTGGAGCTCCATCGAGGGACGGCTAGCGGAAATGGTCGTCGAGCACCTGATGGAGGTACAAACCCCAGTTCCCGCCTTCAACTGCGAGGAGGTATGCCGCGGCTGCAGGGTAATCAAATGCGCGGATGGCTTCTCAAGGGAGTTTCTTGAGAGATGTGTTGTTAAGATTAGCAACGCATTTGATGGCCTTACGTTAAAGGTCATCCCAGCTTCGGAGATTCCCAGGAGGCCCCGGGCGCGCATCTGGCTACCCAAAATGCCAAAACTAAAACTGGATGCACAAAAGATAATACAGTGCCTAAAGCTCCAGAACTCGGACGTCCCGATGGACGACTGAGCTCTGATCAAGTTAGAGCAACAACATAGCCATAAAATAGCCAAACCGTGCTGCTGCTGATCAGCAACGAGTCCCTGGGGGCACTCGAGCGAAGGGGAAACCGCCTGAAGTTTGGCCTGAGGGAGGCCAAAGTGAAGGTTTTCCCGGCGGCAGTGGCACCAGACAATAATCTGGAGGAGATTGACGAAGCCAACAAACTCCTGGGGGAGCTCAACCGGGCGGAGCTGGGTCGTCAATCCTCGGAAGGGGAGCAGGCGAGTCTCAACCCAATGCTCAGGGTGTCTCAAAGTAACCTGGAGCACTCAAAAGTCGCCTCGAATAACCTGCTGGTCCTCCTCAGGGGGAGGACATCGATGTCTGCCTAGTGCAGGAACCATGGGTATGGCGGCCACAGGTTATGGGCCTAAAGACCCGAAACTATAACCTCTTTTACACACATGGAGAAGGTAAACCGAGGGCTTGTATCCTCATTAGGAATACTATTAATGCTTTCTTTTTACCTAATTTCAGTACTTACGACGTTGCCGTGGTCAAGGTCGAGTCAAGAAGCGGCCGAAGCATGACGGTCGCCTCGGCTTATATGGCCCACGATCGACCCGCTCCTCCAGAGGAGGTAGCGCAAATGACAGCAAAAACAGCCAAGAAGCAGACGGTCGTTATGGGTTGCGACGCCAACGCAAGGCACGCGGTTTGGGGGAGCAGCGAGATAAACGAACGGGGTGAGTCTCTGTTTGAATTTATATTAGCTAACAACCTTTACGTATGTAACAAGGGCAGATCTCCCACCTTTAGTTTTCCGAGTATGACGAACTACCCGGGATGGAAGGAAGTCCTTGATATAACACTAACATCTGACTCCCGGGAGCTTACGGTAAGAAACTGAGAGGTGTCGAAAAAACTTTCCCTGTCGGATCACCGGTTGATCCTTTTCAACATAGACTGGGAAAAAGAAATAAATCAGCCGCACAGAAACCCTAAACGGACGTCCTGGAGCCTATTTAACAAGATAGTCAGTGATAGGCTCCATATAAGTAGGACGCCTATCCAATCTACAGACAGACTTGACGACCGAGTCCGGTCTCTGGAGAAAAGTTTTCAGGTGGCCTTTAAAGTCTCCTGTCCATTCTCGAGGAGCAAAAAGATCTTCCCACCGTGGTAGGACAAAATCTCAGCGACCTGAGGTCAAAGCTGCGGAGGGTCTTCAACGACTGTCACTTCAGGGACGATTTCCAGGAGTACAGGACGGCTCTGAGGGAGTATAAGAAAGCCATATGGACAGCAAAATCAAGCTCCTGGCGAGAACACTGCGAGTCGATTGAGTCCACGAAGGACTCAGCCAGGCTGGGAAAGATTCTTGCCAAGAGTCATTCAAATAAGACATTTGTCAAGCGCGCCGATGGAACATGGGCAGGATCGGCGGCTGAGACTCTAAACATCCTTGTAGATGCTCACTTCCCGGATGGATCGGGGGAGGGAGTACGCGATACAGAGACGGCACATCATGAAGTACCTGTTGGCCTCATAGACAACCTTTTAGCGGAGAAGAAAATTGCCTGAGCAATAGATAGCTTCTCTCCATATAAATCACCGGGCGTGGATGTTATTCTACTTATTACGCTACAGAAGACTCAGAAATCTTTGGTTAAGGAACTAAAGGAGATCTTCGAGGCATGCATTCGTCTCAACCACATTCTGATCTTGTGGACGAAAACAAGGGTGGTTTTCATCCCTAAGGACGGCAGAAGGAGGCATGAAGTAGCCAAAGACTTTCGGCCAATAAGTCTCACGTCCTTTGTTCTGAAAACGTTCGAAAGGCTACTAGATATACATATACGGGAGCTTCTGGGCGAGGCTCCACTTTCCACGGCACAGCACGCGTACCTGAGAGGGAAATCCACAGAAACCGCGCTACATGAGGTAGTTCGAACGGTAGAAAAGTCCCTTCATCACAAGCAGTTTACTCTGGCTGCGTTTGTTGATGTGGAAGGCGCGTTTAACAATGTAAGAGCCGAAGCGATTGAGGCTGCCCTCGGTAGGGCAGGGGTTGAAGAGCCACTACGGCTTTGGATTTCAACCCTGCTTCGCAACCGCGAAATAACAGCAGAGCTAGGCGGAGCTAGTGTTGGCAAGCAGGTATGCAGAGCCACACCACAAGGGGGTGGGTGCTTTCACCTCTGCGTTGGTTGATCACCATAAATGAAATCCTAGGAAAACTTAACGCAGGGGAGGGGGGGGGGGGGGGTTAAGATCGTGGCGTATGCCGACGATGTGGCGATCTTGGTCTCTGGTCCTTTCCCCTCCGTAATGAGCGAAATCATGGAAGGGGCCTTGGCTAAACTCAGCAGGTGATCACAGGGATGTGGCCTTAGGTTAAATCCCAACAAGACGGACCTGCTTCTCTTCACGAGGAAGTACATTCCACCTGCCTTCAGTCTACCATTCTTAAACGGCCAGCAACTAATCCTCATCGAGTACCAAGCATCTGGGGCTAACAATTGACTGCAAGTTGAATTGGAAAGTATGCATCGAAGAGCGGGTACGGAGGGCCTGCATCGCCTTCTATGCCTGCAAATCAATGTTTGGTAAGAAAGCTCTAAGTAAGAGCTACAATCTCACCAGCCTGCAAAATGTCCAGCGCACTGCGTGTGTTGGTGCCATAGGGGCCGGACGCACTTGCCCCACAGCTGCTTTAGACCCCATTTTGCAACTGCTTCCGATCGACTTGCATGTACTTTGTACATCGTCACAAACCGCACTGAGACTCAGGGAGTCTGGGTGTTGGAAGGATACTCAGCAAGGGCATAGTAGTATCCTAAAGAAACTTCCGGATGGTACATGTAGTACCGAGACAGATTACTACCCTCGCAAACTGAAGTTTGAGTACGGTTGTAATACCGCCATTCCAAGCAGGAACGAGTGGAAGAGAAACCCGGGCATAAGGGTCGACGACATCCAAATCTACGCTGACGGCTCCAAGATGTAATCGGGAGTGGGGGCCGGAGTCTACTCTGAGTCCCTAGATTTGTCTGCATCATTCAGACTCCCATCGCACTGCAGCGTGTTTCAAGCAGAAATCCTCGCGATTTGGCAAGCCTGCAAATCACTGGAAGGCTTGAATGTAGCTGGTAAAGTTTACATCCTGTCGGATAGCCAAGCAGCGATAAATGCGCTTTCCTCGCCACACGTTAACTCAAAATTAGTGTGGGCTTGTAAGCGACTCATATCCCAGTTATCCACCAATCTAGAACTATGCGTTATCTGGGTCCCGGGTCATAGGGAGATAGCGGGTATCGAGAAGGCCGAAGAACTGGCACGCAGGGGCTCATCGGAGATGAACGAGGAAATAACCAGTGTCGAAATAGGCATACCCTTAGCAGTAGCCAAGGGGAATATCCAAAGCTTCTACTTGAAGAAAGCACTAACAAAGTGGAATAACATCACCACCTGTGCAATATCAAAATCCATTTGGTTAAAGTATGATGGAAAGAGAACGAGAAGTCTTCTGAACAAATCCAGGGCCAACACACGCAAACTGATAGCAGTCTGCACCGGTCATTGGGCAGTAGGCACGCATGCGGAAAAGATGGGCATTCCCTATAATGACTACTGCAGAAGCTGCAAAGATCCAAATGCCAGGGAGACAGTAGAACACTTTATGTGTAAATGCCCGGCTCTAGCTAGAGCCCGACTAAGGTTCCTTGGAACCCCGTTTCTAGAAGACCTCAGACGTTTATCTGTGATAGCAATCCCGTTTATCTGTGATAGCAATTCTTAATTTTATGAACAACTACCTACCAGTCTATCCACATCTTCTATCTATATACATAAAGTTAAAATTATGAATGTTTGTATGTAGGTATAAATCGGGTTGCGTCCTAAACGGAGCGGCCGATCACATCTAAATTTGAATCACCCACTAAAAACCTTCCAAAGATGGTCATAGGCTAAACATAACTTCAATATAAAAAAGAGGGTGGCACCTACCATACAAACGAAATGCTTGATACAGCATAACTCTGGAAGTCATGCAAGAACATTGAAATCCAGTAAAGAGTTAAATTGGATCAATCCCTAACACCACTTAGAAAATAAGGGGTGGGTAAGAAGGGGCGTGGCACCTCCCATACAAATGGAATAATGAAAATTGTTATGGAGCTATATGACGTTAAGTCCTAACAGCACCAGTAATATATGGAATTGAAAAAAAAAACAAGACTAATAGGACTTTCAGAACTATGGCTGCCTTAAAAACTTAGGTTATTTCAACACGTAAAGTTTGATTGTAGAGTTGGGTTTGGCTGTTATTCCTTTAGTATTCTTTTATGTTATCTTTTGGGTTGGTTTTGCATACGCATGGAGGAACCGGAAAAATACATTTCTGTTTAATTTGATATTGATTATGTAATTTTAAGGTGTAATGATCATCCCAAAGGTGGTGCTTTCCTGTTACTTGCTGGAACCGCCGTAGTTGAAGTAAATGCGTGCTTTTTCGTCTATAGACGGCCTAACGTACACAAATTTACTCTTTTCAGAAATATGAGAGGGCATTTTGGCGGAAACACTTCAGCAGCAGCTTTTGCTAAATAACTTCTTCAAATTGATTATGGCAAAACTCCTATTCCTTACTAACAGATTTGATTTCTTTTCCTGCAAGTTTTTGAGAAATTATGACATCACCTGAAGCTTAAATATCTAATGTTTCTTCCAAATATTGAATCTATCTGTACAAACTATAAATTGCTTTGAGAAAGGGCATTTTTGGCATCGTAAAATAAGGATGTTAATATCACTAGAACCAAGCCAACTTATCACTATATTAACACAGTCGTGGAAGAGTCCCAAGCTGTGCATATCCGATTGAGTTTATTAGCTCTTTTGAGCCATCAGAAATTTCTCCTCATCTATTGATCCTTATAAAAGGGCCTATAATATCATAACATATATGCTTCGTTATTTCGATTCTCCACGCTTATGTAGTGGGACAAGACTTTTCATCAAAAAATTTTTACGGATATCATTGAAGCAATTCATTTTATCGGAAAATTTCGAAAACAAAATAGTGTAAAACCAAGGATTCCATTGATACCGATAGATTTGTCTTTTCAATTTTAAATGCCTCAAATTTCCTATCCCTATCAATGAAGCTCAAGGACGATCATTAGATGCGAAGCAAGGGATTGATGAGCGCAATACAAACTTTTATAGCTTCAGAGCTTATGCAACTCAATTGTCAACCTCAACTACGCGAGGGGAATCCTGTTACAAATATGATTATATCATAACCAAACAGTCATTAGCTGTAGCAGAAGCCAATCTTACCAACTCATGTTTTACCTATGGTCAGTTACGCGTAGCTTGCATATTTTTATAGAAACGTGGGGTAAAACCCACGGTCATAAGCTAGTAAAAAATAAAAGGCGCCGACATGCTTCACTCCCGAAATCACTGCAGAGTGGCCACCCCGCTTAGAAAGTTTTCTAATTAAAAAAACTTGTTTCCATTTTTTTATGTTGCTTTGGCCGGGACTTGAACCCAGGATATTCGGTGTTGTAGGCGGAACACGCTAGTATTAAGTATAAAGGAAAATCTCAATTTGAAAACTGAATTTCACACGTGTCCCACAACTTATATTAACGCCCCGATTCTAGTGTGGTAACAACATTCTTCACCACGGTAACGAAATCATGTGGCATCTTTTATACCTGTATAGACCTGTATGTGTGTGTGCCTGCACTCATGACAGTGGATGGCGTTTGATGAAGACCAGCGAGTAGTTGTTAGTTACCTAGTTAGTTGAATATATGAATTACAGGTGTTGGTTGTGAACCCATTGGCTACGAGCCCATAATATTTGTGCAACATTCAACTACAATTAAAGATACTTTATTAACGTATTTGTGTGACTCATTATTGTGTACGCATAGTATAACAGGTGAGTTATTACAGTGGCGACGAGGATGGGATCGATAGATCGAAAATAAAAATTAGATTTTCACAATTGGAAGTGGCGGAGGTGGCGGCCATTTTCTTTTGTGGATTCTGCTCAGACGAATATTTACTCGCTGAATTTGCAGTATTGATAACGACAAAATGTTTCGTTACAGAGATTTTTCGCTAGAGCTGAGACACATTAAATTGTGCTATTGATAAATAGATACGATAACCGAAAGAAATTAGCACATTCAATTCTGCATATCAGAAATAATCAAAGCAGATCTAATTACCTGATTTCAGACTGCAAGTGACGAATTAAATTTTGTCTAGAGCAGACACGAATCGGAGGTGACGAATTGAATTTTGTCAGAGGTGCAGGCGTTAAAGACACTGCAGTGGTTACAAACCAACCGAGTGGGAGGCAACCCATAGGTAGAAAATTTGCGCATTTAATTGGGCATATAATTATTTGATTTCAGATATATTTAAAGCAGTACATTTAATTGTACAAAATGACAGAAATTCGCCCGTTTCTGTGCGATAATATTGATAGAGCGCTGATACGATCAGAATGGGAAAAGAGGCATAGGTCCTTCTCTTTATATCTTCAGGCAGAAGATATAAATGATGAAATAAAGAAAAAGAACAAATTGTTACATTTGGGCGGTCCACAGCTACAGGAAGTGGCATTTAATATTCCGGGTGCTTTGGTTGAATCCGATGGGAAGACAAATGTTTTCAAAGTACTGCTAGATAAGCTGGACGAATATTTTTCACCAAAGCGTAACTCGACTTTTGAGAGGCACCTGTTCCGCAATCTGTCCCCTAGCGAGGGCGAGAATTTTAATAAATACTTGTTGCGTCTTAGAAATCAAGTGTCTAAGTGCGAGTTTGGGAAAACGGCGTCGGAAATTGTCGAAATTTGCGTGAAAGACAAAATTATTGACTCTTGGGCCCCTGTTGACCTTAAAAGGAAACTGCTCGAAAAGGAACAGAGTCTGAATGAAATAATCGAGTCCTGTCAAATTTACGAGCAAATCAGTAAAAAAACGGGGTCCATGTTCACAAAATCAAGCGAAGAAAAAGTCAACAGGATTTCAGCCAAAACATCCGGAGGGAGACATGATGTGGAAGAGTGTATGAGATGCGGTCAAAAAGGTCACGGGAATAAGGACTTGAAATGTCCAGCGAGATTCCTAAATGCAACAAATGTGGTCTGGTGGGAGATTTCGCAAGAAAATGCAAGACCAAAAAGCGCAAACTCAACAGCAGTGGACATAGTTCACCCAAAAAGCGGTCAAGGGCGTTTAAGGTGCGTAATGTGGAGGATGGAAGCGAACCGGAAGAAGAAGTTCGAGAGCTGAATTGCTTCAAGATTACAAATGACGCGTCTGATGATGAAAAACTGAGATGTGACATTGGGGGTTGTGACATACCAATGATTATTGACTCGGGTACGCGATTCAACTTGGTTAGTGAAAATGATTTTAAATTGTTAAAGAACAATGCAGCAGTTCTATGGAATGAACGAAAAGACTCGCCCACTCATTTCAAAGCTTATGCGTCGAATCAAACACTTAATGTCCTGCGAGTATTTGAAGCACCGATAGGAATACGTAATGTAGAAAGAATTGCTACCTTCTACGTGATCGAAAATGGATGTCAGTCACTATTAGGGCGCGACACGGCAACGAAGCTAGGAGTACTGAGGCTGGGAACAAACGTAAATCGGGTAGATAGAGTAGAACCTTTCCCAAAAATGCTGAGGGTGAAAATTAAATTATCAATAAATCCAGATGTTAAGCCGGTACAACAGGCAATGCGACGAGTCCCTGTGGCTTTGGAGAAGAGGGTCGAAGATAAAATAGACCAAATGCTTGCACTGGATATAATTGAGCCGGTGTCGGGACCCACATCGTGGATTTCACCAATAGTGATTGTCGTCAAAGAAGGAGGCGAAATAAGACTGTGCATCGATATGCGCAGGGCAAATCAAGCCGTATTACGCGAGAATTATCCACTCCCCACATTTGAGGTATTTATGACCAAACTAAGAGGAGCCAAGTTCTTTCCAAGAATTGACCTGAAATGGGCATACCACCAGTTAGAGTTGGACGAGTCCAGCCGCCACATCACTACGTTTATCTTACACAAGGGCGTCTTTCAGTACAAGAGACTGATGTTTGGAATAAACTCAGCTCCTGAAATATTTCAACGCGTGATAGAAAAGCTTTTATGCTCGTGCAAAAACGCACTAAATTACATAGATGATATCATCATATTCGGAAGAACAGAGCAAGAACACGATGAAGCTGTCAAAAAAGTGGTAGGCATATTCAAAAACAACAATCTCCTACTGAATGAAGCGAAATGTGTGTGGAAGTTAAGACAACTCAAGTTTCTTGGCCATTTGCTATCCGATGAGGGCATCGCACCAGATCCTAGTAAAGTCCAGACCATCAGGGATTTTCGGGCTCCACAATCAAAGGAAGAGTTGAGAAGCTTCTTAGGGTTGGTAACGTACGTAGGCAAATTCATCCCCGATCTCGCTAGCACGACTGAATCGTTAAGGTGTTTACTGAAGCTAAATTGCAGGTTCACTTGGGATGAACCCCAAAAAGATGCGTTCAACAAACTAAAACTCGCTCTCTCTGAGATACCTAAGTTGGCATATTTTGACCCTAACAAAAAACGCGGGTCATAGCGGACGCTAGTCCAGTTGCGCTAGGCGCGGTATTGGTGCAAACCGATCTCGCTGGCGAGGCCCAAGTCATATCATTCTCAAGTAAAAGTTTTCAGACACAGAGAAGCGATACTCTCAAACGGAAAAAGAGAGTCTGGCACTGGTTTGGGCAGTCGAGAGGTATTACTATTACCTGATGGGGTTAGAATTCGAGCTAGTCACTGACCATAAGCCACTAGAGACAATCTTCAAGCCGACGTCGAAACCACCGGCTAGGATAGAAAGGTGGCTCCTTAGGTTACAACCTTTCAAATTTAAGGTCACATATCGGCCAGGCAAAGAGAATATTGCGGACTCCGTGTCAAGGCTCTGCAAAGTCGTGAATGCAAACACCTTTGACAACGACCACAACAATAACATTTTTCACATTGTCGAGATCTCCATACCTTCAGCTATGGGAATATGCGAGGTTGCGAAGGAAAGTACCAAGGATCAGGAATTGGTAGACGCTGTATCATACGTGAAAAATGACTTGTGGGAGACGAACAAAACTAGCACATTTTATCCATTCCGGTACGAATTGTCGGCGGTAGGCGACATCTTACTTCGAGGCACTCGAATCGTTATACCAAAAACTTTAAGAGAGAAAACGCTACAGCTGGCCCATGAAGGACATCCGGGGGAATCAGCCATGAAGCGGAGATTACGGTCCAAAGTGTGGTGGCCATTAATAGACAGAGATGCGGAATCATTTGTGAAAAGATGCGTAAATTGCTTACTAGTTTGTCAGCCAAATAAACCAGCACCAATGCAAAGGCACTCGTTTCCGAATGGACCATGGCAATGCGTGGCCACTGATCTTCTCGGTCCACTCCCAAATGACGAATACGTATTGGTATTGATCGACTATTATTCCCGATATCAAGAAGTCAAGTTCACTAAAAGAATTATATCTGAAGTCATAATTTCCATTTTGCGAGAAATTTTTAGTCGGTTGGGGATACCAAATTCATTAAGAGCGGACAACGGCCGGCAGTTTGTGAGTGGGGAGTTTAAGAGTTTCTGTCAAACCCACAACATGGAACTAATCACAACCCCTCCATACTGGCCGCAGGCTAATGGAGAGGTCGAGAATATGAACCGCTCGTTAGTAAAACGTTTAATAATAGCACACAACAACAAAAGAGACTACAAGAAGGAAATTCAGGACTTTACGCTTATGTACAATGTTACTCTTCACGGTACAACTGGGACATCACCATCTGAACTTATGTTCAGTCGCGTTATCAGAGATAAGATCCCGGGGATACAAGACTTGACAGGCGATATGCTGGATTCAGCGGCCAGAGATTTAGACATGATCAACAAGTGGAAGGGGAAAGAGAAGGCAGATACGAAGCGCGGAGCGAAGAACCTGATATTGAAGTGGGAGATAAAGTGGTTTTACGAAATGTTATATTCCCACACAAACTCACACCAGCGTTCGATCCAACGGAGTATGTAGTAAATGAAGTAAATGGAAACGAAGTGACGATAGCGGCGAATGGGAAGTCGTTGAGAAGAAACATAAGCCATGTCAAAAGACTGCCGGTTACCAAAAACGCTAATCCTTCTATTTCAGGAGAACACCAAAACGCCGCAGAATTAGCTACACAGTCTGCTACCACGACAACAGTACCAACGAAGGCCGCAAGTGACATGGTTCCACAAAGCGAGGCGTCGTCGGCAACACCTACCGCATAAGGCTGTAACAGTATAATCATCAACAATTCGCACTACCTCAAATTCACAGCTAGAAAGGAGACTCAAAAATAAGGGAGAGATGTATAGACCTGTATGTGTGTGTGCCTGCACTCATGACAGTGGATGACGTTTGATGAAGACCAGCGAGTAGTTGTTAGTTACCTAGTTAGTTGAATATATGAATTACAGGTGTATGGTTGTGAACCCATTGGCTACGAGCCCATAATATTTGTGCAACATTCAACTACAATTAAAGATACTTTATTAACGTATTTGTGTGACTCATTATTGTGTACGCATAGTATAACAGGTGAGTTATTACAATACCCTTTTGGTATTCTACCTGCGAAAGTAGCTGGATAATTTTTTACCTACAAAGGTAGGTGGCAGGCATGCTTAACCAACGAACCGATATCATTTCGTTACGATAATTAACATTAATAAACGAAACAAAGTCATTTCGTTTCATTTATTAACGTTAAGAACGTCAAATTAACGAAATGATTTTGTTTCGTTTTCCGTCATATCAAAACGAAATCAAATTTTCGTATTTATCCGATCAGTTAATTTATCTAATTTTGTATATAATAAGCTGGTCTGATCTATTTATGTGGGGTGCGAATAAGACAAAGCTTTTTCCACCTTACAGCTCAACGTTTCGCTAAGATTTTCTTAGCATCTTCAGGAGCGTAACTGTAAGTTTATTTAGAAATCCATAAAAAAATACAAAAACAACATTAGTAGGTGTTACATATAGGTGCACAAAGTTTAAAACACACATTAAACATTTATATCTAACTTACACTGAAAATGGTAGATTTTTGTTGCACTAAATATTTACGTTAAAAAAACTAAACAATGATATTGTTGCATTAAATTTAACAAAAACATAAACATACAATGTTGATACCATCATTCGTGGTACTCTTGTCATAC
Organism: Eurosta solidaginis; assembly: GCF_040869045.1. Classification (NCBI taxonomy): domain Eukaryota; kingdom Metazoa; phylum Arthropoda; class Insecta; order Diptera; family Tephritidae; genus Eurosta; species Eurosta solidaginis. The sequence continues at coordinate 108,785,744 of NC_090319.1, forward strand.
TAAACTAAACTATAAACATAACAAATAAGTCGCGGCTATTTCATCGGTGTCTTCTTTCTTGTTAATCGTATATTCCCTTTTCTGCATTATACGTAGGCTCTCTAAAGTATATCTCGTCTTTTCTCTTCGTTCCTTATCTAGTATTCTTGTGTTGGCAAAATCAGCTGAGTGGTTGCTTGTTATTGCATGCTGTGATAGTGCTGTGCTGTGTTTTTGTTTTCTTATATCAGCTTCGTGCTCTGCTAGTCTGGTGCTTAAATTACGCTTCGTAGTCCCGATATAAATCTTGTTGCAATTCTCGTTGTTGTTGCCTTTGCAAGTTACTTCGTACACTACATTACTTTGTTGTTGCTGGTCTATTGGGCTTTTTGTTTTTGTGAAGCATGTCGCTAGTGTGCAATTCGATTTGTAGGCTAAGCATAAGTTTGGTTTTTGTATAATGTTTGTGAAATTTTCTGAGAGCCTGGGAACGAATGTGACGCTAAAGTATCTTTTGGGTTCATTTGCCATATCTGTAGTTGGTGATGGATTTATTATATTTTGCATTTCTATTATTTTTTGTTGAATTAAGTTATTGGTTAAGTGATCTGGGTAATTATTTTTCTTTAGCGTTCTTTTAATTAATTTAATGTTGGCGTCATGAAATTTGGGATGACTTATTGTCAGTATTTTGTGTATGAAGTTTCTCGCAGTATTTACTTTGTATTTTTTAGGCTGTGAGGATAGGAAGTTTATTAGGCGTCCAGATGATGTAGGTTTGGTGTACCAGTCTAATATTATATTGTTGTTGTTCTTGTGTATTCGGACATCGAGAAATGGGATATTGCCGTTTTCCTCCATTTCCATGGTGAACTTTAGTCTTTCATGATATTTATTAAGAGTTTTTAAGATGAGTTCCGCGTCATTTCTCTTGATTATAGCGAATATGTCGTCCACATATTTCACTAAAAATTTTATGTTTGTGTTATTTTGTTGTTTTAGTTCTGAGAAAGTATTGTCAAGTATTTCATCCATTACTATATCTGCAATCGTCGGGGAAAGGGGGTTACCCATGGGCATTCCAAATGTTTGAGTATAAATTTTATTGTTGCAAACGAAATAGTTGTTGTCCTTTAGGCAAAAGTCTAATATGCTTTGAAATTTATTCTTTGGTATATTTGTTGTTTTTTTAATTCTGTCCCATTTTTTCATTATTATTTTCGAGGCTAAAGTGGTCGGTATATTAGAGAAGAGAGACAACATCATACGACACCAACACATCTTCATCACATATATTTACATTAGATAACCTTTCTTTTAGGTCATACGCATTGTTAATGTTGTATTTCTCAGATATTAATGTTTGGAGAATTTTTCCAATATGTTTGGACAAAAAATAACACGGACCATTAGTGGACGATACAATAGGACGTAGCGGACATTCAGGCTTATGTGATTTGGGTAATCCATAAAGTCGGGGGGCTATGGCTGTCGAGCTTGTCATTTGTTGCTTTTCTTTTGCACATATGAGTTTTGCCTTATGAAGATCGTATACAATGTTATTGTTTTTTCTCTGTAGAGTGTTCGTTGGATCATTACGAATTACCTTGTAAGTTTTCTTGTCTCCTAGTAGCTGGTCAATCTTTTCGTTGTATTCCGTTTTGTATAGAGCAACTGTTTTATTCCCCTTGTCTGTGTCTGTGATAATTATGTCATCTTTGTGAAGTTTAAGGAATGTTTTTGTTTTCTTGTATGTTTCAATTATGAATTTTTCTGCTGAGTTATGACGTATGTTTTCGGAAAAGAAACAGAACTTAAAGGAAAAATAAATGATCTTAAGCGCGAAAAATTACGAAAACTGGGAATCAACGTAAACACCGACTGGTTCGTTAACAGAACGAACATTGTGTTTCCCGAAGAGGTTAAATGGCTCCTCTCACTAGGCAGAAAATTTACACTGCCAACAACAAACCAAAATTTCTCAACCATACGCACGATAGCTGAAATGGAACAAATATTTCAAACAATAGAGGATGAAAAGGATAAAGAAGTAGCAAGAAATAAATTAAGCAACAGAATTTTACTTTACAAGCGAAACATACGTCATAACTCAGCAGAAAAATTCATAATTGAAACATACAAGAAAACAAAAACATTCCTTAAACTTCACAAAGATGACATAATTATCACAGACACAGACAAGGGGAATAAAACAGTTGCTCTATACAAAACGGAATACAACGAAAAGATTGACCAGCTACTAGGAGACAAGAAAACTTACAAGGTAATTCGTAATGATCCAACGAACACTCTACAGAGAAAAAACGACAACATTGTATACGATCTTCATAAGGCAAAACTCATATGTGCAAAAGAAAAGCAACAAATGACAAGCTCGACAGCCATGGCCCCCCGACTTTATGGATTACCCAAATCACATAAGCCTGAATGTCCGCTACGTCCTATTGTATCGTCCACTAATGTTCCGTGTTATTTTTTGTCCAAACATATTGGAAAAATTCTCCAAACTTTAATATCTGAGAAATACAACATTAACAATGCGTATGACCTAAAAGAAAGGTTATCTAATGTAAATATATGTGATGAAGATGTGTTGGTGTCGTTTGATGTTGTGTCTCTCTTCTCTAATATACCGACCACTTTAGCCTCGACAATAATAATGAAAAAATGGGACAGAATTAAAGAAACAACAAATATACCAAAGAATAAATTTGAAAGCATATTAGACTTTTGCCTAAAGGACAACAACTATTTCGTTTGCAACAATAAAATTTATACTCAAACTTTTGGAATGCCCATGGGTAACCCCCTTTCCCCGACGATTGTAGATATAGTAATGGATAGTGATGGAACGATATTTCGCTATTGGTGATTGCATCGCCGCTATTGACAAATCGCTAATAGCTATAGCTATTGCAATCCAAATATATCAGTGATTGGCGATTTTCCTTCATTCGATTCTTTTGAATGACAATCACCTCTGGCACAATATCGCCAATAGCGATTGGCGATTTTCCTTCAGAATGAAATTCTACCCTTCAAAAAACGGGAGTACTCTATAAATAATGTAATGAATACTCCTTTGGGAGTATAGGACTGCTCCAAATCTAATCTGTATTCATACAAAAAATGTGCTCCAATTAACATTGCGATGTCCTAGGAGAGGAGTAGGTGATCCCACTCTCGCTTTGTTTGTGAGTATTCCATAGAGTACATACGTGAGAGTACATTCCAAAGTACTGTCACTGTAGTACTCCATGGAGCACCCACAGAGGATCATATGCCAAAGTACTAAAGAGGAATTGTGTTGTCGGAAAGAATTATCGCAGTGAATTTAATTTAAAATGAAAGTAAATGAAGAGGGGCAATACAACTTTTATATTTTATTCTACAAATATTCTTATGTTATTTAGCATTTGCGTGAATAAAGAAACTAATATTTCTCTATACTATAGTATGTATACATAAAACCAGTGCGCTGTTGCATTTTATCAGAGTTGCCAAAGTAAAATTTTATTATCAGTTATTTGTATGCAATATTTTACTTTTGGCAACTCTGTTCGATCGTCATCGTGTCGTGATCACGGTCATTAAAAAGCGAGCATTGATCGGCTGATGGTGGTCCACAAACACATTGCAAAGGAGTATTGTTAGAGTACTCCAACATGAAGAAAATGGAACACGTAATCCAACAATTTTGCAGGGTAATACTAATAGTGATAGCGGGGATGCAATCATCGATAGTCAAATATCGTTCATCACTACTCATCTGTGTTCTTTATTTTCCGACTGAGTAAAAAGGTTTATTGGATACAAAGAGGAATAATTTTCTCGAAAATTGGAAAAAATATACTTTTACAAAAGTTTGCCAGCTATTATCGAAAAATGGGGATAGTTGTCTTAAGAACTGCACAACGAAAAAATAAGGGCGAAAAAAGTGTGCTTTTTGTGCATAGAAATTGTGGAAACGGCGAACGGAACAAGGCAAACTTGTGCAACAACAATTTCGACGACGAAGTGATGTGCAATAATTGCAAAAAATGGTTTTGCAATGTGCGTGGAAGCACATCTGGATCACAAATTGTTAATCTTTCGGTGATGGCTAAACATAGGGAAGTCACCCTACATTCTGCAGGTCCACTTGGAGAAACAGTACTAAAAATGTTACTCGTGTGGCGTACGTAATGTATTGGTATTAGGATTCATTCCAGCACAGGAATCTATTGTAGTGTTGTTATGCCGGTAAGCTGAAAATGGAGTAAATATTAAAAGGCGTATTTAAACGAATAAATTAAAATTTTAGTCAATTATGTGCAGCGCAAAACTCTGAAAAATATGAATTGGGATCAAGAAAAATGGAAGCCACTTATAACTGACCGTTCGTTTTTGCCGTGGTTGGTTAAGGTGCCTACCGAGCAAGAGCAGTGGCGTGCACGACAAATATCAGCAGCACAAATAAATTAGAGGAATTATGGAAGGAAAATATTGATGCAACATTTCACGATTTAGAGAAGCCAGGTATAGATACTGAACCATCACAAGTGCTATTGCGTTATGAAATGGTTATCAATACGAGAAACTTTTTGGTCCACTTGTACGCCTAGAAACAGAATACGATAAAAATTTAAAATAATCGCAAACACAGGAGGGTATAGAAATAAGTGGGACGTTGGCCCAAACAACAAAACAATTGCATATTTTACGCTTGCTAAAACTGATTCGGACATGAAACTAATGCATGTGTTATTCATAAGTTAATACTTCTAGGCTTTATCCGTTAACAGTTGTATAACATTTGTGTTTTTGATGGAAAAATAAAAGAATTATAGAAACATATATCACTCGTCTTATTGTAAACAGATTAACTCAAAATTTAAGTTTTTTGGGAGAATGCAGTTCAAGCTTTGTCATATGGTTTGTATATCGTTGAATTCTCTGGCTAATTTCTAGGGCACTGAAGTCGGTGGCTAATTTTCTGCTAAGAATATTTTTATAATAGTTTGAAGAATTTGCTATATTTATACTCAGTTGAGCAGAGCTCACAGAGTATATTAACTTTGATTGGATAACGGTTGGTTGTACAGGTATAAAAGAATCGAGATAGATATAGACTTCCATATATCAAAATAATCAGTATCGAAAAAAAATTCGATTGAGCCATGTCCGTCCGTCCGTCCGTCCGTCTGTCCGTTAACACGATAACTTGAGTAAATTTTGAGGTATCTTGATGAAATTTGGTTTGTAGGTTCCTGGGCACTCATCTCAGATCGCTATTTAAAATGAACGATATCGGACAATAACCACGCCCAATTTTTGATATCGAAAATTTCGAAAAATCGAAAAAGAGCGATAATTCCTTACCAAATACGGATAAAGCGATGAAACTTGGTAGGTGAGTTGAACTTATGACGCAGAATAGAAAACTAGTAAAATTTTGGACAATGGGCGTGGCACCGCCCACTTTTAAAAGAAGGTAATTTAGAAGTTTTGCAAGCTGTAATTTGGAAGTCGTTGAAGATATCATGATGAAATTTGGCAGGAACTTTACACTTATTACTATATGCCTGTTTAATAAAAATTAGCAAAATCGGAGAACGACCACGCCCACTTTTACAAAATTTTTTTTTTTTAAATTCAAATTTTAAAAGAAAAGTTAATATCTTTACTGTATATAAGTAAATTATGTCAACATTCAACTCCAGTAATGATATGGTGCAACAAAATACAAAATAAAAGAAAATTTCAAAATGGGTGTGGCGCCGCCCTTTTTCATTTAATTTGTCTAGGATACTTTTAATGCCATAAGTCGAACAAAAATTTACCAATCCTTGTGAAATTTGGTAGAGGCTTATTTCTAGGACGATAACTGTTCTCTGTGAAAAAGGGCGAAATCGGTTGAAGCCACGCCCAGTTTTTATACACAGTCGGCCGTCTGTCCTTCCGCTCGACCGTTAACACGATAACTTGAGCAAAAATCGATATATCTTTACTAAACTCAGTTGACGTACTTATCTGAACTCACTTTGTATTGGTGTAAAAAATGGCCGAAATCCGACTATGACCACCATGCCCACTTTTTCGATATCGAAAATTACGAAAAGTGAAAAAAATGCCATAATTATATACCAAATACGAAAAAAGGGATGAAACATGGTAATTGTATTGGTCTCTTGACGCAAAATATAACTTTAGAAAAAAAATTGGTAAAATGGGTGTGACACCTACCATATTAAGTAGAAGAAAATGAAAAAGTTTTGCAGGGCGAAATCAAAAGCCCTTGGAATCTTGGAAGGAATACTGTTCGTGGTATTGCATATATAAATAAATTAGCGGTACCCGACAGATGACGTTCTGGATCACCATGGTCCACATTTTGGTCGATATCTCGAAAACGCCTTCACATATACAACTAAGGGCCACTTCCTTTTAAAACCCTCATTAATACCTTTAATTTGATACCCATATCGTACAAACAAATTCTAGAGTCACCCCTGGTCCACCTTTATGGCGATATTTCGAAAAGGCGTCCACCTATAGAACTAAGGCGAACGCTCTTTTAAAATACTCATTAACACCTTTCATTTGATACCCATATCGTACAAACAAATTCTAGAGTCACCCCTGGTCCACCTTTATGGCGATATCTCGAAAAGGCGGCCACCTATAGAACTTAGGCCCACTCCCTTTTAAAATTATCATTAACACATTTCATTTGATACCCATATAGTACAAACAAATTCTAGAGACACCCCTGGTCCACCTTTATGGCGATATCTCGAAAAGGCGTCCACATATAAAACTAAGGCCCACGCCCTCTTAAAATACTCATTAACACCTTTCATTTGATACTCATATCGTACAAACAAATTCTAGAGTCACCCCTGATCCATCTTTATGGCGATATCTCGAAACGGCGTCCATCTATAGAACTTAGGCCCACGCCTTTTTAAAATACTCATTAATACCTTTCATTTGATACCCATATCGTACAAAATAAATTCTAGTCACCCCTGGTCCACCTTTATGGCGATATCTCGAAACGGCGTCCATCTATAGAACTTAGGCCCACGCCCTTTTAAAATACTCATTAATACCTTTCATTTGATACCCATATCGTACAAAATAAATTCTAGAGTCACCACTGGTCCACCTTTATGGCGATATCTCGAAAAGGCGGCCACCTATAGAACTTAGGCCCACTCCCTTTTAAAATTATCATTAACACATTTCATTTGATACCCATATCGTACAAACAAATTCTAGAGTCAGGCCTGGTCCACCTTTATGGCGATATCCCTAAATGGCGTCCATCTATAGAACTATGGTCCACTTCCTCTTAAAATACTCTTTAATACCTTCCATTTAATACACATGTCATACAAACACATTCCAGGGTTACCCTAGGTTCTTTTTACAACATGGTGATTTTCCCTTACTTTGTCTCCACAGCTCTCAACTGAGTATGTAATGTTCGGTTACACCCGAACTTAGCCTTCCTTACTTGTTTTCCTCTGTATTTTTCATTAAAAATTGATTCACTTTACTATACAAATATTGTGCAGCCAAATGCAACTTTCAGAATAAATTCATACGGAGTATTTCTGAATACATCGGTGTAGTATAATATAGTAAATAAATCATGCTTTTATGGTGTTACATATACAGATTTATTTCGGGTTGATTCATCTTACATTTAAAAATCAAAGCATTTTCAATTAGCAAAATTTATAAAACAAAGATGCATAGACATCTATTTCAGCTAGTTTCATCTCATTGAGTGTAATACGAGACTGAACATATTATCGTAAGCCAGTTAATAATATATACCATAACATCTCAGAAAATTAGAATTTCACATTACATCAGTTTATAATAAAAGGTACATATTTTTGTCTTTTTTTTCCAATTTTGGTTCATATATTCTGTATACTAAATTAAATTAATGTATAACATTCAATCTACTCCGGTAAACAAACTTAAACATTCATTTTTTATATCCAAGTATACAAATAATTCCAGATTCGCTTATCAAAGATAAATGAAAGCGATCGCCATAGCTGTAAAAAATAGCCATATCTATATTCACTGATAGCTCAAAATCGCTATAGCTATAAAAAATAGCCGTGATTCAAAAATAGCCATATCTATTTTCACTGATAGCTCAAAATAGCCATATCGTCCATCACTAGTAATGGATGAAATACTTGACAATACTTTCTCACAACTAAAACAACAAAATAACACAAACATAAAATTTTTAGTGAAATATGTGGACGACATATTCGCTATAATCAAAAGAAATGACGCGGAACTTATCTTAAAAACTCTTAATAAATATCATGAAAGACTAAAGTTCACCATGGAAATGGAGGAAAACGGCAATATCCCATTTCTCGATGTCCGAATACACAAGAACAACAACAATATAATATTAGACTGGTACACCAAACCTACATCATCTGGACGCCTAATAAACTTCCTATCCTCACAGCTTAAAAAATACAAAGTAAATACTGCGAGAAACTTCATACACAAAATACTGACAATAAGTCATCCCAAATTTCATGACGCCAACATTAAATTAATTAAAAGAACGCTAAAGAAAAATAATTACCCAGATCACTTAACCAATAACTTAATTCAACAAAAATTAATAGAAATGCAAAATATAATAAATCCATCACCAACTACAGATATGGCAAATGAACCCAAAAGATACTTTAGCGTCACATTCGTTCCCAGGCTCTCAGAAAATTTCACAAACATTATACAAAAACCAAACGTATGCTTAGCCTACAAATCGAATTGCACACTAGCGACATGCTTCACAAAAACAAAAAGCCCAATAGACCAGCAACAACAAAGTAATGTAGTGTACGAAGTAACTTGCAAAGGCAACAACAACGAGAATTGCAACAAGATTTATATCGGGACTACGAAGCGTAATTTAAGCACCAGACTAGCAGAGCACGAAGCTGATATAAGAAAACAAAAACACAGCACAGCACTATCACAGCATGCAATAACAAACAACCACTCAGCTGATTTTGCCAACACAAGAATACTAGATAAGGAACGAAGAGAAAAGACGAGATATACTTTAGAAAGCCTACGTATAATGCAGAAAAGGGAATATACGATTAACAAGAAAGAAGACACCGATGAAATAGCCGCGACTTATTTGTTATGTTTATAGTTTAGTTTAGTATGACAAGAGTACCACGAATGATGGTATCAACATTGTATGTTTATGTTTTTGTTAAATTTAATGCAACAATATCATTGTTTAGTTTTTTTAACGTAAATATTTAGTGCAACAAAAATCTACCATTTTCAGTGTAAGTTAGATATAAATGTTTAATGTGTGTTTTAAACTTTGTGCACCTATATGTAACACCTACTAATGTTGTTTTTGTGTTTTTTTATGGATTTCTAAATAAACTTACAGTTACGCTCCTGAAGATGCTAAGAAAATCTTAGCGAAACGTTGAGCTGTAAGGTGGAAAAAGCTTTGTCTTATTCGCACCCCACATAAATAGATCAGACCAGCTTATTATATACAAAATGAAATCAAATTGTTTATGTTGATTATTAATTTCAAACTATGCTGGCAAAGCTGGGCCCGTATTACGTGTTACGATCCGTGATCGAAACTCATTTTTTAAATCACAATAGCTCTGAAATGGGGGATCGGATTAATGGCATATTGAACTAGCGATAAATAGTACTCGTTAGATCCATAACGTATTATAATTTTTAGAAAAAGCTTGACAGTTGTATAGTTATCGCTTGAGTGAAAATAGCTTTCAGTCACTGATCGTAACACGTAATACGGGCCCTGATTGATGGCGGAGTCATTAAAGATGAAAGCATTAGCCAAGCTGATTGCAATTTATCTTGATAATTTCTTTATCGATAATATTTCGAAGTGTTTCAACGGAAACGGTGGAAATTTTTTGATAAACGATTAGCTTAACGTTAAGGTGCATCCCTGGTAGGTGGCTACATCGAAATAACCACACAACAGCTGTTGTTCAGGAATAGAGTTGTGCTTTTTGGTTCATTTCAGAGATTCGAATCTTTCGTTCTTTTTCTGATGAACGAACAAGTTGTTCTTTTTGTTCAGTTGTGCTTTTTGGTTCATTTCAGAGATTCGAATCTTTCGTTCTTTTTCTGATGAACGAACAAGTTGTTCTTTTTGTTCATTTGTTCTTTTTTTCAAGTAAATTTGTTCACTGCTGCTCGCCCCCGTGGAAAAAGCCAACAAGTATAGAATGGGGTGTGTATGCAGCAATGCTTTGTGTAGGCATATTTAAATGTGTTATGAATAAATAAGTTAATATATATAAATGTATAATTAACTTCAAAAAAAAAAGTTACAAATTTCGGAAGATCCAGGAAATTGAAAGAGTACAGACACAAATTGTAAATATGAACTTTTCAAGTTTAATAAATGTAATAATTAGTTTCTTACAAAACATGTTTTTCATAAATAGTCCATACATATATTGTTGTAGCAGTGCCACACACAAAGATGACCACACATATCTTTAGTGTAAGTGGCATCATCGACATTCGTGCTCACTGTGAATTTCTGCGTATGTATGTATGAATTTACGTATGTATGTATGGTCGCGAACGAGATGATAGAAAGAATAACATTAGATAAAACGAACTAAAAGAACAAATGAACTAAAAGAACAAATAGAACCGAAATCGAAGATCTAGTTCACTTCAGAGACCCGGTCAATTGAACCTAACTCTATTCAGAAAAGGGTAAAACTGAAAAATAAAGAATTGTAAGCGCAAATAAGTAAAGATAATAGTAAAAAAGTGTTGCCTCTTGCTATACATATTTGTTTATATTATGTACTTTCACTGAATAAATGACAATATACCTATGTAGAAACCTAACATGCATAATATGGATATACATATCGATCGTCACGTTTATTCGTTAACCTCGTACATAGATTAGATTGATACGAATCTTTTGCTTACGCTGTCATATTTTCGCTCTCACGAGGGATTTATCTTCTAGTTGTTGCTGGCAACAATCACAGATAAATCCCTCGCGCCAGCTGAAGCGGGTGCCAGAACAAAAAATGTGCCAGCCAAAACGAAAACCGTGCCAAAAATTTTGGTAAACTTTAGTTTGACCCATAACTGTAGATTAGCGTTCAAAAATTATGGGAAAAAGGATAAAAATACTTGTTTTAGTGTAAGTATTATTAGTTCGAAGGCGGAGGGTAAATATTATTTCCCATTCAAAAGTTATCACTAAAAACAGGTTTTGTAAATATGAACTAGTCCATTTTGATCACAGAACCTGGAACGCCAGACATGTAGGATAAGCCCATCCATTAAATAATGTTAACTATTATAGGTCCGATTTACTGAAATTTCAAAAGAATATATGGTTTTCACTGCGAGTTAAATGCAGTTACAATATTGGACTAATTAATTTAATCGAAATGTTAGTTTTACTTAGATTTGTTTATATTTAACTCTAACTAGTCGTATTATTGTAAAATAAATATAAGCAAATAAATATTTTACGACTATCATTTTATTAAATGATTGAAACTATAATCGCCGAAATGTATGTCAAAAATCCCCATTTTCAGATCTATTAATTTTTGTTTGGAGTGGCATCATAGATAAATGTTATAAAAAATGTGCATTTTGACAGCGCTCTCTCGAAACAAAGAGTTGCAAATTCATTCATCTATGACCTCGTATCTACAAGTGAGACATTTTCGGTAAAGCGAACACGGTTGCCACACCATGTTTTCATTTGTGACCAAAATTCATCGAAAAAAGAACCAAATTTTTGTTTTATTTTATTAGTATAAAATACAAAATTTTAGGATGTTTCTATATAAAATTTGACTAAACATAGTGAAGACTTTCCTTTAATTCAAGCTGAACAAACAAATATATGTGCATGCAACCAAAATTGCTACTATATTTTGACATAGGATAAGTCTATGTCTTTCACCAACCAAACGTTGTAAACCTAGTTTTGGTCACAAAGCTCTTGGTTCCAGCATTATGTTGTTGACTGCAATGAAATAAAATGTATGGCGCAGTTAGCTTTTAGTAAGAAACGGTTCAAAATTTGCGTTCTGGTGTTGCCGAACAATTTTGTTAGTGCAATTTTTATAGATGCTTACCTTTTCTCTTAGCGTTTAAACTTAATATCAGAGCCTAGATTCAGTAAGTGTGAGTTTTGATCCCAGGACTCAGGGATTCTGCTAGCACCTACGGGAATAATTTTATACAAAACATTTCTTCCGAAATCAAATCTCCTTTGCATTTGCATCGTTCTGTCTTCGAGTTACAATATTTCTTGTGCGAAGATACTTAGTTTTCAATTACCTTGCGTGGCTTAACACCACAATAGTACTGGAATTCCTTGAACTCATTGAGCTGGGTGAGAAAGATTTAAATATCAAAATTCCAAACGAGAAGTAATGCATCGAATTTCTTTGTATAAGTTTTGAAAGTGACGACAGAGTGCTCGCTATAAGCTATGCTAGGCGAGAAGAAATTTTTATTTTCATATATTTTACATAGAGTTGTATAACCGATCGAAATATCTAGACGTTATTAATATTATTATAAAACAAGTTTTTTTTTTTATTAGTCGGTTATTTCATCAACAATTAACGACAATGTGTTTGCCAACACTCTTCTTTTAACTGCCTGGCTTAATTATATATAAAATGTTATTGTTCTGGTACATTTTACTGACTGAGCAATTTCTTATCGTGAGAGTTCCATTGAAGTAAATTCAAAATTATATGGGGGCTAACGAAAGTGTGGCGAATTTTTGGGCAATATTGTGAATTTTTACCTGAGTGAAAAAGAAAGAAAAGTACCAATTGTGGCTACTGCCTAAAAAGGACCAAAATTGAAGAAAAGGGACCAGCGGACCAAATGGGGTTGGAAGGGACCATTTTTGGTCCAAATGGACCAAAGTGGCAACCGTAAAAACGAAGAAAACTACCATTCAAATTTCTCCACAGACACTGGTGAGTTTCTTGGTAATGACGGCGTTACCACTTGGGTAGGAATCGCGAATAAAAGAACTGGTAACGATATTCGGTTACATGTTCTGGGAACTATTTTACCAGTAACGCTCAGAATCGAAGCGTAAATGTAGTATTACGGCCCGATTCTTAGCGTTACCGGTAAAATAGTACCCAGAACATTATGTAACCGAAAATCGTTACCAGTTGTTTTATTCGCGATTCTGTCCAAAGTGGAAACGCTGTCATCACCGAAAAACTCACCAGTGTCTGTGGTGAAATTTAAAAGTTGGTTTTCTTCGCTTTACCCATGGCGGAATGATACAAGGTGGCAGCATGGGACAGCTGAATATAAACTTTTTTTTATTTAATTTGATACATCAACTTCCGGCGCAGTAAGATGTTGACATTTGTCCATCGAATTTACAAAAACGAAGTACATGGAATTTTTATTTATGTTTGTAGGTATGTCACCATGCTGCCACCGTGTATGGTTCCGCCATGGCTTTACCGAAAATGTGTCACTCGTAGATACGATGTTAACGAATAAACGGGACGATGTGTATATACATATGTGCATACATGCATACGTTTTTACATAGCTATATTGTTATACTGTGAAAGTACATGGAAACAAATATGTATAGCAAGACGCAACACTTTTTTACTATTAGGGGGACTCATGTAACCGTATAAATGCCTTATAAAGTGTGTAAACGTATAAATTTATCTAGTGCGTAAACGAACTGTCAAATTTTGTATGAAAAACCATTTACCCAATTTGTATAAATTTACGCGCACATTTCATTGTGTAAACGCGGTAAACTCAAAGGAATGCAACCTTGCAGACATTATAGCAGGCATTTTCATCAGAAATCTCCAACATTAGCAAGTCATTTTTGATTTTTCACTTAATCTTGGCATTTTTTAATTAGTATAACAATAAAAATTTTTGTTTGGCAATAATACATCTGATAAACAATCAAGTTTATCAAGAGTATTACTAGGTGCGTTCATATAACAGCGTGTGTAAATGGATATAATTTTACACCTTATAAGTTTATATGCTTTCATGAGTCCCCCTATTATGTTTACTTATTTGCGCTCACAATTCTTTATTTTTCAGTTTTGCCTTTTTCTAGACAACAGCTGTTGTGTGGTTATTTCGATGTAACCACCTACTTTTGTGGGTAAACAATTATCCGGCTACTTTCGTGGGCAGAATACCAAAAGGGTACAAAAGTTACCACATGAAGAAAGTTGCCGTGGTGAAGAAAGTTGTTACCGCATTAGAATCACGCTGTTAGTGTTAGTGATTTTTTCTCAAGTTTCACTTGAATGACTGGTGTCCCGTAAAAACGAGTGATTTTTTCACATTTACATATATTTAAAGAGGTTTCTATTTTTACTTACGACATGTACCACACAATATTAATGCACTTAACACTTTGTCTGAAAAAGTTATAGTTTTTCTTTAGTTAAGGTCTAAAAATAAAAGATATGTGTACGATTTGTCCCGTACCAACCGTGGAATGCTCCATTAGCGATAATTGTGAGGAGTCGGTGGAACATTATCACATTCGCTGGATGCTTCAAGGCTGCCTCCGTTTAGGATGACGTAGACTACTTCCGTCTAGTCTGAGCACTCTCTGATCATTGGCTACCAGGACGCTCTTATCTGACCTGACCTGGACTTGAAACCTTCCGTCTTTGCCCTGAATTTCAGTAACATTTTAAAATTTTCCTTTAGTTTTTGCCGTATTTTTCGATCGGGTGACAGTTATGAGCTTTAAATTTGGGTCTTACTTCGATGAAATTAAGAAGAATTTCTAATTTCGTTTGACAGTTTTCACATAACGAAATTAGCTAATTTCGGCTGAAATTAAGAATCTTCCGAAATAAACTTGCTTTTGGTGCCGTGGAGACATAGTATTATGGATCTTTTGATGTTTAAACTTTAAACTGGATATGAAAACATTTCCGAAAACAGCGTCTTGATCGTCCTCAGTCCATTAATTAATATTTGTGATTCTTGTCTAGACAATTCTATTTTTAAAAGGAAAGATGATTATAAAACATATCACAATATCTTCAACCAAAGATGACTCTTCAACCGTTTTTGAAGTCCATGCAAAGAAAATATTCGAGCGGCCTTAGTAGGCGTTGCCAAGCGTTTTTTTTTTCATGATAGTTACATGCAGTTTTTTCAAATTTTAGTATTATACCTTTACGAGCCGGACCCGTGCACATCTTGCGCAGAAAATATAAAAGTCTCATATCAAATATCAACAGAAATCAGCTGTTCTATCAATCAAACATCTATAAACTTACATGCGCTTGCGCTGCCATCTGGCGAATGTTAGCAACTGCCGGTTATCAATCAAACATCTGTAAACTTACATGCGCTTACGCTGCCATCTGGCGAATGTTAGCAACTGCAGGTAATGCAGTGTTAATTCTAATCAAATATTCACAATAGTGTCATAGTACAAATAGATTTCTTTGTATGCTTACAATCGTTTATTTTTAACAAATTATTTTAATAAAATATAGGTAAACAAAAGCTCTACTACTAATAATGCCCAAAGCTCGCTAATAGCACGAATCCCCATCTTTACAACCAAAAATTTATTTATAGATTTGGATTCCAAATAAGAGCGAAAAAGGGACCTGTAAATAAAAAAAGCAATTAGAAATAATATATAAGATAAATGACGGAAATATTGCTTTTAAGTATTGAATTATCAAGAATTATATTCCATTTTGAAATAATATTTATTTTTTACAGGAGTATTAGTTGCGGTCAGAAGTAGCGTGTCGAATTTTATTACAATAAATTTCAAATAGGCTGACAGATAGACAGATGAATGGATTAGCAATGCTAATATAAACTATTTTTCGGTTAACTTAAGCAGAATATAAAAAAAGGCGCTAGGCCCTGCCGCCGATCGAGTCGATAATAAGTAAATGTAAGGCGCGATAACCTCCGAAGAGATTTTAGGCCGAGCTTCTCTTCCAATTTGCGTCGTGCCTACAAATTGGCGGGACGGGACCTACTCGTTTTATGCCGACTCCGAACGGCATCTGCAAGGCAGATGAGTCTTCACTGAGACCTTTTCATAGCAGAAATACACTTGGAGGGCTTGCCAAACACTGCCGAGGGGCGACCCCGCTTATACAGATTTTCTTTTAATTGAAAAACCTTGTTTCTAAAATTTTGATATTGCTTTGCCCTGGTGTGGTAGGCGGAGCGCACTACCATCACACCACGGCGGCCGCCGATAATGGTTACCGAAAAAATCGTATTTTTTTCGTGAAGATCGATGTACATTTTGTCAAATATTTAAATTTATTCATAGCATAAACCATGATACAAACACCTACGAGGTACTACCGTTCTCTTCTGTTGGGGCAGGAATTTTTTTTGTTTATGTGTAATTTAATATTTAAAAACGAATCTCCGAACAAAAAACTAAAAAGAAATAAACGAAGTAAAATATGTACATTGGCGTATAGTCATAGTCAAAATAAAATAGGTTTTAAATTTAGTTGCAGCTTTTTTGACAGATATCTCATAGAAAATGACAAAAAGTTTAGTTGAGGGGACGACTGCTAATACGTTACCGAAAATATCGAGAGAGGTGTCAAAAGACGCGAATTGACCTCGACAAATAATCCGAAGGCGGAAAAGAAAAATTTTATCTCCGTCCGGAGATATTTGCAGATGAAGTTGGCGATTTTCATGTGGTTGTTGTAATGTTGTTATAGCCACAAAAAATATTATGAACATAAGAGTTTTGCGCGGATATAGTTTTGGTCACCAAACCGGTGTTGGACCCACCCAGGGTAGTTTTTTATAAGCGCGGCCGAAGGCCGCCAATGCAGAAAGGTTTTCTGCGCACAAATACTATGGATCCCACCCCCGGTTTCGGAGGGACCCGCGGGTAATTTTTCGGTTTTTCATTAATATCTTTTGAACGAGTTAAAATTTTCATTAATTATTCGGATTATTAATACTGATGTCAAGACGCGTCGCTTGACACCTCTATCGATATTTTTGGTAGCGTATTAGCAGTCGACCCCTCAACTAGACTTTTACCAAATATCATGCCACGATCCTCTTCTGAGGCATTTCCTTCAACAAATTCTTTAGAAATTTATATCTCCGAAGAGATCAAGGTCAAGCTTTCCTTCCAACTCGGAATATTCGTCTTTCTACGAATTGGCGACCTAAACACATGTTTTATGCCCACCCAAAACTTTATCTGCTAAGGCGAATGAAGTTTTGGTGCCAAGGCAATGCGGTCGGACAATCGATCCAATTATTGAGGGATGGGCCAGCGTACTACCTCTATACCACGGCGACGGGATTTGGCTGTACAACTGTTGATATCAGCCTCCATCGAACAAAGTGGCAAGGTTAAACTCTAGTCAACTTCAAATGGAGCTCAAACTTGCACAGAACAATTTTTGGCTTATCAGAACTTTATTTTAACAGCTTTAGCTAACCCTGGAAACATTTAGACAAACATTGTTCTCTCTCTATCCAACCACCCGCCTCGCCTCAGTCTAACCCACTTTCTCTTTTATTTCCTCTCCCGCCTGTACTTTCTAATTTACCTTAATCGGCTCATACATTCTTCCGTAAATCTTCGCGCTTTTTCTCTTACTCTTCCCGCTCATACTCTTATCCAAGTCCAACTACTATTACTCTTAATCTTATCCTTATTCTTAATCTAAACCATTACCATTTTTCTTACTTTTACTCTCACTCTCCATTTTTCTCTTGTTCTCTTTACTGTTCCAACTTCCCTCTACATTTTCTTCCTATTTCCAATGTTTTCTTAGCTCTTTCCTTTCATGTTCCCGTTTCCAATGTGGTGATATATCGAGTTTGACTCTTTTCCGCACATTACATTGCTAATGTTGTAAAAAGTAGGAAAATAGTACCAATGTTCCCTACATTATACTTCAAATTTATGACCGGATTATGAGGGCCGTCAAACTTTTGTAGTTGTAACTGAGATCACCTGTCTGGATTTATTGCGTCATGACTTAAAATAAAATAAATGTAAGGCGCGATAACCTCCGAAGAGATTCTAGGCCGAGCTTCTCTTCCAATTTGCGTCGTGTTCCTCTTGATTTTCCCTACAAATTGGCCGGACGGGACCTACTTCTTTTATGCCGACTCCGAACGGAATCTGCAAGGCAGATGAATTTTCACTGAGAGCTTTTCATGGCAGAAATACACTCGGAGCGCTTGCCAAACACTTAGAAAAATTTTCTTCTAATTGAAAAACCTTATTAATAAAATTTTGATGTTGCTTTGCCCGGGGTGTGTACACAGGGCATACGGTGTGGTAGGCGGAGCACCCTACCATCACACCACGGTGGCCGCCAAGACCTGGTACGGGTTTTTATCATGACATAAACAACATTTTTTATTACTTATTTTTATAAATATGTTTTTTCTTAAAAAAATAACGATGAAACTAAAAAAAAAAACATGAAATATTGCATAACTTTGTGCTGAAACGGTGAGTATACCGGCCGCTCTTTAGCGGTACCGCTTTTGGAGGAAATCAAGCCTTAACACTATCTGCGTACCAAATTTCAATCAAACGCGCTCCGGATAGTAGCGGATACACAAATATACAAAAATAGCTCCTTTATAGTCATAAGATAGCTAGGTTTCGTCCGTCACAACTCATGCTGAAATTGTCTTCACTAGAGCAACTACTAGCCGCTGGATCACTCCTTATACTAGCTTTCTGATAATGTATCAAACCTAACTCCGAACTTAGAAATTGAATTTGCTGCCGGAAGCGAGTAAATGAACTATAAAATATTCAAAGAGATCGAAAGAACCGCAATAATGTAGAACATATCTGGTTGTAATCTTCACACATAAGGTGCTATGTTGTATTGAAATTGTCGGTATGAGCTAAAAACATGTACCGTGGTTTTGTGTGGTTCTATGAGAAAGTGAACCTTGGCGCGGAGATAATTTTTCTTATAAAACTGGAGACAGTGTGAATACAAATGTTGTAAAAATCTTCAATCAACCCAAAACTATTAAATTTAATATTTAAACTAGTTTTCAATACCTTTTTTTACTCTTAAAGTAAATTGTTGATTTAACGATTTTAATTAGGTTGAAATGGCTTGTTTTGAAAAAGCTGTCAAACGATTTGATTTGTGATTTACCTCTTGAGTGATTAAGAAGAAATATAACGACCGTAGTTCATCTTTAATTAATGAAGCTGATTCAAATACCAAATTATGTAAACCCTGTATTCTTATTATTGCATTTATAGGGCAGTATTAGCTTTGGCCGACCCGAATCAAAAACAGTTGGAAGTGGGTATTCTAAATTTTGAAGTCTTTCTTTCATTTCATACTTGTCATACAAAAAGTTTAGCAGCTCGTTTCAAATAAATCAAACAATTAAATTTTGACTTCTTCGAGGTTGTTAAGGAATTATTCAGTGAATGAAGTATGTCACACCCGTGACAAGCAGGCAGAAACAGTTGTTAGAAATGGGTAGGCATTGCTAATACGCCCCATAATCCTAGTATGGATATCAAATAATTAACTCCAGTAGAAATTTTTATCAAAATACGACATCTATGAAATATGTTTTTTCATGGTGCTTGAATCTGCGTCAAGGATTTGGAGAGTGAAAATTCTTAAAATTTTCCCAGCCTCAAATTTGAAATGATTTCATGACGTAAACCATATTTTGAACTTTTAGAATACTTTATTTACTATAAAAAAAGTTTATTAAATGCTTTCAAGTATGTGTACTTTTGCGGGGCAAATTCGTCCAAGGACATCGACATCTGCCCTTAATATTGTAGTAGCTGCTTTGAGATTTTTTGCAGAACACAGTTACCAGCATGGAATAGGGGCGGATTATAATGTAGGAATGTGACAGTGTCAAAGTCACTGTCTACGTTTCTGGATGTAATGCAACTAAAATTATGCCCTCAGTGGATAACATTTGAACAAAGTGAAGAGGAGAAAATACAAGCGAAGCAAGAATTTTATGCGAAGGCTGGCTTCCTGGGAGTCATCATGTGCGTTGATGGCACGCATATAAAAATAATGAGGCCATCTGAAGAGTGCTTTCTGTATTACAACAGAAAAGGATTTTACAGCATAAATGCTATGGTGGTGAGAATTTTATTCCGTAATGTAAGTGAAAATTATGTATTGATTTCATTTATGTTTTTAAGGTGTGCGATCACAGAATGCGTATAAAAAGCATTGATGCAAAGTATCCTGGATGCAACAAGTGCATTTAAAGCGCGTGCAACTTCCTCCCAACATGCCTGCACTTCTTCCTTCGGGCGCATAGTCCCTGTGCGATATCCCGCTATGTTCCCATTAAATTAGCCAACGTCTCATACTGCACTTGTGTCATTGTTTTTGACCTGGAAACATATAAAAAACAATCATCATCAAGCCTTTTACGTTTCTCAACAAATTTTACTTACATTTTTGTTAAAATTCCACCAACAAATTTGCAACTTAGAAAAACGGAATTACGATCGGAGTGCAGTATAAACAAAATCGAACGATTCGAAGTTGGATCGAAAGAGATTGGAACACAGAATACCAAAGTTGCCAAATCGAAAAAATTCCAATCAAAGTCGAAATGCAGAATAGGGGCCAATATAAGATCATTAACGCAGAGCGTCTTTTTTTGTCCCACCAGTGACAATAATAAAACTTATTATAATTTGCATATATGCTAAGATAATGTAAGTTGTTTTACATAACAGTGCTGACTGAATGTTAATTGTCCAACCTGTCAATTAAAACCTAAAATCTCCAGCCGGCTTTATCAGAATGCTTCAACAAAGATGAAATATTGCGTACATTTGTCGCACCCGTGCATGAAACCGCGCCTGTTTTCTATTGAGCCGCTTTATTCATAAAGGGAACATCGAACGTTAGCCCCCTTTTCACGCAACTCCTCAAATCAAAGTTTCAGCCATTTTCTAAAATATAATTTACATTCCTAAAATATAATTGCCGCTTTAGAAAATCCAACTGAATTCCTATTAACTTTCCTTATACTGAAACCAGGAGGCAATTAGGTACCAACCGAATCTTAAATTTGTTTCGTTGGAAGTAGGAGTATAATCAAACTTTTGGGTGTTCGAGAATATTTGAGAAGATCCAAAATCCCTTATGTTTAGTATTATATAATAATCCCTTCCATTGGATCTGTGCCCCCATTCAACGACTAACACTCTTTTTTTCTTTACCTTGACATTTGCTTTTTATCTCTGTTTATTTTAGTTTTGTTTTTTAATTACATTATGCACACATATTGTTCACGATTATTATATTTCGTATTGAAATTGATCCACGTGCTCTTCTGTGTTTGGAATTTTCAAATAGTTTTGGTAGCCATTTTAAGTTTCAAACCACATCAATGTCAAGAAGTTCGTCATTTGATTATACCTGCGAATAATTTGAAAATTAGCGATTACTTAAATTAGAATTGGTATTTTATACAAATAAAATAAGAGGTGATTCAGTTGTAACCATAGCGTCCTACCGTAAATTTGCGTAACATCGCTTTAAATTGTGTTATATTCTTTATAAGTTTGTACATTTGTTACTTCTTAACCATTTTATCAGAAAATAAAATATTCAGTCTGTGCTACAAATGATATCCTCTAAATGGCGCCAAAAGTTCAAAAGAGAATGGCGTTGGAGGTGGCGCTAGCGGTGAGTAACACAGCAATATGCTTTGTTATTACCCCTAGCGGGTTAGGGAGCTTAGAATATACCCGCGTACCGGATCTGCATTCGGCAAAGGACCATCAACATCGATATCAGTCCCCAAGGTCGTAGGGGAGTGTTCTTTTCGCTACAACAACATGCGTTGTTATTGTGCCAACACTCATATCGACTTTCGATAATCCCCTGTAACACAATAGTGTCAACACAGTGTGTTAACACTGCAAAGTGTGCCTGTGCTACTGTGTTAACACTCAAAAAATAGTATCATTACCCACTAGCACTAAGTATACCACATACAACGATAAAGACCAAACCGTAAGGGCTAAGATCCCTCAATGCTACATTATTTACGGCACTGGTTTCGATTCCAATTTTAGTGTCGGTTGTTTCAGATTGATGCCCCGGTAAATAACGGGTTTCCTTTTAAACTGTGATTTCGGTTGATGAGTACCCGCTTTTTTCTTTTGGTTAATTTTTTTTCTTTTCCCCTTTAGTCGCAAAAATTTTTTTAATTTAATTTCTTTTATTATTTTATTTTGTGTTACTTCATCTAAATTTAATTTATTATTTTTACTTTATTTTATTATATTTAATTTATACCTAACAAGAAACCAACCAAAAATGTGCACAAACGAAAAATACAAGTAATACAACGTATTTTCAGATTCCTGCGCTATACTTTCCAAAATCAACTACGAGACAATCTCAACTCAGAGCAATCAGCGGTATCAGGCGAAAAATTTCAGCCACAATTGTAGCGTAGCACTACTCTTGACAACGTTGCACTGTTCAGGAATAAAGTTATTTATTTATATGGCGAAGAAGATATATGCATTTTGGATTATGCGTGGGAGCGTTGTTCGACAATTTTATTTTGATTAATTTTGGAAAAAAAAAAAATTCAACGGGTTAAACATTTTTTTTGGTTTGGCGCAAGAAATCCTACAGAAAAGAGAAAACTGTCAGTTCACTATTTCATTGTTAAGGTAAGAGTTTAACTTATTACAGTATCCAGATCGAAGTTTAGCTAAAGTGACGCGCGTCACCCTGAGGATGTTGCGAGTTTAGGGTATTTGACTTTAACAACGGGGTTCCCCGGCAATTCCTCACATAGAGGTCCGTAGCCATTTTGTGGATATCACTGAGGACCTTACTATGCTCTTCTTCTACATACGGCTGAATTCCAGGTGCCGTATTTTTTCATAACGCTTGTGGAGATATCTTCTTATGTCCCTGGGAGGCGGGGCTTCTTCAATCAGATGTCTGTTGGGATGCCCATGTTCTGCGTATTCAGCAGAAGCTGTTCATCATTTCAATTCTCTCCCTCATCGGGAGTAATCTCTCCGCATTGTGTAGATGGTGTTCTGGGGACATAAGAGGTCAGTCAGCAGCAGTGCTGAGAGCGGTGTTTTTCACCGACCATATTGGGGACGTGTGGCATGCAAGCGGCCGGTCAACTGCCTTGCAAATGGTAATGAACGTTTCTTTATGTCGTTGTTGTACCGATAAGGACACTCCCCGAAGGTCTTGGGGAGTGTTATCCATGTTGATGGTGTTTTGCCAGATGCAGATTCGGTACGTTCCGGTAACAAGCACCATAAAGGTACTAGCCCGACCATCTCGGGAACTATTTGGTATGATCACATGAAGTCTTCTAGGCCATACCGCCCTCCCACCCCCTAGATCCATCAGAAGTTCGGGGTCGCCAGGGCCTCGGCTGTGAATGAAACAGGATTCGTCACGGCACAATGGTCTGAAATTCAAATTTTTTGGCATAAATCCAAAATTTTTTTTCTTATTGAGGAAGTAATTAAATGAGGAAGTAATTAAATGCAAGGTACTTTGCCGGCCTAAGGAGATATCTGTGTCGGAGTCTTCAGCCGAATTATCACTGCAAAATCTCTTAGACCATACCGCACAACGCATTCTTTTATTCCAAAAAGATGTTTTGCACGTCATAGCAGAAATTTCGAACGTTGTTTTAATTGCTAGCTATGGGTTTGACGGTACAACGGGACAAAGTATGTTTAAACAAAGGTTTGAGACAAGTACACCTCAACTTTTTGACCAATCACTGTTTGTAACTACCATTATACCTTTACAAATGTTGGACAGTTCTGGCAAAATTATTTGTAGGAATCGCACTACGCAATCAATGCGGTTTTGCAGGCCATTAAAAATGCAATTAGCAAAAGAATCTACAGCTCTAATTGTATCAGAAAATAGTCAGCTAGATATGCAAATATTTTATTTAAATCCATTTGAATATTACCTTGATAACGGAGAAAAAATTATTGTCAATTATGATTTGCATATGACTTTGATTGATGGAAAAGTACTAAATGTTATAACAAACACCAATTCTAATCAAAAATGCCCAATATGTGGTGCTACACCAAAACAATTCGTAACAACTAAAAATTTTAATTCTGATGTTTTTAAACCCAAACTTACATCCCTTAGATATGGTATTAGCCCACTACATGCATGGATTCGAGTATTTGAATTCGTTATACACATTGTTAATAGAATCGAATTAAAAAAGTGGCAAATAAGGGAAGCTTCAGATAAAAAAGCATTCCAACTTCGTAAACAAGAAGTACAAAAGAGGTTTTGGGAAGAAATGGGCCTTCATGTAGATAAGCCTAAAGCAAATGGTAGTGGAACATCAAATGACGGCAATACTGCCAGGAAAGCATTTAACAATTTGGAACTCTTTTCTTTAATTACAAATATTGATATAGAAATTTTGAATAACTTTAGAGTTATATTAATTGCTATTTCCTGCGAGTATCCTATAGATACCACAAAGTTTGAAGATTTTTGCAAACGAACTGCCTTCTTGTACATGGAAAAATATTTATGGTTTCCAATGTCAGCAACAGTTCATAAAATATTAGTTCACGGCTCACAGATTATAAAAAATTGAGTAATTCCTGTTGGTTGTTTTGGTGAAAATGCGTCAGAAGCTCGAAATAAATTATACAAGAGAGATCGCAACGCACATGCAAGAAAAAATAATATTACTGATGTTTTCAATAGAGCAATGGATTCTTCAGACCTCCTTCCTTTCAGCTTGTCTTTATCCGCTAGAGAAAAATATCGGAAAAGAGAGAAGCTACCAAAAGAAGTAATACAATTGCTTGCACCTTCAAGTGAGCTTCAAATTTTCAACCACTTGCCAGGGGGATCTGAATACAATTCGGATAATTCTGATAATTCTGATTCCGATATATCGGAAGCAGACGTTGTGGAGAACGCTTTAGTTTTAGATACGGAAGACTGTTATTTCGAATGATTTGCTTGGTACATATAACTTTTTATATTATATTCAAGTGAATTTAATAATTCTGTAACTTCTCTCTCATTTCAGATGTACAGTTAATGTTATTATAAAAATAATTATTTGACCACTTTTGCCATCATATGCAAATTTTTCATTTTATGAAATCAAATTTTTACTATAGGGCCAAGCGAGGTACTCCTAGGGACTGGCCGATTTCAACTATTTTTGGTATCGTCGATGCGTATTACGAGAATAACATATCTACCAATTTTCGTGAAGATATCGCAATTTTTGGAGCTGAAATTCAAAAATTTTTACTATAGGTCCAAGGGAGGTACCCCTGGGGAATGACCGATTTCATCCATTCTTGGAATTTTTCTTAACTAAATCATATATAACCTGTATGCGAAATTTCAATGGCCTAGTACCACTCCTTCTAATTTATGCCAAAAAATTTGAATTTCAGGCCATTGTGCACGGGTAGGTGAGGTTGACAATTGGGTTGGAGAAGCTATATATTGCGCTGGAAACACCTTGGAAGGGTTGCGCTACACAACCCCTTGAATCAATTTGGTATTTTAGTCGCCATCTACGACATCCATACCTACCGCGAGAATATTCTAAGCCCCCTAACCCGCTGGGGGAACGTTTCTTTATCTCTACCCCAAGTGCTGACGACAAGAGATTTTGAGGATTTTGTTACGGCTCTGAATTCTGGATACAGTTGCGGATGCATGCTCGCCGAAATGTGGATCCTGATCGAACATCACGTCCAGTATTTTTGGATGTAAGCCGGTCGGTAGCGTATAGTAATCGAAGTGCATGGCCAAAATGGTCGACATTAGAAAGAGCTGAATTTTTGTTTGTCGCCAAAGGACTTTACTTTTCAATTGCCTAGTTAGTCCAAAGTACCACTTGTATGTAAGTCTTATTCTCCGTTTAATTTATGATCGGCTATTTTGTTCGATTCCGATGATAGCAGGAACTTCGTCTCGTCCTCGTTCACTGCAATACCCACGTTTTGCCTGTTTATCCAACACAGTGGAGGCAATATTTACAACGCGTTTGTTAATGATTAGGAGGCATATATCAGCAACGTTTCAATGAACTATAATAATTGTCAGTCACTGCGTGCCAGAATATGGACGTTAAGCTGCCGTTAGCCTGACCTACCATAAACTTGAAAATAATTAACTTAACACATAACATCTGTCATCATCAACCAGTCGGCTAGTCATAAATGATAGTGACATAAAAAGGATGGATTCATTATCCGAAGTTTTTCACATTTTTACTTTAAAGGAGCTGCTGCAATTGATGATTCACAACCATCTAAAACCCGTTACCATTTTGAAGAATTGTCGCCTCTGCGCCTTCTTACTTTATCTCACCTTTAAACGAATGTCCAGTAGCTAACATCGCCCGTAACGCCAATATGCCTAAATAACTAAAGCTTTTCCGTTAACCGTTCCAATGTCATGTTATTTGAATGGACGAAGGTTTGGCCCGTACGGAGCTAATTTCAAGACTTACAGGTGGCACAAGCGGAGACCCCAAGTCACCACGCGTTCGAATTAAGTCACGGTTAAAATCGGTTACAGTTAGGTACTAACTAAAGCAACAATAAAGCTTGGCGGTAGCGGAAACGTTCACCTGTTTAATCACAAAAGAATTGAGTACACGAAAGCGCTTCCACCCATTTCTTCAATTACTTTTAAAATTCTTTTCAGCGAGCCATTATTGTGCGCTCCAGCCTACAGAGCGGGGAAGCACTTTAAAAAAATAAATGGGATATTTAAAATTACTTTTGGCATGTCTTTTTTCTGAATACTCACCATATATATTTTTTTCAAGCAGCTAAGATTTTCTCTCGGGAATTTAAACCAGCATTTTTGATGAGTGTAAAAAACGAAACATGTTAAGATAGAAGCGGAATGATTTCATATTTGTCATCTAGAAATGCTTTCGAGATGATGTTCTTACGTTTACGTGACCCCTTTGATTCATACTTGCCCTTCCTTCATCTCTTCTAGAATAACGTCTATTATTATTTTCTCTTCTTGAGAATTGGTCATCGCCGTCCTCTCTTCTGAACGATTGGACATAATATTCCTCTCTTCTTGAATGTCTAGAATCAGCATTGCCCCTTCTATCGGATCGCGCAATAACATCCTCTCTTCTAAAAGCTGACACATAATCGTCCTCCCTTCTTGAATAATTGATATAATCGTCTCCTCTCTCAGAAGATCGGGCATAGTCGTTTTCTCTTCTCGAAAAATCTTCATTGTAGGCCACTTTACTAAAGAAGTGTGTATTTTCGTCTCTTGAAGCCGAATGGTCAAATGTTGTGTTTGGTGAAAGTGGTCCTATGGGATTTATGTTTTCTCTTGGTTTCATAGCAGCGCGAATATATCCATAGCTGATTAAACAATTATTTTCCTTTAGAAATTTTGCTGAAAATGGATCTATTACAATATTAAGCTCTAGTATGGAACCTCTTTGAGCTCTATTGATAACATTCCAATCTTGTGTACGTAAATCACTATTTTGTTTTCTGATGATAGTTAATAAATCCTCCGTTGATATATCTCTTTTTTCAGGGATATATGCCACAAACAGTTCAGATCGTGGCACTTCATTTTCATCGACGACCGCTACAAAAGCGTCGTATGGTCGTAAGTTCGATACTCTTAATCTAAACCACTGAGCTATTAATTCATCATGAATTGTATATGCAATCCAACCGGGTCGAAAACTACATTTAGCACACCCATCAGACAAGTCAATACCATCCGTACGTGCTGTTTGGTTAATTAATTTCTGTATGCCTTTTAACATTTCGGCGGGCCACATGGTTAAGGGAAAGTCTGGTGATATGACAGCTAATTTTATAACCTCTGCTCCGTGTCTTGGCACTGAACTTTGTGAAAACTGTTGGCTTTCTGCAAGGTGTGGCATAAACTGTTGTAATAACAGCTCCAGAGCAAGTTCTTGTTGTTTTTGCTGTAGCAGCTTCTCAGGGTCAGTGCAAATGTAGTTTGCTTCAGGCGATATAAATTGTTGTTCCATCATTTCCCTTCCATGTATACTTTCTCTATGCGATGTATTGTAAGAACGACGTATTGCAGTTTCATTTCTATTATCTGACCTTTCAGTTGGAATAATTTCCTTTTGTATTTCGTATCTTGGACTAACATATTTGTATTTGTTTTGTTGTGCAGTGTGAGAAGTTGTAGTTTCATTGCTATTATCCGACCTTCGAGTTGGAATCATTTCCCGTTTTATTTCGTCTCTTGGACGAACATATTTATATTTGTTCTGTTGTGCAGTATAAGATGTTGCAGTTTCATTTTTAAATCGGGATGTTTCAGGTAACGGTGGTAAACTGCTCTCACCGTAAGTTCTAGCAATCTCATTCCTTGTTTTTGGTTCTAATATTATGCCTCTCAAAGCAAATATAGCTCTTTTGGTGTCAAACGGATTCTGACAAAGAATTCTAGCCTTGTCAACATTTATACCTTTAACGATTAGTTTTCTGAAACGTTTTCGCATACTACCACTCGTAAGTTTAATATCATCTGTAGACGAAGCGATTTCCCTGAGCCGGTCTTTGACGAATCGCTTAGCGGTTACTTTATCGAAAGGTTCCATACTTTCGCCGGCTTTCTCAGCCAGAGGTATTGCTTCATCGAGTTTTACGCCTTGTTGGAGCAAACGTCTTAATATGTCACGCTGAC
This sequence comes from Eurosta solidaginis, assembly GCF_040869045.1. NCBI lineage: Eukaryota > Metazoa > Arthropoda > Insecta > Diptera > Tephritidae > Eurosta > Eurosta solidaginis. Next base: position 108,814,561 of record NC_090319.1, read on the forward strand.
GTTCAAAGGGAAAGATTGCTTTTATATTAACTTGATCAGGTCCATCACCCTCATTGATCTCTACAAGGTCTCTGACCTCGTCATCAAGGGATTTCTTAGCCTGCTCATACACGTTTTTTGATTCTATCACGCTACGTGCTATTTTCCCTGCTTCTTCTGGCTCGACTCCTACATCAATTAATTTTTGGTATCTTAGAAACCTTTTTCCTTTCAATTTTCCGAGATTTTGTGGTCTGGCTCTTCGTATGGGCCTTCTGCCCATTCTTCGTTCTTTAGTGCGTTTTTTTAAATAATTTAAATAAGTATTAGAAGACATTTTTGTTCCCACGAGTATAGGGGATTTGATGTCGCCCGCGGCATAGCCCCAATGTACCACGGGAGGGCTTAACTAAACCAGAGGGCGCCAGGTATCTGGAGTCCACCGTTCAAAGACACACTAACGTAGTGCCATTCATCCCTAGGCACGGTCCAGCTTACACCTGGAATTACGGGTTTTATCGAGTTTTCCTCTCTAGATCCGCCATATTTAGTTAAAGCAGGGACACCTCGAGCAGGATGTGACTCTACGCCACGTATGGACGGTCTCAGGCATCGAAATTATACAAAAAATTTCTAGCCTTTGGCTTTATTTGTTGAAGCCTTGTCCCCATAGATGTATATTGCATACATAAGTAGTTAAGAGCTGAAGCCTGACAAAAATAAGGCGCACTTTTGCATTAATCTTTATCGGGATGATTTGCATCTTTTTTAACCTATGTTAACTTTATGTGTTGAATTCACATATTTGCGGCTCTATTATTCAGCTTAGTCCCTGGGTGCTTTTTCTGTTATTATTGTACGCTTTTCATATGGATTTTAGGAGTGGGGCTTGTACACCACTCTTCCAAATTCTAATCTCGATAAGTGCATCCAATACTTTGGAAAGATAATTTTAATCATATGTGATGATAGGTCTTTTAAAGGCGTTGGTATTAAATTGCGCTGTGAGGTTCGAATAAATGTTAAGTTTGTTTTTTTAATTTTTGAAATAAATCCATGCCAAGCTTTATTGCTCTATGTCTGCGCGTGCGCTAAAAGTTAAATACGGCATTTTAGGTAGAGTCGTCTGGACCTGTAATTTATTTTTTATATAATTATTTGTTAAGTATTAATAAAATTTATTAAAAAATTTACAGATTGAATCAATTTCTTATAAAAATTGTTGTTGAATTGAAGCTTAATATGAAATACTAATAACCTAAACCGCGTAACCTGACATTAATTTAAATTTGAAAGAAGAGTTGGTACAAAATAGTGAAGTTTCGAGGCACCACTACAGAAGTCAAAGCTTAAAGCATGTGTACAAGAACAAATGTGACATCTTATCTGTTAAAATGGCTGTTAGAATGTTGAAGGTAGAGTTAGAGAGCAAAGCTGTGTTCATGTAAAAAAGGAGATGATTGCAATTTTTTACGCGAACGCAAAATTAACTGAATACTGCATATTTGACTGCAAGCAGATTTCTGCGGTAGATTAAGATCTTGCAATTAGCTACGATTGACAGCTGAACTCTGTAACTCAGTCTCATCTCAGGGGTCAAAACTTGAGATTTTCCATTGCAGACACTTTATGTGACTTGAGTTGATTTCGGTATTCAGTAAGGGAAAGACAAAAAAACTCACCAAATCTCCAAAATTTACCAAAAAGACAATTTACCATTGTGCGTTGTTGTGTCTGAGTTTTATAATTAACGGCTCTTATTTCTGTTTGGGACAACGCGAAGTGCGAAGCATTGAGTAATAAAACAAGTGTGATATTTTATCCGTCAGCCGTCTGGCAGGATGTTTTGGCAGCGTTTTGACAGAATGTTCCACATTGCGGTGCACACGGCCGGCTACCCTCAGCGGGTGATAGAAAGTGAAACAGCATGAGCCTACCTATGCTGAAGATATCACACATGGCTTATCCACAATAGTGCTTTGAATCATTTCTTACAATACATTTACATTCGAATAATTATTTAAAAAAAATGCATTCGAAATATGTCCAAATCCGCGCAAGAATTATTTTATTTACAATAGATATGTATATATAAACATACAAAAAAAGTACATATGTACGTTTGTTCACATTTACAGCCGAATTCAGTAAGCCGCCTAGTCTAGTCTAGTCACTTTTACTTAGAGACATTTTGGGGTGAAAATAAGTTTTGAGACGTTTTGATATTCTGTAAGATGTCTCGCTTTTCCGGTTTCACAAAAACGGTCACTAATATGTGAGCTGGGCCGAGGCAGATCACAAGTATCAAAGTTGAAGTAAAGTATGAAAATCGTTAGCCAAAAACGCTAAAATTTAAAATTAGGAAGGAAATATAGAAAAAAAATTTAAATCGGCTTTAATATATTTCGCCACTGAGATTCGAACCACCTCACTATTGTGGATAAGCCATGTGTGATATCTTCAGCATAGGTGGTTCATGCTGTTTCTCTTTCTTTCACACGCTGAGGATAGCCGGCCGTGTGCGCCGCAATATGGAACATCCTGTCAAAACGCTGCCAAAACATCCTGCCAGACGGCTGACGGATAAAATATCACACTTGTTTTATTACTCAATCCTTCGCACTTCGCGTTGTCCCAAACAGAAATGAGAGCCGTGCATTATAAAACTCAGGCACAACAACGCACAATGGTAAATTGTCTTTTTGGTAAATTTTGAAGATTTGGTGAGTTTTTTACTTTCCCTTACTGAATACCGAAATCATCTCAAGTCACATAAAGTGTCTCAACTCCTTACTCCACCATGGTGGCTCTGCTTTCCCCTTGAATCTTCTCAGAGGACAAGCTCTCCCTGATACACACTTCTGAAATTTGTTCCAGTCCGTTGCCCTCTTTAGGGGATGCTGAAGCTGATATATGTATGCATATGGACAGTTGCGATCACTGAAATAGTGGAAATGTGAAATGCATAGTTCCAATAATATCGGAAATAATCTGATATAGATTTTTTTCAATTATTATTAATTCTGTATGCTTTAACTACATATGTGCAAAATATAAACCGTTCAACAGCAACGGCTTAACTTTTGAAGTAGCAATCTCTGCTGTAAGTGGCATTTCAGTCGAGCAGTGAAATAGTAGTGTACAACAAATAGTGTCACAAAATTTAAGTTCCAATACAAATAATAAATTTTTTGTAGTAATAAGTAAGTGAAAGCATAAGGTCCCGCTTAAAAAAAATCATGTGGTACGTAGGGTAGAATTTGTGGTGGAGGAACATTTTGGGGACGGATGAGTCAAAAGGTATTTTGTACCGTGGTAAAGGGTCTTGGCAGTTTGTCAGAAGCCCACCAAATATGCAATATCATCCGAGATATATTGCAAGGATCCAGTATTATGGCATGAGGATGTTTTTCATATCATGGTGTGGGCCAATATGTTGGATAAAAACCAATATGGAACAAAATGAATATGTCAAAATAATAAAGGATGTTATGCTCCCATTCACCGAAAAATAAATGCCGCTTAAAAGGGTAAAGAAAGATAACGACCCGACGCATACAATTTAATTCGGGACAATTTAATTCAGGTCATGGAGTGGTAAACTCAATTTCCTACCTCTTCACCTAATCCTATATTTCACTCTGGGTACTAATGCCAAATTTCTAATTTCGTTGTTACCGCAGATGATCTTCTTCTGTCAATCTCTAAATTGACAAGTAGTGCAAAATCAGATACTGAGGTGTTTTCTCCGATATTTTTCAAAATATGCTCAAACTCCATTGCAGAACCCTTAGCTCATCTCTTTCAAAATTGCTTGAACAGCGGAATTTTCTTTGGTCTCGTGGAAATTATGCTCCATAAATCACATATTTAAGTCTGGTAACGGCAATGACATACGCAACTACAGACCCATTGTTAAACAGAGTACGCTGGCAAAATTATTCGACCACGTACTTCAACGTAAATTGTTCGATTACGTAGGCAAGGCTATAGTGGAGTGTCAGCATGGATTTTTCCCAGGTAGGTCACTTCCACAAATTTAGCTTTAGTTACTAATCAAATTGTGGGTGCTTTAGAGAACTCTGAGCAACTTGACGTCATATACACTGACTTCTCGAAAGCATTCGACAAGGTTGATCATACTATTCTAGTACGCAAGTTAGCCAAGTATGGAATCAATGGAAACTTATTGAAATTCTTCATGAGTTTTCTATCGAACAGAAAGCTCTATGTGGCAATTGGAGCCGACAAGTCATATCTACATATAAACGCCTGGTCAGGTATTCTTCAGGGTACCCATTGTGGCCCTCTATTATTCTTAATTTTCATAAATGAAATTCAAATTCGCAAAATGTTTGATGTTTACGGACGATGTAAAACTATTTCTGACGATCCGTAACTGGACTGTTTTGCCGGTTGGTGCGCAGACAATAATTTATTTTTAAATACAAACAAATGCTGCGTTCTGTCTTATTCCAAAAAGACAACTGCGACATATTTTAACTACAAACTAAATGCTAAATTTCTTAATCGTTGTCAAGAGATTAAAGATTTGGGTGTCATTTTTGACTCCAAACTTTCTTTTTCCAGTCATATTGACTTCATTGTTGCAAAGTCCTTTGCCATGGTTGGGCTCATTAGACGAAACACCTGTGACTTTAAGGACCCTTTGACGTTGAAGGCACTTTATATCTCCTTAGTCAGAAGTCGCCTTGAATATTGTTCAATAATATGGAATCCTTTTTATGAATCTAACTCCTATAAAATTGAGAGTTCAAAAAGTTTTAATGAAAATTGCTTTACGGATGCTTCACTATCCAGACGGCCTCCCATCGTATACCAGCAGGCGCAAATTGCTTGGTCTTCAGGCTTTGCACGACAGAAGAACTTGAATCTCACTCATGCTTGCCTATAATGTAATAAACTTGAGCATAAATTGCTCCGATTTATCTAATTTGTTCATTCCATATATTCCACTGCGTCATCTTCGGCATAACAGATTATTTATCGAAATAACTCATAAAACGAATTATGCAATGAATGAACCTATAACTAGGACTATACATACATCTAGCAAATCGATTCAGCAATGTTCTTAATTTTAATAACATCTTATATAAGTTTAAGCTTGAATTGTTTTCTATTTTTAACTAGTCTGTAGGAAAGCATGTACTTTTAGACTGAATGAATTAAATAAATAAATAAATAAAAGTTGCGGAAAGCGAGGAGTGCTGGGACTAATATAGAGATCTGTTGAGGATCTATCATCCAGTTACTTAGGGGGTTCGACCGAGGACCAGTCAAACTTACGGCTTATGCAGATGACGTTTCAATCATAAGCGGCAGATGCCTAACAAAAATCAGATTTCCTTTATCTACTTCGGAACTAGAGAAGGGGTAATGCAACGGGAGCAATATCCACCGCCTAGGACATCGCCATTTTAAATTCGCCAGTTGAAAGCAAATAAAAGGAATATATGCCGAACTAGTTATGGTTCCGAATGCCCTTGAAGCGCGCCAGCTTTGGATTAGAGTTTTTTCGTACAGGGGATAATAACTCAAGGCATTTTATCTACAATGTTGGGTATGCTGAGAAAAAGTATATCCCATAGAAGAGTTTTTCTAATAGAGGTCGCCCCTCGGAATAATTTGGCAGACACTCCGAGTGTATTTCTGCCATGAAAAGCTTTTCAGTGAAAATTCATCTGCCTTTAAGATGCCGTTCGAAGGTGGCGTAAAACATGTAGGTTCCGTTTCGCCAATGTGTAGAGAAAATAAAAAAAAAGTATGACGGAAATTGGAAGAGAAGCTAGGCATAAATCTTCTCGGAGGTAAATCGCACCAAGTTTTTTATTTTGTTTGCAAAGAATTGCGATTGCAAACCCTATCCTATACTGTGGAGTCCTTGTTTGGTGGATAGCCACAGTGTAGCATTATACGTCACACACTGTATTGTATCATTATATGCCACACCTACTGTAACATACTTGCGGCTTTACGCATAACAAATTCAAATATATTTTAGTAATAATCATATTACAATTATTGAACTAACCCAGACGGCACGGAATGCCGAATATGAGACACAACGTGCAACGTCTTTCAATTACGAATATTTCAACAGCACCTACCTCAAAAAATTAGAACAGATATGCAGCCTGTCAATGATTAGCATAACGGGAATCCCGAAAGCAACCCCGACGGTTGCACTCCAAGCCATTCTGCACATTCCACCTGTAGACATGGTAGCAAAGAACATATCATTAACAACTGCAACGAGACTCAGTGCCTTGGGGCAGCTTGAGCGCATTTGTCATTGATTCAAAACTATCTTTTGCTAAGTTATGGCTTATTATTCTAGTCTACGACCCTTTTAAACTTGTTTTATATTTAAGTTGCCGTGGTCTTCAACCGATCCCGTCCATTTTTACTAGAAATATTTTCTGCTATAAGGAAAATATGTGTACCCAATTTTATTACGATTCGTTAATTTTTCTTCGAGTTATGGCTCCTGAAACAAAGAAAATTGCTTAGCCATAAAAGGGGCGTTGCCACACCGATTTTCAAAAATTGTAGTGTTTTCCAATTTAATGTTATAAATCAACTAGCACACCCGGCAGACGTTGTTCTGTCCTAAATTTGGTATATCTGCATACATTTTAATAAGATTTTTCCATCTAACTCTGCCCTACCCCTCTACACTTTTTCCTAATCTTTTTATTCACTCCTCCCTCCGTCTTTTTCGCTTCACCTATCTCCATCTTCGTCTCATTCTACATCTTTCTCAGTCGCCTTCTCTCTTTTCTCTTCTCTCAATTTTTTCTCATTCTTCTTCATCTCTTATTGCCAGTCCCAGAGGATGGTATGTATTTTGTTCCAGTCCCATTCCGAGTCTCAGTCCCAGTCCCACTCCGAGTCTCAGTCTCAGTCCCAGTCCTAGTCCTAATCCCTGTCCCAGTCCGTCTCTGGTATACTTCCCGGAAAAAAGCATCGTAAATAGTAATATAGGCAAATTTATATACGAAATTTCAGGCAAATCGAATAGGACGTATGTAAATACGTATGAGGGTATTATTAATCCTTGTCTTTATTTCGGCTTCGCATGCATATTTATCAGTTTTGCCAGGTTGGTGCGACTAAATCGAATATCACAATGAACTTTAGAGCTCTCAACAAGAGCTTTCATTTGATATCCATAATACACATTCTAGGGGTATCCGGGTCCATGTTTTGGCCTATATCTCGAGACCCTAGTCACTCAGCGGTGTAAAGCTTACTCTGTATTATAGCACACATCAACAGCTTCAATTTGATACCCATAATATAAAAACACATTCTAGGTGTATCCTGGTCCATGTTTTGGCCTATATCTCGAGACCGTAGTCACCCAGCGGTGTAAAACTTACTCTGTACTAAAGCATACATCAACAGCTTCAATTTGATACCCATAATGTAAAAACACATTCTAGGTGCATCCTGGTCCATGTTTTGGCCTACATCTCGAGACCCTAGTCACCCAGCGGCATAAAACTTACTCTGTACTAAAGCACACATCAACAGCTTCAATTTGATACCCATAATGTAAAAACACATCCTAGTGTTACCCTGATCCACGTTTTGGCCTATATCTCGAGACCCTAGTCACCAATAGGTATGAAAACTACCCTGTACTAAAGCAGTTAGCAACAGCTTCAATTTGATACCCACAATGTAAAAACATTGTCTAGGCGTTCACGGACCCACGTTTGGCCTATATCTCCAGACCCTAGTCACCCAGGGGTATGAAAATTATCCTCTACTAAATCACTCATCAACAGCTTTCATTTGTTATTCATATTGTATAAACACATTCTAGGGGTATCCGGGTCCATGTTTTGGCCTATATCTCGAGACCCTAGTCACCCAGGGGTATGAAAATTGTCCTGTACTATAGCACTCATCAACAGTTTTCATTTCATATCCATATTGTATAAACACATTCTAGGCGTAGCCGGGTCCACGTTTTGGGCTATATCTCGAGACACTAGCCTCCCAGTTGTATGAAAATTATCCTGTACTATAGCACTCATCAACAGCTTTCATTTGATATCCATATTGTATAAACATATTCTAGGGGTACCCGGGTCCACGTTTTGGGCTATATCTCGAGACCCTATCCTCCCAGTTGTATGAAAATTATCCTGTACTACAGCACTCATCAACAGTTTTCATTTCATATCCATATTGTATAAACACATTCTAGGGGTAGCCGGGTCCACGTTTTGGGCTATATCTCGAGACCCTAGCCTCCACATTCTAGGGGTACCCGGGTCCACGTTTTGATATCAAGACCCTAGGCACGTAGCAAAAAAGAGGTAGACGTTGGCCGATTCTCAGACCTACCCAATATGCTCACAAAATTTCATGAGAATCGGTTCAGCCGGTGAGGAGTTAAGCCTCTAACACCGTGACACAAGGATTTTATATATTAGATTTAGAAAGTAAAATTCTATTGATACAAAGATCTTTTTCGCTAAGATATAGCTTATTATTTTCGTCAACGACCCTTTTAAAAATCTTTTATATAGAAGTGGCCGTGGTCTTTAACCGATCTCGTCCATTTTTTCTAGAAATATTTCCTGGTATAGGGAAAATTTTTGTACCCAATTTTATTACGATCCGTTAATTTTTCTTCGAGTTATGGCTCCCGAAACATGGAAAATTGCTTAGTCATAAAAGGGGCGGTGCCACGCACGTTCTTTTAAATTTTAAGTTTTTCCTATTTATTGCTATAAATACACTTGGGAAATGAAATACCATTGATATAAAGCTCTTTTTTGGAAAAATATAGCTTATTTTATTCCTCCACGACCATTTTAAAAACCTTTATATAAAAGTGGGCGTGGTCCTTAACCGATTTCGTTAATTTTTCTTCAAAGCATTCCTTATAGTAAAGGCACCCTCTCTGCCCAATTTTGTTACGATAGGTTTAACGATTTTTCATTTGTGATTAATATTTGTAAAATTGATTTTATTCCAAGTGGGCGGTGCCACGCCCATTTTAAAAGTTTTTTAAAATTTTTACCCAGAGTCTCAATATCAGTCCACGTGTCAAATTTCAAGATTCTAGGTGTATTATTTACTAAATAATCAGGTTTTTTGTTTTCCAAAATGTTAAATATATAAAAAGTGGGTGTGTTTATCATCCGATTTCGCACGCTGAGTATAAACTTAGACACCTTTACTTGTTTTTTTATTATTATTTAAATTCTATTTTAAGAATACCTCTTTTTCAACACTTTTTGGTGATGAAATTCACACTATTTTGGTTCTTATATAGAACAGCACCACAAAGTGCGGTTTCGGCACCAAATTTTTTTTGTGTATATTTATAGTGTTTGTTATTTGTTATAAAATTATTAACTTTGTATTTTATACTTTAAATTTTAAACATTTTGTAATCGCATTTGTTTTGTAAATGAAAGTTTTGGATAGATCAAAATGAAAATTTTTGATTTAATAAATTTTTATACTTAAAAAAAAATAAAAGAATTTAAAAATATCAATTTAATAATTGATATATTTGGCGATCCTGCGAACCCAAGTGATAGTTTGCATATTAAAAACAAAAGAAAAACAAGTGAGGACAGGACTGTCTTGGGCTGTGCCGAAGACTTCACACCTTTCATGAATGGGGCTGAACAATAATCTTATCCCATTCGTAATCTCCAAATAATGCGCTGTATAAGATACGAAATATATAGTCAGCAGATGTACATACCTAAACGTTTTTTAAGATAAATATATAATAAAAAATGGCAAAAACCCCCTTATCTGAACGATCGGTTGTATGGGATATATATTATATATAGCTCCGATCGAAATGATTTTTTCATGAAATCTTCTATGACATATGAGAATAAATATCACCAAGTTTAACGTTTTTATATTGGAAATTAAGGGAGAAATTACCAAAAATCTTTCTCTCTGAGCGATCGGTTGTATGGGATATATACTATATATAGCTCCGATCAAAATGATTTTTTCAGAAAATCTTCTATGATATATTAAAATATACATCACCGAGTTTCACGTTTATACTTTCTACTTTAAGGGAGAAATGGCCAAAAATATTTCTATCTGAACGATCGGTTGTATGGGATATAACTATATATAGCTCCGATCAAAGTGATTTTTTCAGGATATCTTCTATGATATATTAGAATATATATCACAGTTTCACGTTTATACTTTCTAAATTGCGGCAGGAATGACCAAAATCGTCTTATCTGAACGATCGGTTGTATGGGAGATATATGTTATAGTGGTCCGACCATACCGGATCCGACAAATGTCTCATATAATACAAAAATACATCCTTGTGCCAAATTTCATTGAGATATTTCAAAATTTGTGGGACTAGTTTGCGTTCAAACAGACAGACGGACCGACAGACGGACATGGCTATATCAACTCAGTTCGTCGCCCTGATCAATTCGGTATACTTAATGGTGAGTATATCTTCTATATTTCTCAACGTTACAAGCATCGGACCAAAGTTTGGTATCATGAAAGGTATAATAAATTCGAAGAAATTAAAATCTGCTTTCACAGATACATAAAAATGTTAGCAACAGAACTTAGTCCTTTACATGAAATGCTAACATGTGCGGTCAAAAATAAAATCAATCAATTGGACAAATGAAACCACAGTTGCTTTTGAAAATGTTAAAAAACTTTTTGCCCAAAATACTTTTCTTATTCATTTCGATAAAAATGGTAATTTATCATTAGCAGTAGACGCATCAAATGTTGCTATTGGAGCAGTTTTACAACAAACTAGCAATAATATATTAGAACCATTAGCTTATTTTTCAAGAAAACTAACTCCAACAGAAATAAATTATTCAACATTTGATCGTGAACTTTTGGCATTCTATAATTCGGTTAAACATTATTATTAATTAACTCAGGTTCTAAATTCTAAAGTGGACAGATCTCCTCGTCAACTACGTCATCTTGAATATATTGCTCAATTTTCAAACGATATACAATATATACGCGGTCACCGTGGTGTGATGATAGCGTGCTCCGCCTACCACACCGTATGCCCTGGGTTCACACTCCGGGCAAAGAAACATCGAAATTTTAGAAATAAGGTTTTTCAATTAGAAGAAAATTTTTCTAAGCGGGGTTGCCCCTCGGCAGTGTTTGGCAAGCCCTCCGGGTGTATTTCTGCCATGAAAAGCTCTCAGTGAGAACTCATCTGCCTTGCAGATGCCGTTCGGAGTCGGTATAAAACATGTAGGTCCCGTCCGGCCAATTTGTAGGGAAAATCAAGAGGAGCACGACGCAAATTGGAAGAGAAGCTCGGCCTTAGATCTCTTCGGAGGTTATCGCGCCTTACATTTATTTTTTTTTATATACGTAGAAAAGACAACAGTTGCTGATACACTTTCCCGTATTCCAGAAGTTAATTCAATTTCTACACAAGATATAGATTTACAGACTTTACACAAAGAACAACTAACTGACGATAATTTACTAGATCTCATTAAAAATTCAAATTCTAAAAATAATTTAAAAGGAATTAACTTTCCAATTATTAATTTAAACATTTGGTGTGATATTTCTCAAACATCTTTTCGTCCGTACGTGCCGCTCTCTATGAGAAAAATTATTTTTAACAAAATGCATTCTCTTTCACATCCAAGCATTCGTACTACAAGACGTCTTATTCAATCAAAAATTTTTGGCCCAACATGCGTTAAGAAATTACTGACTGGACTTCTTCTTGCATTAGTTGGCAGAAATCCAAAATTTCAAGATATGCTAAATCTCCTATTGAAAAAATTCAAATACCATCTGGTCGTTTTGAACATATCCATATGGATATTGTTGGTCCTCTTCCAGTTTCAAATGAAAATCGTTACATTTTAACAATTATTGACAGATACTCACGTTCGCCAGAAGCTTATCCACTTTAGAGATATTTCAACAAATACTATAGGGGTAAAGTATATCAACCGTTCCACTTAAAAAGCTCCATCGCATCGATTTGAGTGACATTTGGTGAAATTGCTGTGCTATATAGTAGTGTTAATTTCACTTAAGTTCGCTCCTAAATTTTGGATGGTTACAGAGATATAAGCGTCTGAATTCTCAATTCTTTTGTGGAAGCCTTTTTTCTATAAATCATAAGTGTGTAATTGGCTTTCTAAGAAGAAATGAATAAAACGGTTTCTAAAGTATTTTTTGCATTCTTTTCGAATATAAATATAAACAAATTTTTTAGAAAAATTTTAGTAAAAATTTTATTAAATTTTTTTTTTTTTAATTTTTTACAAAGAGAGGCACTTTTCATATTTTTATTTTTAAATAAAAGCTTGATATTTTTCCTTTAAAATGATACCTATTTTACTTGTTTGATGGCAATGCTGCCATAGTGTCATATTTTATTGACACTTTTTCCCCGTGCTCTGGGATGTATTAACAATTTTTGTTGTTATATCGGCCTACTGATTTGTAAGATCGCGGGTTCGAATCGAGCTCAAGGCCTAACAATAATTTTTTATCATTATTATTGCTTTGATAAATTTTTTCTTAATGGAAAAAACATTTTTTTTTTAAATTAGAATAGAAGAAAGAAAAAATTTAGACAAAGCTCGTTGTATAGATCCATTTCGGGAACTGCTAAATTCCTTCATCGGCAACGTTTAGGCGCCACTGCTATAACCATTCAGCCATCACAGCGGTTTTTTGTTTGTCTTCATTAATCCTACTTCCATTCTGGTTCGTGCCAATTGATATTCACAACACTGCGACATCTGTTGCAGAATGGATGTGAAAATTTGTGTGCTGTGATGGCTGAATGGTTATAGCAGTGGCGCCTAAACGATACCTATTTTATTTTGGCACGCGAAAATTTCTTTAATACATTTTTATTTTAAATATATACAGACCAATTCTGAATATTCTCGCGGAATTTTGTTCTCGCGGATTTTTTTTATTCCCGCGGAAAAATTCCTCCAATTCTTTTCTCCTAGGGAATAGAAAAATTGGGGAATAGGAATTTCGAATTTTCGAAGTCAGCTGTTTTGTCAATTGAAATTTCGTTGCGCATTTCTTATTTTGTTTAAAAAATTGAAAAGTTTAATTATTGTTGCGAATTTGTTTGAAATTAAGAAATAAGGTATAAACAATGCATATTATTGAATTTCATGTGGTATTCACTGAAATGAGTAATGAATTGGTGCCACAGCAACATCAACAGAGGATCATAAGAAGAAGACGACGGGAGAACACAAATCCGCCGGAGTTGCCTGCTTTCATTCCGCAAAGCAATTTTCTGGCGGCCACGTCGAGTTGAGTTCGCCTTTCGCCATATCCCAAAATTAATTATGTAAAGCTTCTTAAAAAATCCTTGCGCAATTTCTGGATGGCTGCATCAAATATACAAAGAGCTTTCCGTTGCTTATGATATACTTTTCGACTTAAAGAATATTGTGGTTGTTGTTGTTGTTGTATTAACAGTGGGAATATTGTGGTAGAATGTACATATTTTAGCACAAATTTGTGCAAATAAGTGTTCTTTCATAAAAGAACCAATTTCCTTTAACTATTTTGATGCATTCCCTTTAATTTAACTAGTGAAAAAACTCCTATGAAATGGCAAAGAAATCTCCCTCTCCCTCACATTCATAATACCTACTTTTCTCCCATAACCGGTTTACGCTTTTTCGAACATTGTTCAGAATAGGAGGAAAGGGAGAAGTGAAAAAAACTCACAAGGAATTTTTATTTAGAATACGAGGAATGGGAGAAGGGAAAAAAACTCGCACGGAATTTTCGTTTAGAATTGGGCTGATAGAGTTCCAGCTAAAATTCACCTATAAATTTTATAATTTTTATTTTTTGTTTTTTTTTCAAGTTTGAACATTTTATGTATTTTTATACTCAGTTGAGCAGAGCTCACAGAGTATATTAACTTTGATTGGATAACGGTTGGTTGTACAGTTATAAAGGAATCGAGATAGATATAGACTTCGATATATCAAAATCATCAGTATCGAAGAAAAATTTGATTGAGCCATGTCCGTCCGTCTGTCCGTCTGTCCGTTAACAGGGTATCTTGATGAAATTTGGAATGTAGGTTCATGGGCACTCATCTCAGATCGCCATTTAAAATGAACGATATCGGACTATAAACACGCCCACTTTTTCGATATCGAAAATTTCGAAAACAAAAAGTGCGATAATTCATTACCAAAGACGGATAAAGCGATGAAACTTGGTAGGTGGGTTGACCTTATGACGCAGAATAGAAAATTAGTAAAATTTTGGACAATGGGCGTAGCACCGTCCACTTTTAAAAGAAGGTAATTTAAAAATTTGAAATTTGGCAGGAACGTTACTCCTATTACTATATGTATGCTTAATAAAAATTAGCAAAATCGGAGAACGACCACGCCCACTTAAAAAAAATTTTTTTTTAAAGTCAAATTTTAACAATAAATTTAATATCTTTGCAGTATATAAGTAAATTATGTCAACATTCGACTCCAGTGGTGCAATAAAATACTAAAATAAAAGAAAACTTCAAAAAGGGCGTGGCTCCGCCTTTTTTCATTTAATTTGTCTAGGATACTTTTAATGCCATAAGTCGAACAAAAATTTATCAATCTTTCTGAAATTTGGTAGGGGCTTAGATTCTAGGACGATAACTGTTTTTTGTGAAAAAGGGCGAAATCGGTTGAAGCCACGCCCAGTTTTTATACACAGTCGACCGTCTGTCCTTCCGCTCGGCCGTTAACACGATAACTTGAGCAAAAATCGATATATCTTTACTAAACTCAGTTCATATACTTATCTGAGCTCACTTTGCATTGGTGTAAAAAATGGCCGAAAACCGACTATGACCACGTCCACTTTTTCGATATCGAAAGTTACGAAAAATGAAAAAAATGCCATAATTCTATACCAAATACGAAAAAAGGGATGAAACATGGTAATTGGATTGGTTTATTGACGCAAAATATAACTTTAGAAAAAACTTTGCAAAATGGGTGTGACACCTACCATATTAAGTAGAAGAAAATGAAAAAGTTCTGCAGGGCGAAATTAGAAGCCCTTGGAATCTTGGTAGGTATACTGTTCGTGGTATTACATCTAATATCTAATATATATATATATATATATATATATTATAAATGGCAGTTTGGATGTGAAGATGTTTGGATGTTGGATGTTTGTCCAGACGTTTGTCTTTGTGACTCAATCACGCAAGAACGGCAGGACCGATTTGGATGAAATTTTGCACACATATAGCCAATAGTCTAGAAGGATCTACTAGCTATATATTTTTGAAAAGGGGCGTGGTCCCCGCCCCCTAGGAACAGTTATAATTTAATTATTATATTTTTTTGTCTTTGCGACTGAATCACGCCAGAATGGCTAAACGGATTTTGATGAAATTTGGAACACAGACAGTAGTCTACTAGCGAAATTTTTTTCGAACATGGAAAGAGGAGTGGGGGTCCCACGACCTCTTCGAGCAATTACTTTTTAATAATTTTTACACATTATAACTTTACGTATACTGGCCTTCACCAATATCACAGACTCAAGGGGTCAAATAAGTCGAGGGCTTACAAATTAAGCAGTGACACCCTCCGCCCCCCCCCCCCCCCCCCTTCACCCACTCTGGTGTAAAATCTATAAATTGTTATAACTCAATATAAATTTTCACCTAAATCAATAGTTTTTGGTATCTGGCACATACAGATCGAGATCTAGACAATTTTGGAGGAACGATCAGTGGTCCTCTCCTTTTACTCCCGCCATCCGCCCTCCTTCAATTGTTTTTATTAGCACGCTTTTATTAGCTTTACCTGTATGTTTCTATGTAACTTTTCATTCGCTCCTACGCCTGCTGCCTTATTAACATGGTTTTATAATTAGCTTCACCTCATATGGAGACCCTTGCGGGGTAATTTCTGGACGGTTTTCGGGATCGGTCCGCGATCCCGCCGGGATAATTTCGGGACTTTTTCGGGACCCTTACGGGATCATTTCTGTATAGTTTTCGGGATCCGTCCGGGATCCCATCGGGGTTATTTTGGGACATTTTCGGGACTATTCCGGAATCATTTCGGGATTATTTCGCGATCATTTGGGGACCCTTCCGGCATCATTTCTGGATGGTTTTCGGAATCCGTCCGGGAACCCGTCGGGGTACTTTCGGGATCATTTGCGTGCCTTCGAGAGATAAATTCTTGATGGTTGCCGGGATCATTACGGGACTTTTTCGGGGTTATTTTCGGTCCCTTTAGGCATCATTTCTGGATGGTCTTCGGGATTCGTCCGGCATCCCGTCGGGGTCATTTCGGGACTTTTTCGCGACTAATACGGGATCATCTGGGGACCCTTTCGGCATCATTTCTGGATGGTTTTCGGGATCCGTCCGGGATCTCGTCGGAGTAATTTGGGGACTTTTTCGGGATCATTTGGGGGCTCTTCCGGCATCATTTCTGGATCCGTCCGAGATCTCGTCGGGGTCATTTGGGGACTTTTTCGGGATCATTTGGGGGCTCTTCCGGCATCATTTCTGGATCGTTTTCGGGATCCGTCTCGGATCTCGTCGGGGTCATTTGGGGACTTTTTCGGGATCATTTGGGGGCTCTTCCGGCATCATTTCTGGATGGTTTTCGGGATCCGTCCGGGATCTCGTCGGGATCATTTGGGGACTTTTTCGGGATCATTTGGGGGCTCTTCCGGCATCATTTGTAGATGGTTTTCGGGATCCGTCCGGGATCCCGTCGGGACTTTTTCGCGACTAATACGGGATCATTTGGGAACCCTTTCGGCATCATTTCTGGATGGTTTTCGGGATCCGTCCGGGATCCCGTCGGGGTCATTTCGGGACTTTTTCGCGACTAATACGGGATCATTTGGGAACCCTTTCGGCATGGTTTTCGGGATCCGTCCGGGATCCCATCAGGGTAATATCGGGACTATTAGGGGATCATTTGGGGACCTTTCCGGCATCATTTCTGGATAACTTTCGGGATCATTTGGGATACCTACCGGCATCATTTCTGGATGGTTTTTGGTATTCGTCCGGGATCCCGTCGAGGTCATTTCGGGACTTTTTCTCGACTAATACGGGATAATTTGCGGACCCTTTCGGCATCATTTCTGGATAGTTGTCGGGATCCGTTCGGGATCCCGTCACGGTCATTTCGGGACTATTAGGGGATCATTTGAGGACCTTTGCGGCATCATTTCTGGATAGTTTTCGGAATCCTTTCGGGATCCCGTCATTTCGGAATCATTTTGGGACCTTCCCAAGATCATTTCTGGATGGATTTCGGGATCTGTCCGGGATGCCGTCAGGGTCATTTTGGGACTATTAAGTGATCATTTGAGGACCTTTCCGGCATCACTTCTGGATGGTTTTCGGGATCCTTTCGGGGTCCCGTCAGGTTCATTTCGGGACTTTTTCGGGATCATTTAAGGATGGCTTTCAGGATTCGTCCGGGAACCCGTCAGGGCAATTTCTGGACTTTTCCGAGACTATTTCGGGATAATTTTGGGACCTTCCAAAGATCATTTCTGGATGGATTTCGGGATCAGTTCGGGATTCCGTCAGTATCTTTTCGGAACTATTAGGAGATCATTTGAGGACCTTTCCGGCATCACTTCTGGATGGTTTTCGGTATCCGTTCAGGATCCCGTCGGATTCATTGCGGGACTTTTTCGGGATCATTTGGGGTCCCTCCCAAGATCATTTCTGGATGGATTTCGGGATCTGTTGGGGATCCCGTCAGGGTCATTTAGGGATGCGTTCGAGATCCCGTCAGGGTCATTTCGGGACTTCTTCGGGACTATATCGGGATCGTTTCTGGATGGTTTCGGGATCCGTAAAGGGCCCCTTAAGGCTAATTTCGGGACTATCAGGTGATCATTTGAGGACCTTTCCGGCATCACTTCTGGATGATTTTCGGTATCCGTTCGGGATACCGTCGGAATCAATGCGGGACTTTGTCGGAATAATTTGGGATCCCTTCCGGCATTATTTCTGGATGGTTTTCGGGATTTGTTCGGGATCCCGTCGGGGTTATTACGGGACCTTTTCGGGGCTAATACGGGATCATTTGAGGATCCTCTAGGGGTCGTTTCGTAACTTTTTCTGTATTATTTCGGGATCATTTGGGGACCCTCCCGGCATAATTTCTTGATGGTTTGCCGGATCCATCAGGGTCGTTTCGGGACCATTTTGGGATCATTTGGGGACCCTTCCGAGATCATTTCTGGATCCGTCCGCGATGCCGTAGGAGCCATTTCAGGATTTTTTGTTACTTTTCCGGGATAGTTTTTGGACCCTTCCGGGATAATTTCTGGATCTGTGCGGGATCCCATTTGGGTCATTTCCGGACTATTTCGGGATCAATTTGGGACCCTTCCGGGTTCATTTCTGTATGGTTTTCGCGATCCGTCGTGGATCCCCTCGGAGCCATTTCGGAACTTTTTCTGGAGTATGTCGGGATAATTTAGGGAACCTTCCTGGATATTTTCTGGATGGTTTTTGAGATCCGCCCGGGAGACCGTCATGGTCATTTCGGAACCTTTTCGGGATCATTTTGGAACACCTCCAGGGATCATTTCTGTGTGGTTCTCTGGATACGTCTAGAATCGTGTGGTTGTCATTTCTGGTTTTTTTGGGACTATTCCGGGAACTTTTGGAGACCCTTCCGGGGCATTTCTGGATGGTTTTCGGGATCCGTCCGCGATAGCGTGGGGGTCATTTCGTAGCTTTTTCTGGATAATTTCGGGATCACTTGGGATGCTATCAGGTTATCAACTCATTTAGTTCTTTTTTTTACTCAATTACAAAAATAAAATGCATTAGACAAAAAAAAAAATTTTAAACAGGTAACTTGATAAGTAGGCTAACGCGAATAGCCCATATATTTAAATTTCTCCTTGCGGACGGGGCCGCGGGTAAAGGCTAGTATATAAATAAATTAGCGGTACCCGACAGATGATGTTCTGGGTCACCCTGGTCCACATTTTGGTCAATATCTCGAAAACGTCTTCACATATACAACTACCACCACTCCCTTTTAAAATACTCATTAACACCTTTCATTTGATATCCATATCGTACAAACAAATACTAGAGTCACACTGGTCCACCTTTATGTCGTTATCTCGAAAAGGCGTCCATCTATAGAACTAAGGCCCACTCCCTTTTAGAATACTCATTAACACCTTTCGTTTGATACCCATATTCTACAAGAGTTACCCCTGGTCCACCTTTATGGCGATATCCCTAAATGGCGTCCACCCATAGAACTATGGCCTACTCCTTTTTAAAATACTTTTTTTTGATACACATGTCATACAAACACATTCCAGGGTTACCCTAGGTTCATTTACCTACATGGTGATTTTCCCTTATTTTGTCTCCATAGCTCTCAGCTGAATATGTAATGTTCGGTTACACCCGAACTTAGCCTTCCTTACTTGTTCTTTCTATTTTTAAATAAAAGCTTGATATTTTTCCTTTAAAATTATACCTATCTTGTTTTGCTGCCCGAAAATTTCTTTGATACATTTTTTTTTTAACATATAGGTACGATAAAAATGCACCCACATAATGCCATTATATTAATTTTATAATCACTTGAACACCTGCATATTAGCCGTGTTTTTCAACACGCGTATATCCGTTTACGCTTAAACTTTATATAGACTGCTAAGCGACAAACTTTAAATACACCTCTGAAATTGCTGAGCATAAATTTTGTCCTAATAAATTTCAATACGCATTATGCTCAGATGTAACTGAAATATGTGTCTTTGTTTCACCCTCTACACTAATTCTATGTGTGTCCAAAATTCGTCGCAACTGATTCAGCTATATGTTATACCTTATGGCCATCAGAGCGTTGTGTCTCCGCTTTTCGGTACACCCTGTTGCTGTAGCTAGTTGTTTAACCACAGCCGCTAGATGGGTCTCCTAAGCATTATCTAAGCGAGGATAGGCGTTTTTTTTCACGCGCAAACGAAACGTATACGCGTGTAAAAAACCATTTTATTTATTTCATTCTACTGGTTGTACTTACAGACTATTGCTAGTTTAGTGAATAAATTTAATCTAAAATTATACATATTGGCATTAAAATATATTCAGTTCAAAGTCAATATAGTAGAGTTGTACATACTAATGTTTTTTTTTTTTGTTTTTAGGAAATTCTTGGCTGCTAGTATGAAGGGAAAACCTTTTTACTTCAAGCTGTGTTGTTGAAGCAGGAATAAATTAATGAAATTTTTGTGTTCCAGGTATTGGTTCAGCTGAATGAAAACGATCTTTTAATTCGTTGCCTGTTTTTGCATGACTCTCCTTAGAACTGAACAAAATCTCTGTTTGAAGTAAGTTTCCTTTGGCCCACTGATAAAGAGAATCACAATTAAGAATTTGACTATCCGGTGAAGCTTGTAAACTGGCACGCCTTGCAAGTCTTTTCAAGGAAATGCCATTCTGCTGGAATACCGAAATCTTCCTCGTGATGTACAAGATTTTGAAAGTTATACTTGTTTTTAAAATGTTGTGCTGCCCCGTCAAAAGTACATAATTCTGGTAACTTTGAAGTTGTTAGTTAAATACTTCAACAGTATTTCATCCCTTATAATAAAAAACGACAGTGAATATCGTCATCTGGTCATTATTCCAGTGAAAAGATTGTGCTGCATTTTGAGCAATGAAAGAGTAATTTCCAGCAAAGTCACATGTTACGAGAAATTCGCCTTCTTTTAGGTTTTCTCTTCTATCTTTGAAAAATCTAGACTGTTGTTGACAATATATGAATGAGGCTTTAACTTGTAAATGCGATCACATAGTTCTTCCACAAAATCTCCCAAATTAGAAACTATAGTGCGTAATGTACATCTGTCGGTTTGTTGCCAGCTCA
This sequence comes from Eurosta solidaginis, assembly GCF_040869045.1. Classification (NCBI taxonomy): domain Eukaryota; kingdom Metazoa; phylum Arthropoda; class Insecta; order Diptera; family Tephritidae; genus Eurosta; species Eurosta solidaginis. The sequence continues at coordinate 108,835,494 of NC_090319.1, forward strand.
CATACTCTACTTTTTCTATATCTTTATCTTCAAGAACTGATTTTAAAGACATTTTAAAAATCTCAACTCCGGGACATTTTTGACACTCATTGAGATTGCATTCCGCAGTATTACTTCTGCAGTTAATTATTTTAAAAACATCTTCATAACTTTCAAAAGGAAAGTTAGTTTCAAGAGTCACGTCTCTGAAGTTGACAGATTTCAGCATAAGGTTTACGTTTTCGTAATGGACGCGATGGACGTGTGAGTACCACTGGTGTTTAGGGTTTTCACAAATGTGTCCTATTTTCCTAGCCGATTGGTTCATCATTATCTACGTAATCTTCATCATATGATATCTACGTATTGCTCTAATATATTAAAAGAAAAAATATATATTTATGTAAAAAACTATCCCTTGGTATAAAAACAATTTAAAGTTATAAAATACCTCTTCCACAGATTCGCATTCTTGAAACACTGGAGACATGGTGGAAAGTTGGGTCAATTTCATTATACAAGCTGCCCAAATTTTAGCATAGATTGGTAGGAACACATATTTTTTCCTTAGACTTTTCGATATTTTTCTCAAGGTCCGACCAGAAGCTGAATGGTTACTTATATTTAAAGGGTTGCAGCACCGAGACTTGAAGACACTCTTATTCATTATAAATCGCGTAAATTAAAATACCCATAAAATGCGAAACAATATTATCATAAAGAACTATTTTGCACACGCTGATTAGTATAAAAATGTATTTGTCTGTACACCAAGATTTCTTCAAATCTACTGTGGGTTTTCTCCAAGATAAAGGAGTATTTAAAGGGTTTTTATCATATATACATACATAAGAAACAATGCAGGTCGTTGCAAACTACTCACGCGCGACCATTATTGAACAATCTATTCCTAAAGGCACGTGTAATGCAGGCAATTCAGGCCTACGCAATAATTCGCGGTTTATTTTCCAAGGATACTTTTAATGCCATAAGTCGAACAAAAATTTACCAATCCTTTTGAAATTTGGTAGGGGCATAGATTTTATGACGTAAACTCTTTTCTGTGAAAATGGGCGAAATCGGTTAAAGCCACTCCCAGTTTTTATACACGGTCGTCTGTCCTTCCGCATGGCTGTTAACACGATAACTACAGCAAAAATCGACATATCTTTACTGAACTTAGTTCACGTACTTATCTGAACGCACTTTATCTTGGTATAAAAAATTTACGAAATCCGACTATGACCACGCCCACTTTTTCGATATCGAAAATTACGAAAAATGAAAAAAATGCCATAATTCTATACCAAATAAGAAAAAAGGGATGAAACATGGTAATTGGATTGGTTTATTGACGCGAAATATAACTTTTGAAAAAACTTTGTAAAATGGTTGTGACACCTACCATATTAAGTAGAAGAAAATGAAAAAGTTCTGCAGGGCGAAATAAAAAACCCTTGAAATCTTTGCAGGTATTACATATATAAATAAATTAGCGGTATCCAACAGATGATGTTCTGGGTCACCCTGGTCCACATTTTGGTCGATATCTGGAAAACACCTTCACATATACAACTACCGCCACTCCCTTTTAAAACTCTCATTAATACCTTTAATTTGATACCAATATCGTACAAACACATTCTAGAGTCACCCCTGGTCCACCTTTATGGCGATATCTCGAAAAGGCGTCCACCTATAGAACTAAGCCCCACGCCCTTTTAAAATACTCATTAACACCTTTCATTACCCATATCGTACAAACATATTCTAGAGTCACCCCTGGTCCACCTTTATGGCGATACCTCGAGAAGGCGACCACCTATAGAACGAAGGCCCACTCCCTTTTAAAAATACTCATTAACACCTTTCATTTGATACCCATTTCGTACAAAGTCTAGAGTCACCCCTGGTCCACCTTTATTACGATACCTCGAAAAGGCGCCCGCCTATAGAACTAAGGCCCACTCCCTTTTAAAGTACTCATTAACACTTTTCGTTTGATACCAATATCGTACAAACACATTATAGAGTCACCCCTGGTCGACCTTTATGGCGATATCTCGAAAAAGCGACCACCTATACAACTACCACCACTCCCTTTTAAAACCCTCATTAATACCTTTAATTTGATACCCATATCGTACAAACACATTCTAGAGTCACCCCTGGTCCACCTTTATGGCGATATTTCGAAACGGCGTCCACCTATAGAACTAAGGCCCACTCCCTTTTAAAATACTCATTAACACCTTTCGTTTGATACCCATATTGTACAAACGCATTCTAGAGTCACCCCTGGTCGACCTTTATGGCGATATCTCGAAAAAGCGACCACCTATACAACTACCACCACTCCCTTTTAAAACCCTCATTAATACCTTTAATTTGATACCCATATCGTACAAACACATTCTAGTCACTCCTGGTCCACCTTTATGGCGATATTTCGAAACGGCGTCCACCTATATAACTAAGGCCCACTCCCTTTTAAAATACTCATTAACACCTTTCGTTTGATACCCATATCGCACAAACAAATTCTAGAGTCAACCCTGATCCACCTTTATGGCGATATCCCTAAATGTCGTCCACCTATAGAACTATGGCCCACTCCCTCATAAAATACTCTTTAATGCCTTTCATTTGATACACAAGCCATACAAACACATTCCCGGGTTTCTCTCGGTTCATTTTCCTACATGGTTATTTTCCCTTATGTTGTCACCATAGCTCTCAACTAAGTATGTACTGTTCTGTTACACCCGTACTTAACCTTCCTTACTTGTTTCATTGTGGTATTATATTTTGCTTAATACTTAGTGAACATGTGAGTTATATTTATTTATTTGTACAAAACTTTATTTTTATTACAATTTATTACTATTTTATACAATGAAATAATGAGAAAGCTCTCCTTTGAAAATAAAAAAAAAACTATTTAAAGCGCGCATAAAAAAATTGATAAATTTATCTGTACCTTTATGTTAAAAAAAAATGTATGAAAGAAATTTTCGGGCAGCATAACAAGATAGGTATCATTTTAAAGGAAAAATATCAAGCTTTTATTTAAAAATAGAAATAAAAATACATAAAATGTTTAAACTTGAAAAAAAAAAATTATAAAATTTATGGGTGAATTTTAGCTGGAACTCTATATGTTTAAAATAAAAATGTATTAAAGAAATTTTCGCGTGCCAAAATAAAATAGGTATCATTTTAAAGGAAAAATATCAAACTTTTATTTAAAAATAAAAATATGAAAAATGCCCCTCTGAAAAAATTCAAAAAAAAAAATTTTTTTTACTAAAATTTTTCTAAAAAATTTTTTTATAGTTATATTCGAAAAGAATAGAAGAAATACTTTAGAAACCGTTTTATTCATTTCTTCTTAGAAAGCCAATTACACACTTATGATTTATAGAAAAAAGGCTTCCACAAAAAAAATTGAGAATTCAGACGCTTATATCTCCGTAATCATCCAAAATTTAGGAGCGAACTTAAGTGAAATTAACACTACTATATAGCACAGCAATTTTACCTAATTTTATTCAAATCGAAGCGATGAAGCTTTTTCAGTGGAACGGTTGATATACTTTACCCCTATAGCAACAACTTTTATTCAAAATTACATACCGCGATTTGGTATTCCATTAAATATTACAGTAGACCAAGGTTCACAATTCACTTCAAAATTTTTTACAAAATTAACTAAATTATTAGGTTCTCGTAAAATTCACACATCTCCCTATCATCCCCAAGCAAATGGCATGATAGAAAGATTTCATAGAACTTTAAAAGCAGCAATTATAGCATCAAATAATTCTGTTCATTGGTCTGAAATTTCACCATTTATCCTTCTTGGCTTATAAAGAAGATTTAAAGTGTTCTTCTGCTGAACTTGTTTACGGACAAACACTTAGAGTATCTGGTGAATAAAATGTTTCCAACAATAATAATGAAAACAATTTTTGTAATGAAACTCTTCACAAGTTAAGAGAATATTTTTCACTTATTCGTTCAAAAGTTTTTCATCATAATAAAGAAAACTATTTTGTTCCAAAAAATTTAGAAAGTTGTGAATATGTTTTTGTTAAAGTTCTTCGTAAATCTAATTTAGAAGCACCATATGAAGAACCTTTCAAAGTTATCTCTAAACACCACAAAACATTTAAAATTCAACACGGAAACACTGTTAAAACTTTTTCAATAGACTTACTCAAACCAGCAAACATTCTAACACACACAGATTCAAATACACTTACACACAAAAAACCAAAAACAGCTACTTTTAATCTTAATTAATAATTATCTGTGGCGGCCACCGTGGTGTGATGGTAGCGTGCTCCGCCTATCACACCGTATGCCCTGGGTTCAACTCCCCGGCAAAGCAACATCAAAATTTTAGAAATAAGATTTTTCAATTAGAAGAAAATTTTTCTAAGCGGGGTCGCCCCTCGGCAGTGTCTGGCAAGCGCTCCGATTGTATTTCTGCCATGAAAAGCTCTCAGTGAAAACTCATCTGCCTTGCAGATGCCGTTCGGAGTCGGCATAAAACATGTAGGTCCCGTCCGGCCAATTTGTAGGGAAAAATCAAGAGGAGCACGACGCAAATTGGAAGAGAAGCTCGGCCTTAGATCTCTTCGGAGGTTATCGCGCCTACATTTTTTTTTTTTTTAATAATTATCTGTTAAGTTTTTTTTTTATAAAATTAAAATTATTAACTTTGTATTTTATACTTAAAATTTTTTTTAAGCCACAATAGAAGTGGATGGTTGGCGCAAGGTGCGCAAATCGTACATGTGTACACCGATGGTGATAGTGGAATGAGTAAGGTCTGCGGTATACTTCGCTGATCCGGAAATAAACAGATCAAATAAGCTGCCAGATGACTGTAGTTTTTCAGACGGAAGTATTTGTTGCTCCCATCATCAAAAATAGAGGACTGTAGACTTATGACGGGTATTCTGACTGGACATTGCCTCCTGGCATCACAGGCCTTTAAGTTAGGCTTGGGCAGTGATATCAGATGTGGGAAGTGCGGGTTGGAAGAGGAAACGATCAAGGGAGTTACACAACAACAAAGGCATAACTTTGCTGAATGTGTAAAATTTCAACGACGGCAGGAATGCAGGTTCGAATCCCACTCCCAGCAAAAAGGCTTTGCCGAGATTTAAAAGGTATCATCGAAACAGCTGTCGACTTGTCCGTACTGATGTCAGGTTGTTTCAATTTTCCCCAAGTTAAATAATCTAAGTTAATTTAATTTAAATAAAATAAATAATGCTTGTTCTATCTCCTTTTTGAATTAAGTTTTGCTTGAAAATTAACTAGCGTGCTCCGCCTACCACACCGTATGCCCTGGGTTCGCACCCCGGGCAAAGCAACATCAAAATTTTAGAAATAAGGTTTTTAAATTAGAAGAAAATTTTTCTAAGCGGGGTCGCCCCTCGGCAGTGTTTGGCAAGCGCTCCGGGTGTATTTCTGCCATGAAAAGCTCTCAGTGAAAACTCATCTGCCTTGCAGATGCCGTTCGGAGTCGGCATAAAACATGTAGGTCCCGTCCGGCCAATTTGTAGGGAAAATGAAGAGGAGCACGACGCAAATTGGAAGAGAAGCTCGGCCTTAGATCTCTTCGGAGGTTATCGCGCCTTACATTTATTTATTATTTATTTTTATTATTTAAGAAGAAAATCACATACCTCTATCATACATATTCCATATTACATCTACTAATCCTTTCTGTTCAGGCTTGTAGTGAAGGTTTGCCATTTACCCAACCAACTGAATGGTTTATTCTCTGGCTGAACAGATGAGTCTAATTTGGCTGCGCTACTTTCCACGGAATTTCTGATGTTGTCAATTCCATTCTTTCCTTTCTTTCTAAATAAAATTGTAGATCTGAGCAGTGAAGCTTGGTGATTGTTATTTTTCAGTAAGCGTTCAGAATTTTGATCAATGCCTACAGTAAGCATACTTTTCTCCGAGGCAATATTTACCCTTTTTATAACTACCCATTGACTTGTTAGAAACAAATTTTGTAATCTCAACAGCCATAAAATATCTTCGGTTGACAGTTTTTTTGAATTTCCTTTGACAATAAAAGAATAAACGGAATGTTGATTTTGAGACTTTGTAAAAGGTTGGCAGCTATGATTGTTCACAAATGTGCGTATGTTCATTTTAGAACCAGATTTTTTGTGAACTCCTTTGGCAAGCTCTTCGTTTACATGATGATTGATAATTGGTAGTGGGTTTTGTAATATCGGCCCTTCTAATTGATGTGTTTGCTTGACACAACCTTTTATTTCCAGTGCCACATCATTGCCTGCCTTTCTTGCCGTTTGTTTAGCTAAAGCCTGTCGTTTTTTTCGAAGACGCTTTTTCGCAGACTTTGAAAGAATGTTTTTCTTATTATTCGGATCGATTTGAAGTGTTGCAATCATCTTTTGAACATTATTAATTTCGTGGTCGTATCTCTCATCGGAAAGAGTGGCTTTTCTAATCAAAAAATTATGTTCACATTCATTTGAAACTGTATGAAAGTTTTGCCCATTTTTACCCTCCAGGGGTATATCATATTTTACTCCACTCATATCAAGAATGTTAACATCACAGAAACTCTAAAAGTCTGGAAATAAAATTAAACACAATTTTTTTAAATTTACAGTATAACCAATTGGAAAATTTTATGATTTATACAAGAGATCTTGCGAATTTTGATATTCGCAAACGGAAACATTCCTTAAGCTTTAAAAAATTATTATTGTACACCTGGTGTGTTTTCTGCCAAAAATATACTTCACTTTTTCACAACACAACAAAATTCGCTTGACATTTACGATCCAACTGCATAGCGCATTAAATTTCAAGCGTTTAAAATGTATTTGAATTAAGACTAAATTTCCAGCCATAAGTGCGGCGCTTTTCAGAAATTTTGGGATTAATACTATGTTCAAACAGAAAAATAAATTGAGGCAATCTCGATTTAAATTGACTTCAGACTGTCAAAATGTGGGTGTTAGTATTAGGCGAATGGAATGGAATGAAACCATAAAACTTCGAAATTTTTTTGTGTTGTAAGAAAATGTGTTCAATGCTTTGGTTTCATTTTGAGTTTGCCATCTTCTTTTGACAATCCCTACTCCAGTGAAATGAAGAAAGAAAATAAAATTAGCTGATGAGATGAGCCAACCATATAGTTGAGCCATGCGTAACTGACGTTTAAATCTACTCAATAAATACACTTTACAAGGTTGTATTTGCAGTTTGAAACAATTTATTACGCAATTTTTTTTAAATTGGCAATTTATTATCACAATTTATTTTATGATAAATTGCGTAATAAATTGCCCAAATGGTATAAATTGCCAATAGTATAAATAATAGTATAAAGCAAATAAAAAAAATTAAATTTGGCCAGCTCAACGCCAGATTTGGACTCACAACCAAGTCGTTTTATTACTTCCAGCTCTTCCAAGTCGTCTTTTTTTCCAGCTAGTCCCAAAGCGTACTTAAGTCAATTCACATTAGTTCTCTTTCTAACTTGGAATTAGAGTCATTGACATTAATTCTCTTTCGAAAGCCCATTAATGTCAGTTGACGTTAGTTCCATTGACATTATTCCACGTCACCGAGTTTTTATATAGTTACAAATTATATTTATGTATATCTGAGGAATTTTCAAATACTGTCTTAAAGTTCACATAGTTTCTAATTTGAAAAGGCAAATGCAATTACCCTGGTAGACAGCTGAAAATCATGTAAGTCCTCCGCATATCATTTTCACTAATAGCAGTTGTTATTAAAAAACTTCTCAATTTTGTTCAAGCCATGGGAAAGTTATGAGAATTTCCTCTGGTCAATTTGATTTCTCATCTCTTTTCTTTCAATTACAATTTCTTATACTTGGAAAAAATATATGTACCTATTTGTTTCTATAACTAAGCAAACTGTATACTTTTATTCTCATAAACAGCTTAGTCCTCACGCCGGAAATACTAATTGTTTACATAAACAACAACTCAATGCTAAGAGTTTTATTTATTTACTTACTTATTGTTGTCAAACCAACCGTCAAGCCAACTAAAAAATTTCTCATTGTTGTCATTATAAGCTTCTCGTATCATGACTAGTACCTAGGACCTACCTAATTATTTTCTAGCTTTTAGTATTATTATTACTTCATGTAAGTATTGTTTTCAATAAAACTGTTTAACTTAAAAATTTTTTTTAATTATTTTATTTTCAAGTCTTTAGTCTTTATTTAATTGCCTATTATTCCTCATTCTATTTAGTTCATTCAGTGACTCATTGTTGCAAGGACTCTTCCTGACAATTTGTTACAATCTAAGTCCTCAATACATAATCCTTGCAAAGATTTTACACGACTCTGCGCCACGTATGCTTGTCCCTCCTCTAATTCCAAAATATTTTGATGTCACCTCTACCGGACTGTATGCAATATTTGTTCCAAACCGGACATCATAGGTGGCTCTCTATTCATTTATGTATTATGTGTTCCAAATATGAACCAAATCGGACCACAAATACGATTTTTTTTAAATATTTCGATCCATGCGCCACCTATCGGAGTTTTTTCTTATTATTGCATTGCCATCGGGTTCTGAACTATATTCCAAGTTTCAAGCTTGTAGCTTACCGGGAAGTTACTTAAATTTTAATTACAAAATTCGTTCAGAACGGCCGTGCGGCCGGCCTGTCAAGTCACAAGCTAAATAAAACTGGGTAATAAAAACGCATGTAAATTTTTACAGATCTAATAAAAACAAATGGAAACTTTAAATTTGCTTTTGAAAAGAACTTGATTTACACATATTTAACATAATAGCATGAATAATCATAACTGGACCTAAACCTAGAGAGTTTCCATGGGTATCTTATATTTATTTAGCTTTAAAAACTTATGGAATTTGCCAATTACTGGCGGAAAATACTAGCGCCGATTGCAAATAGATACGTACAGGTAGGTTCGTGTCTGTACAAATTTGTGCCACTATCATCAAACAATTACCCCTATTATGGTTGTCAATAGTGAGAAAATTAGTGTCGATACTCATGTATTGGATCGGCGTTGTCAAAGTCGATAACTATTGACAGGTGTTGATGCTTTTTTGGCATCGGCTAAAACAATATTGAAGTTGTGTTGACGTGACGGAAAATTTGTCAACATAGTTTTTGGTGACGAAAAGCGCTGCAATACGAAATTCGGCTATCAAAAATTGGTAAAATAAGCTCTATTTATTCTTATACATGCACGTTATTTATTTATTTTTATGAAATTTCAGAAAATGGTAAAAATAACCAACAACAACAACTTCACGGAGCTTGTTGAAGAATTGGAAAATAATCCAACCCTTGCCCAGGGGTTTAACAGGGGGGCAGTTCCAACATTTTTAAATAAATTCATTATATTTTGCCCGGAATGGAGAATTGTGCTCTAATGGAAATCGGCAATTATAGTACCAAGATAGGAATCTGGCAAATTTAAAAAGTCAGACCTTTGGCGCATCACTTTTCTTTGGAGAAGTAACATCTTGCAATTGTCATCACTCGAATTTTCAGTGTCCGATACGAAAAACATTTTAAATCACAAATTCTATACTAATTACCAAATAACCACTGAACAAATTGTAAATAAACAATTGTCAAAAGAAAAGGGGTCATAGTTTTCTATAAAACTATAACGTAATTATAGCTGTGAAGTTGCATTTTATTTTGCTGTGTTTATTTTGCGAGTTTTAAATTATAATATCTAAATTGTAATACTAGTTTGTGATAAAAATAAGTGCGAAAACCTAGAGTTCATTTTAATACAATTGGTTTGTTTTGAAAAGTTAAGATTTTGTGAATTTTTAAAGTTTTCTTATTATTCATTTTGTGTTTGCCGAGTCATTGTGCATTTGTGTTTTTGTTGCAATTTTGATTGGCACCTTTTCACCTTGCAATTGTTTTTGTGCGCACACTTTTTGTTTTTCTCGCAATTTACTGTCTTCGCAGCTGTTTGCGTCGCTTTTTAAGTGTCAAGTGACAGTGACTCTAAAACTGCTAGCTACCGCTAAGCTCCCAAACTTTCAGAGTTGCTTTATATATAACCTTTCTCATTCTCAGTGCTATTTCAACTGATTTTTCTTTGTAATTTACAAACATATCTTTACCATTTCTATATTCTTATACTAGTCTATTTTCACCTTTCTATAAAAAATGACTTGCATTTTCAAAAACTGTCAGGTAAAAAGCGAATCCGAACGTTTTGTCTCTTGCTGGCTTTGCGATGGGCTCGCCCATGGAAAGTGCGCGGGACTGACGGCTAGAGTTGTTGACACTGTCAATGATGGGGAGAAGGGAGTCCGTTGGTCATGCAATAAATGCAGATCAACTGAGGTTGACCTATTTAAACTGTTTAGACAAACACGAAATGCGTTTTCTGTAATTGCTAAAGAGTTTTCCATAATCACGGAAAAGTTCAATCAATACGATAGCTTCTTCAAATCCTTCAAGTGTTTGGATGAGTTTCCGCATTGTTTAAATAGAAAAAAAGACAACCGCGATAATAAACAAAAACACTCTGAAGACTCATCTAACGCTTTGAACCTTAATCCTGCTCAGAACATTAATCTTCCGCAAGTGGAGCTCATAGATTTGGCTTCCCCTAATCCGCAAGCTGTGGTTCCATCCACTTCTAAGGCCGCGGAAAAAGCCTTAGTCTCAAACTGTAACTTCTGAAACTGTAACTTCTCAATCTGTGACTTATTATTCAGAAGCACCGGCTAAGAAGCTGGTTGTAGTCCCGCTCAAAAAATCGATTTTTGTATCTCGCTTTGACAAAGACACTTCCGTTGAGGATATCAAGTCTTATGTCACTTCGAAAATTAAGGCTGACGGCATGACTTTAAGAAAATTTAAATTTAATTACGAAAGAAACATTTCTACATTTAGAATTGATGTTTACTCAAAAGATTTTGATAAACTTTTGGACAGCGCATTTTGGCCGCCAGGGGCTTTTGTTCGCGAATTTGTGCAAAAGACTATTGAGATTACTCAAAATGTAGCAAAAATTTCTCCTCAAAGTTCCGATCCAAAAAACTTAATTTAGCATCTAGCTTAAGCATTTACTATCAAAACGTTAGAGGCTTAAATACTATTAACTGACTTATATTTGAAAACCATTCACTGTAACTATAATATTATTGCTTTTACCGAAACATGGCTGAAACCCAATGTTTTAAATTCCGAAATTTTTTGCGGTGAGTATCAGACCTATAGAAATGATCGCTTAAATAGGACCGGAGGTATTGCCTTGCTAGCTGTACATTCTTCAATTCCATCTGAAGATGTTAATTTAGCCGAAGTTTATTCCATCGAGTTTAAATGCATCCGAATCATACTAGGCCGGGGTCACATTTACTTAGCCGTTTGCTATATTCCACCGTCTTCTGATCTATCAGTGTATTTGCACCATATTTCACTGTTACAATCAGTCAACTCGATGATAAAGCCCACGGACTCAATGATTGTTTTAGGCGACTTTAACCTGCCACATATATCTTGGAATACCGTTGATCACAATATTGTCCCCGTATCATCCAAGATGCATAACAATTACTTTTTGGATGGAATTACTGATCTTTGCCTTAATCAGATCAACTTCTTTCCGAATAAGTATGGAAAATTCTTAGACTTAGCATTTGTTGACGACATATCTAAATTCTCTATAAATCGGTGTGAACCTCTTGTTTTGCCAGAAGACGTTTACCATCCTTCTCTTGAGATAACTTACGAAATCATAAGCAACGAAGTCGGCTGCACTAACAAAACACGTGTTCTACCAGATGTTTTGATTTTTCCAAAACTATTTCAACAATTTAAATAAAGAGCTTTCTGAGATAACGTGGCCTCGATATAAAGAGGATGTAGAGGAAAACGTTTTACATTTTAATAAAACCATTTATACTTTATTTGAAAAACATGTGCCCAAACGCACATGCTCGTACATTGAACCAGTGCAAGCTTGGTTTACTAAAGATTTAAAAGCTTTAAAAATAAGAAATCCTGTTTATTCAAATTATATAAGAGAACCGGTTTACATTCTCATTATGCACAGTACGCTATTTTCCGTCATAAGTATTTTGAACTTAATAAAAAGTGTTATAAAGCTTACATATGTAAAATTAAAAGAAACATTATTTGCCACCCGAAGTCTTTTTATCATTTCGTAAATTCTAAACGCAGAACTAACGGGTTTCCTTCTGCCATGAAGTTTAGAAATAGCATTTCCAGCGACGATCAAGAGATTGCAAACTTCTTCGCTCAATTTTTTCACTCTAATTACTCTGCTGTGGTTGATTAATCACCTACAAATTATCCGTATGAGCTCCATTCTAGTAACTCAATATATGCCCCACATTTGCTGCCTGAAGATGTTCTACTACATCTAAAGACCTTAAAAGAATCCTTCAAATACGGTCCCGATTTGATCCCAAAATGTTTTCTTAAAAAATGTGCGGAATACATTTACCAGCCCCTTACTGATCTGTTTAACCTCTCTTTAAAAAATGGCATTTTCCCGCTTTGGAAGGAATCTTTTCTTATCCCACTCCATAAAAAAGGAAGCAAGTCGTCTATTGAAAACTATCGTCGAATAGCAAAGCTCTCCGCTATCCCTAAGCTTTACGAAGCAATCATTACTAATCACCTTACATTTTCGATTACTACATTGATAGATAGTTCTCAGCATGGCTTTTGTAGAGCCAAATCAACACAACCAATTTGCTTAAATTTACAACTCACGTCTTTAATGGGTTTAGAAACAATCATCATACCGACGTTATATACACTGATTTCAGCAAAGCATTCGACAAAGTACGCCACTCATTACTTGTTTATAAACTCGAATTGCTTGGTTTTCAACCTGGCCTAACTCGCTGGATCTCCTCCTATCTTTGCGGTAGAACTCAAAGTCATTTTTAAAAACCTTTGTTCGAATGTCATCGATGTTCCCTCCGGTGTGCCTCAGGGCAGCCATCTCGGTCCTATTTTGTTTTTGATCTTTATAAACGATGTTTCCACAACTATAAAATATTCTAAAATTTGAATGTATGCCGACGACGTAAAACTTTTTAAGTCATACGCATCGGTTGAAGAACGTTCTGTACTCTAGGCGGATTTAAATCGTTTAGTTACTTGGTGTAATGCGAATTTTATGCCTCTTAACATAGAAAAATGTAAATCCATGTGTTTTTCACGTGGGAACATACAGCCAGCTTCCTACACAATTAATGGCCAAACTCTGGAAAGCGTTGATGTGTTTGACGATTTGGGAGTTACATGAATTGCAAACTTAGTTTCAACCCTCATATTAATGCCGAAGTCAATAAAGCGAGAGGAGTTTTAGCATTTGTGAAAAGATGGGCAAAAGAGTTTAGTGATCCTTACGTTACAAAAACCCTTTTTACATCATTGGTGAGGCCGATATTAGAATATGGATCGATAATTTGGAATCCGCGTTATCAAGTTCATGTGGATAGACTAGAATCAATTCAAAAACAGTTTTTACTTTTCGCCTTGAGAAATCTTCAATGGGCCTCTCCGTATAATCTTCCTCCTTACACTAATCGATAAAAACTAATAAATCTTCCTACACTTCCAAGTCGTAGAGAAATGCTAGGTGTACTATTTATCGCTAGACTTTTAAATGGATCGATTTCAAGCCCATTTCTTTTGAACGAAGTAAACTTGAATGTTCCATGCCGAGTTTCAAGGCATTATAAACCTATAATTCTTAAACAATGCAGAAGCAATTTCCAACTACACGAACCTTTTCTATGTTTGTGTGAAGACTATAACTCTCACTCGAGAATAATTGATGTTTCGGACTCGCTCTTTGCCATAAAAAGACGGTTCTATCTTCTCTTAATAATTAAAAAAATATATTTACTTTTAGTCTATTGTATTTTGTGAATCTATATTTCTCAGCTGATGAGTTTCTCTGTAGCTGAGCGGTTTTAGATCTCGGCGCTTAAGAAGCCACTGCCTCTCAAAGACTCGGTAACAAAAAAATTATAAATAACACATAAATAAGAATTAGGATACATAAAAAAAAAGCCTGCTTTCATCGGGCCACATAGGGGCAGTGCGCTGCCACAACGTCCGAGAAAAAAAAAAAACACATCAACGTCAATATATTGTTTCCATTCCCATTTCGCGTTGACGTGACGTTGATGTCGATGACGACACGAAGTGATGGTTGACGTTGACAACCATAATAAGGGTGAATGTCACCAGGCAAGTTGAAACATACTACAACTACTGTTCCATAGTTTGCATTGAATTGTTGGATTGTTCTCTGTTTTTTTGGTTATATTTGTGAAATTTCACTGTAACGTTAGAGTTTTAAATTAAATTTTGCAAAATTTATTTGCTGAAAATTAAACTTACCCAAAAATGTATAAGATTTCAGCAAAATTTAAATTAAATAATTTTTAAGAAGTAAAAAGCATAAATGCTAAAATAATTTTAGCCTCAAAATGTCTATCAAATAAAAAAAATAGAAGATATGAATGGCCTTCATTCGCTTCTTTCTATCTTACGTACTTCGCAATGAAATATGCCAGAAAATGGAGATGTACGAATAGTCTCTTGCGAACATTAATATTTTACAAAAACAATTATATATTTTGAAACGACATAAATGCGCTAGAATTTTTCCAGAAGTTCTCAGCAGGATAAAAGTGTCAAAAACTTGTATTGTCACTGATATTAGCATCACTAAGCTATACCATCACTAAGGCGATGCTAAGCGATATTTACGTCAATGATCAAATCATGTATACACATATATAAGGCAGCCGAGAGATGTCACACACAGATGCATTTACTTATACGCCTATGTGTGCGCGAGAGACTGTAAACTACAAACATTCACATCAATAATTCAATCTTTATGTATCTACATAAACGAATAAATAATTGCGTCTACACATATGTACCATGTACGAATACGAGCAGCGGAGAGTCATGCATATATCTGAGAAGTTTGAGAGCTACTGGACTAGTAGATTCTGGAAGCGCCTAAAAGATGTATAAAATTGTGCAATTTTAGTTATAGCTGAGAAGTTTGAGAGCTCATGGACAATGCTAGTAGATTCTAGAAAAAGGCGAACGAGGAAACCATAGAGTATAAAAGGCGGCAGATGTAGAGGCGCTGAAATTCAGTTTGAGTTGAGCTATCAATCAGTTATTGATTAAGCACGCGATCTGGTGGCCAATAGTAGAGTTTCATTTGAGTTATCAATCAGTTTGGTTATTAAGCCAGCGAGTAGCAAAGTATACATAAGTGTTATTGTGACGTACTTTAATAAAGGCCATTTTTCCATTATTCAATATTGGAGTTATTTATTCAACAGTTTAGTGATTCGAACTTAGCAGAGGATTGCAAATAAGAGGATTTGCAAGTAAATTCGTTACAGTATTGAAAAACGTGTCTGAAAGCGTAACTATGCCATTCATTGTGGATAAGACAAGTGTGATAACTTCTGCATAGATGTCAAAATTACAAATAGAATGGATCACCTAATTTTCAAAGTGACTATCGTGCTCTCATCCTGTATCTATTTCTATCACCCGCTGAAGCTAGGCGACCGTATGCGCCGCCATATTGAACATCCTGTCAAAACGCTGCCAAAGTGCCAAAAATTAGCCATCGTGAACATCCTGACGGATTGATAACTTGTTTTATCCACAATGATGCCATTTTTTAGCTGCTTGTAATTGTAAAATAAAAACAAAACCAATTTTTTTAATTCCAAATCACATTTTTTTATAGATTTTGAGATGCTGAACTCGAATATGTAAAAATATATATGTTCAAACAATAGTTAATCGAAAAGTACCATCAAAATGTATGCAATCGTTTTAGGTGAAATTTATATGAGCGAAAATGCCTTATACTGTTTTCACACCGACGGCTTATTGAATAATAAAGGCAGTTTTCTACATTAAGACGCATATTGAGCTCAATCTTCCCTACAAAATTCGAATCTATTATTATTTCATTAGTAGCTAATGATGTCAAAAGTACAATGCAACTCTGTTGGCAGCGTTACGCTTCCGTTTCCCCTTCTTAGTTTTTGGTGTGTTCAGTGCTTAAAAATGTCATTTGTCAAAGCAAATATCATTGTCTGCATGGCGGAACGATACAAGGTGGCCGCATCGAACAGCTGATTATAACCTTTTTTATTTGATTTGATACATCAACTACCGGCGCAGTACGATTTTGACATTTGTCCGTCGAATTTACAAGTACATGGCATTTTTTTGTTTGTAGGTATGTCACCATGCTCCCACCTTGTATCGTTCCGCCATGATTGTCTGTCATATAGCATTGTCATTTTATTCGCTTGAAATTTCATCCTTCATACTAATCGAGCAATTACTTCTGTGTGAAAGCAAAAAATTTACGATTTCATTAGCAGGTGAAATGAGATCATTAAGTTTCTGTGTGAAAACAGTATTATACTGTTTTCACACAGACGGCTTATTGAATAATAAAAGCAGTTTTCTACATTAAGACGCTTATTGAGCTCAATCTTCCCTACAAAATTCGAATCTATAATTATTTCATTAGTACCCTGCAAAAATCGTGTGACCAAAAACGCACACAGCCACACGAATTTTTGACAGGGGTGACGATTTGGAATGAAAAATTCTCCAAATGAAATAGCATGTTGACAAATTTAGCTTTCCCACAATGTATCGTGCTCTCTCGCACCTATTATTTTTATAGGGATAGCAAAATACGTCATTTTTGCCTGCAAAAAAATCCGCCATTTATAATTCAGCATAGTGGTGGGTAATGACACTATTTTTTGAGTGTTAACACAGTAGCACAGGCACACTTTGCAGTGTTAACACATTGTGTTGACACAATTGTGTTATAACTGATTATCGAAAGTCGATATGAGTGTTGGCACAATATCAGAGCACAGTAATGTGTTACTTACCTCTAACGCCACGTTTGACGCCATTTAGAAAAGTAAATCGTGGCAACATTTATCTTCTTTCATACTCCCATGTTTAGGGAATCTACGTTATATAACCACAAATTTTGTTTAAATAGAACATTTTCAACGTAGAGTATACATTTTTTGCCCACATCTTTTAAACGTATACACAGGCAAGATTATTAGTACAATCAACACACAAGCAAAACACAAGCACAATAGACTATGTATGTATGAATGTGCACTTACGATCTGAGTGTCATTCTCTGTGCTATAGAAACAGTCAGCTTTGTGCCATCGAGTGTGCCACTGTGTTATAAATTAATCGATAAGTGTGCGTGTGCGTGCCGCACATTACTGAGTGTTAACACAATAACACAGCACAGTGCTGTGTTACTCAGCCTTAATTCAGCAGAGACAGCAAAACATTTGGTGGTGGACAATTTTTTCAGTTTTAAGAGTTTTAAGTGGAATATCTCCGGAAAGATTTAATATTAAGAGGGAGTTCTCCAGATCACAAATATATATATTTTAAAGTGCGCAAACTTATAATTTAATAGTTATTTGGTGTTAAAGTTTGCAAATTTCTATACAAATTTTATATGTGTACGTATATATACATATGTGGCAGCACAGCTTTGTAATGTCATCAATAAAATATATATATATATATATATATGTGCATGTTGCTACAAAAGCGCGATTGATTTAATAAAAACATTTATAATAAGTAAAAACAATGCAAAAATGAAATGTGAAATATACAAAAATGCAATTTAAGTTTATCGTTGCCAATTTATATAGATATGTATGTGGATTAAGGTTTTGAAAGATGTGTAAATTGTAATTTAAAGTGCTATAGAAATTTGCTAAATTTGCAAACTTTAACAACAAATAACTTTTAAATTATAAGTGTGCGCACTTTATAATATATATATTTGTGATCGGGAGTACTCCCTCTTTCATTTGATACCAAGTTTTACCCCGAACTCGGGGGTGCTATTCTAAAATTTTCCCAAAGTCTTTAATATACAATGATTTTTGCTGTTTATTTCGACAAAAATTTTTGATTTGGTTTTTGTGCTCATCGAAAGAATTCACAATTATATAGCAGCATGCCGCGAATTATGATAAAATGTGGTGTGTTGAGAAATACTGAGGTAAGCATTTGACGCGACTGGTTACTCTTGGCCGTGTATTAACTAAATTGATAACTTTCAGGATGAAATCCTCAAAGCAGCTGTAATGAAATATGGCAAAAACCAGTGGTCACGTATTGCATCACTGCTGCACCGCAAATCTGCCAAGCAATGTAAGACACGCTGGTACGAATGGCTTGATCCTAGCATAAAGAAGACAGAATGGTCACGGGAGGAGGATAAAAGTTTTTGCATTTTGCCAAATTAATGCCAATACAATGGCGTACAATTGCGCCGATTATTTCAGAGGGTTAACTGGCATCAATTGTTCACACCAAATTGTTAGGTACAGGATTCGCCACGGGTGGGTGAGGTTGGCACTCACAACCCCTTGAATCATTTTGGTCGGCAGGTATGCCGCGGATATATTCTTGGCACTTGTTATTGATGGCTTTTATGATGCCACCAACACAACCTGGACAGACGCCAATGCTCAGTCAACCACCCAAGCCGGGTCAACCCCCAATACCCGGACACGTCCGGACGTCCTGGTTATAATGTATGCTAATACAACTAATAATTTACAAATTTGCTGATGATTATTTTTGTGTTATTTTCTTTAGCCACCACCTGCACCTGTTACTGGTAAATATCAACAGCCGCAACAGTATGATCAAGCCCAACGCCGTTTAGATCCCGATCAGATGCCAAATCCGATAAGCGTTATCATTGAAAATCAAAATAGCGCTGGTGGTGCTTTTATTGCTAATGAACAGGGTTTATTACCACCATTGGTGACCACAAAATATGTGGTAGAAGATCAGGGTAACTCCTCGCCACGTTACGTTAGGTATCGATAATCGAAATTAATGTTTTGTTTGGCAATTACATTGATCTTTCTTCTTTGCAGGTCGTCTTTGTATTGCATACCTGCAACAGCTGATTTATTAAAAACAACAGCTTTGTCCATTACACTTACCGTCTCACCAATGGCACGCACGGTTGAGGGTGAATATGAGCCA
This sequence comes from Eurosta solidaginis, assembly GCF_040869045.1. Classification (NCBI taxonomy): domain Eukaryota; kingdom Metazoa; phylum Arthropoda; class Insecta; order Diptera; family Tephritidae; genus Eurosta; species Eurosta solidaginis. The sequence goes on from NC_090319.1 coordinate 108,854,655, forward strand.
CCCATTGTAAATTTTGGTGAATTGGGTGCAATTAGATGTAATCGTTGCAAGGCTCAATAGCAACTTGTAGATGCTGGTCGTCGTTTCCAATGTCTAATGTGTAAAGTAACAAGAGATGGTAAAAAAATCTTTCACTTTTACTTGTGTTCATTGATCCATATTTTTTCTCAACAGTGCCAACTGCATATTTCCAACATTTGGGCCATACCGGACAGCGTGTCGATAAATATGAACGTCCTGAACTTGTATTGGGTACATGAGTATTTGTGTAAAAAATGCTTGGGTACCGATAGCTCTCATGGTAAACCTCAACTCATATCCAACATCAATGCCTCGCATTCAATTGTGGCACTGTACGCACTACATTGGGTTCACGTAGTATGGACAAGCATATTGTTGATTCCAGTGGTAAGGCCACAATTTCAAATGATGGGGCAACCATTATGAAACTATTGGATATTGTGAATCCAGCCGTAAAACTCTAGTAGACATCGCCAAATTTCAAAATGCTGAGGTAAGTTTTTGGTTATATTAGAATGTGTAGAATAAAAATATTTCTCTTATCAGGTCGGCGATGGCACCACTTCAGTAGTATTTTAAGCATGTGAAATCTTAAAACAAGTTAAGCCAGATGTTGAGGAAGGCGTGCATGCACGTATCATCATTAAAGCTATACGTAAAGCATTACAATTATGCATGCTAAAATATGACATGGCTGTACATGTCGAAGCGCCAATCAAAGGAGCAACAAAGTGCTTTATTGGAAAAATGATCTGCCACAGCAATGTCCTCCAATGCCCAAGAGTATCAGAAAATTGTTGATGCTGAATGGCGTATTCTGTAGAATAAACTAGCTAAGTAAGGCGCCAATGTTGTGTTTTCTAAATTACCAATTGGCGATGTTGCTACACAGAATTTTGCAGATCGTGATATGTTCTGTGCTGTTCATGTACCAGAAGAAGATTGGAAACGTAGAATGAAAGCTTGTGGTGGTGCTGTTATGACTACAGCTAATGATATTAATTCAAGTGTTTTGGGTCAATGTGATTACTTTGAAGAACGTCAGGTTGGTGGTGAACGTTTCAATATTTTCCAAGGTTTGACATTAATTTCATTTTTATAGTTTATAATTATTTAAAGGTTGCGTTAATGCTAGAACAAGTACATTGATTTTACGTGGCAGTGTTGAACAATTTTTGGAAGAAACTGAGCTTCGTTACATGATGCTATAATGCTTGTGCGGCGTACAATTAAACATGATTCTGTTGTTGCTGTTAAGTCAAAATACAAATTGAAAAAAATGTCTAATCTTAGGGCCTCATTCTCTATTACGAAACGAACTTTCGATGCGGATCAGAGACGAATCGCTAGTGTAATTGCACTATGTTAAACAATGGCAACTTATCACTTGACAATTACTTTTGCCTTCCTGTTAGTTAGAAAGGTAAAGACCGAACGAAAATGATAGAGAATACCATTGCTAGACGAAATCGTTTGGAGGCGAGTAGTTCGTCTGAGCTATCGTTCGCAATACAGAATGAAGCCTTTAAATTGTTAAGTAATATAATGAAAAGATTGTGTCCAAATACCCCCCAGCGGCTTAGGGGGTCAGAATTTACCTGCGGTAGGTATGCCTGTCGTAAGAGGCGACTAAAATACCAGATTCAAGGGGCTGTGTATCGCAACCCTTCAGGTTGCCAGCGCAATATATAGCTTCTCTAAAGCCAATTGTCAACCTCACCTATCCGCGGCGAATCCTGTTTCACTAACAGACGAGGATCTGGGGGGGGAGGGGGGGGGGTGGATAGGGAGGGATGGCCAGAAGGTTTAATGTGGCCACATAAATCGTTCCCGAGATGGTCGGGCTAGCAATTTAATGGTGCTGTGTTACCGGAGCGTACCGGATCTGTATCCGGCTAAAGGACCATCACATCGATAACACTCCCCAAAGCCTTCGGGGAGCAACCTTATCGCTACAAAAACAACAACATTGTGTCCAAATCCCGAAAAAAAAAACTATAAAATTTGTGTCAGTGAAATGATAATTATTGCTTTTGGTTGTTAGTTTTGAGGCATAGTCATCGAGTTCCTCTGATCGTATATGCCGGTTCTTTTGCATTCTTTTACATGCATAAAGTGCCGTTGAAGCCTTCCTCACCCTCTCCTCCACGTTGAGCTTCCATGACAGCTTACTGTCTAGGATCATTCCTAGATATTTTGTGCAAGGTTTCTCCCGTAGGGTCGCCCCTCCTAACTTAGACCTGGTCCAATTAGGGACCTTGTACCTCTTTGTAAACAAGACCATATGCAACGTCATCTGCGTAAACCGTAAGTTTTTCTGGTCCCTCGTAGAATCCCCTAAGCAGTTGGTTAATGACCAGCGTCCACAGCAGAGGTGATAGCACCCCTCCCTGCGGAGTGCCCCTGTCCTCTAATTTCGTGGCCGCGTACAATCCCCATTGCGATGTAATCTTACTGCAGTTTAACATGCAGTCGATCCATCTGGGTAAGGCTGGATGTACTTTAACGTAATTAAGACCATCAATAATCGCTCATTTAGAAAGCCCCGGCAATGCTTAAGAAGACTTCTAGAGCATATTCCTTATATTCCAGGGCTTTTTCTATGCTTATTACCACCCTATGCAATGCGGTGTCTACTGACTTGCCTTTGGTGTACGCCTGTTGTGTTGTGGAGAGCAGCTTTTCATCCACGTTGGACTTTATGTACACATCTATCAGCCTCTCAAAGGTTTTGAGCAGAAATGATGGTAAGCTATTGGGTCTATAATCTTTGGGACACACGTGACCGATCTTCCCCGCCTTTGGTAGGAAAGATACACGAGCAGTTCCCAAGAGTGCGGTACATGATTCAGTTTATGCACCCATCGAATATTATTTTAAGCCATCCCACGACCGCTCTACTTGAAACTTGTAGCATGTCCGGACATGTACCATCTGAGCCCGGCGATTTCACCACCACTACGAGGTCCTCAGTAGTGTAATTAGGCAGCATATATGAATGCAGCTGTTTCCTTACCATTACTACACCTCGCACCCGTCCTTCCGTTTGCGCATAGTAAACGCCAAATCCGCGCGCGCTAAGTCCAGAAACCTTTCCTCCCGATGGAAGCCACGGCTCCCGGATCAGCGCGTTAGGAGGAGGAGTTCGCTCGACGCCACTTTACTGTGTTGGAGGCTTATCTGTAGGACTCGCAGCACCAATGGGCTGCTTGTCCCCCTCCAGCACCTTCATTGTGCCGTCGTCGTCCTCCCCTAGCCCTTTTGGTTTAGAGTGTTCGAAGCCCCCTTCAGCCTCTTGTACCTGTTGTGCCGGGTGTTCCTCTGTGCGACTCACAGCACCATCTGGCTGTTGGTCCCCTTCTAACACATTCGGAGTGACGTGGGCTACCTCCACCTGTCTTTTTTGCCTTAGGCTTTTGATGTCCTTTTCGACTTCGCCCACGTCCAGCGTGCTAGGACTTTAATACCCGCGACTTCTTTTCCTGAGTCGCATATAAATTTTGCCTGAACCTAAGGACATTTTTCCAAGCTGCGCGTACAATATATCCTCCGCCTGCTTGTTTATTTCGAAGATGTATAACTGACCTTCCTCCGTAGGCCGAGATACAGTAAGTACCTTCCAATCATGTGTCGGTATCTTCGGATTCTGATTCTGCAAAAGTCGCAGTGTATCCTCCGACTTCATAACGCATGGTATCCATACCTTAACTTTTGGTACCTTGGGGATTTGCACTTTATCCACCATCTCAAAACGCGCGTTCGTGCCCTGCCTTTGGAGGTTTGGAACCTCTTCATCCAGCCACCGCAAGCTCGCGATGTTGTCGCACGCTATCATCTTCATACCATTATACCATCCCCCGAATCAAAGGTTGGAAGGAGCTTGCTTGGTTATTCCCGCATCATCTTAAGCATTAAGCTAATAAGCTCCTTTTCTACAGATCTCCACCTTTCACTAGTCATCTGTTCGAAAGGACTGCTACGATCAACCAGCGCCACAGTCAGTGACTGCTTTGCCACATCACTCATCTTCTCGGGAAAAGCAGGCGTCTTAGTGTTATTTCCCTTTGGCACCTCCGAGAAAGTCGGAGTCTTAGCGTTATCTCCCTTTGGCTTATCTCCTACTTCCATAGTTGGAACTTCCCTCTGACTCGCAGCCTTCGAGGTAGTTGCTACCTCGCTTTTGGGGCCCATCTGTCTTACAGCTTTGGGCCTACTTGTCTTGTCTATGGGACTGCCCTGCGTCGCGGCTCTGGGACTGGGCCCTTTCTGCCTCTTGAAAGCAGGCTTGTCGCCTTCCGCCGAACGTTGCCTTTTCATTCTGCCATTCGACGCTTCTTCCTCCTCATACCGGTTGTAGAACCGAGGGTTTCTCGCAGTAAACCTTTTGAACTGCCTTCGACCTACTTCTACCGCCTCATGAGCCCATGCCAAGCGCTCGATCTCCTCTTCTGTTGGGTCCACCACTGCTTCCAAGGGTTGTACAATTCTTAGTACTGCACGGTACTTCGAAAGTGCTCTTTGCTCCGTACCCTTCTCCACTCTTCTACTCCTTTTTCATTTGTGTGCTTCTCCAACACGGAGTTCATTGAATCAGCACTACTCTCGCTCCCCGAGTCCGACGCATCGCTTAATGCGTATTTGTCGTCCTTGGCTTGCGGCTCAGTCCTCTTCTTATCATCGTCCATATGAAAATTAGGTAATGAGTCGTTCATCTTGGTCGTACGACCACCAGCCCGACAAGGCGGGCTCAGCGGTCCAGTATTATATACGGGGAAAGAACCGTCAGCCACAGCAGCGCCCCTTACTGTTGTAAGGCCATCAATACTTCCCGGGGTGGTCCGGTATCGGGAAGGCTCCGTTCGAATACAGCCGAATTTATCCCCTGGATACAAATCGTCCAATAGGCACGGTCCGCATAACACCCTGGATTAGGGGGTTGGCAGTTCTTGGTCACCGACATCCCGCCGCCCTCCTATGAGGCGAAACGGCGTAGATGCCAGTCCTAAACAGCTCCTACTCATAGTCGGGCACTATGGAGATCGGCTAAGCCCTCACACCAACGACGATTTTCGTTACAATTGCTAGTGCATGCTCTCCAAGATGTAGATCCTGATCGAAAGTCACACCCAAAATTTTAGGGTGTAAGACAGTCGGTAGGGTAATGCCATATGGTCGACATTTGGCGCGGTCATGTTTTAAATAAGGTCACCGATGATTTGGTTGGTGACAATATCAGGTTTCGCGAGGCGACAAAACTGGAGAGATTGGGAAGATAGCTGTTTATTTTATTACAAAGCTCATCGATGTAGGAAACAATAGCATAGGCGTAGAAGCAATAGTGAATCCTGGTGGTAAAGGTAGCTATTGATATGTAGAAGTTAAGCAGAAGTTTGAATATGAGTTTTTTTAAGTTATAGCAAAAAAAGTGTTTTTTTTTTTTTGATTTTATTAAATTTTATAAAATGTTTCTTCCTCTACAGTTCTATTTCGGTATTGGATGGTAAATATGGCTTTCGCATTTTCTTCATCAATAACTGTGAAAAGGTGGAAGAAATCTATGCGTGTAAATCTCACATAGTCGATCGTTTCTTCAATAGCTCTCTAGTGGTGATGATGACAGCAGAGAAACCCAACTGTTTATAAATGTTACACTTCAAAAAGAATCAAAATATCTGCCATTGCGTCTACGGCTCAAATACCCACAGTATATGAATGAATCGATTGCACCTAATTGTCTGCCTAACGGATAGTATACATATTCATCAAATCGAAAATATTGCACCAAACGAACTGGGTCTGAATACTGAAACAGTACACATATTCAAAATCGATGAGGAGGCAGTGATTATGGTATAGGGTGAGTTGTTGAACAACATACGAAAACCACTTTAACCCATCTATATATTTGCATTACAGCTAAAGCTTTACAAACAGCAAAAATTGCTGGCGTCAAGCAATTGGAAAAGGCAGTGAAGCATTCATCACACTGTACGGATGGTATAAAGTTAGAAACTGCGAGTTTATTTATTATTAAAATTCTTCCATTTCCTTTTTATCAACTGTATTAATTTAAGTTACAATTTCATGTACATATATAATAAGGTATGTCGTGATACGATTGCTGTTGGAATTAGATTTGAAACCAATCAATACTCCTGCTAGGCTTTCAGAATTATTGCTTGAATGATTAGATTTAGAACAATAATAAGTCTGACTCAATTACTAGTCCTACATTTTTTAATTCATATTTTACTTTATTACTTTCAAATTCAATTACGACAGCAATCCGATTCCACGACAGCTTTGAATATTCTTGATCTGAAAAAAAGAGTAAATCCCATCTGTTGTTGATTTAAATTGATTCAAATAGTTGGTTTTTTCTAAAGCTTAAAATTATCTTCTGTTCGCTTGGAAAAGATTTCAATTGGAAAATAAAAACCAATAAGGCGAGTTTATTTATTATTAAAATACTTACTTTTCTTTATATCAACTGTATTAATTTAAGTTACAATTTCATATACATATATAATAAGGTATGTCGTGATACGATTGCTGTCGGAATTAGATTTGAAACCAATCAATACTCCTGCTAAGGGTTGCGGAATTATTGCTTGAATGATTAGATTTAGAACAATAATAAGTCTGACTCAATTACTAGTCCTACATTTTTAAATTCATATTTTACTTTATTACTTTAAAATTCAATTACGACAGCAATCGGATTCCACGACAGCTTTGAATATTCTTGATCTGAAAAAAAGAGTAAATCGAATCTGTTTCAACAAATTGATTCAAATAATTGGAGTTTTTTCTAAAGCTTAAAATTATTTTCTGCTCGCTTAGAAAAGATTTCAATTGGAAAACAAAAACCAATCAAGCGAGTTTATTTATTATTAAAGTACTTACTTCTTTTTTATATAAACTGTATTAATATAAGTTCCAATTTCATGTACATATATAATAATAATGAAAATAATAAATATTGAAAATTCAATTTTTTGGTTCATATTTTATTCATATGACTGCTCCAGGTAACGTAAATCTGCAGATAAAATTCATGTTATATGGCGGTTATATAAATGGTAAAACCGCAGTAAAATTTACTGTCAAATGACTCGAAAATGTAGAGTGAAATGACGGAGAATAGGACCGCCATTTGACGAGCATTGTGACGTGTGTGAGCAGCACAGCACTATGCCCACATCCTACAAGTGGGAGCGGAATGCACAATCACATAAATAGGTACGAAATGGGAAAAAAATGTAAAAAATCTACTCTTGCTAGTGCAAACGTGACTAAAATTTAATAAGGGCCGTGACCGCACAATGACGGTCAAATGACTAGTCAAATGACGTGGAGCGTTTTTGCAGGGTAGCTAATCGAATGCCTAATGAAGTCAAAAGCACAATGCAACTCTGTTGGGAGCGTTCAGTTTCTTAGTTTTTGGTGTGTTCAGTGCTTAAAAATGTCATTTGTCAAAGTAAATGTCATTGTCTGCATGGCGGAACGATACAAGGTGGCCGCATCGAACAGCTGATTATAACCTTTTTTTATTTGATTTGATACATCAACTTCCGGTTGATTTTGACATTTGTCCATCGAATTTACAAAAACAAAGTACATGGAGTTCTTATTTATGTATGTAGGTATGTCGCCATGCTGCCACCTTGTATCGTTTCGCCATGATTGTCTGTCATATAGCATTGTCATTTTATTCGCTTCACATTTCATCCTTCATACTAATCGAGCAGTTACTTCTGTGTGAAAGCAAAAAATTTACGATTTCATTAGAAGGTGAAATGAGATCATTAAGTTTCTGTGTGAAAACAGTATTAGATTTTCTTGTTAATTAGTAACGAGTTAAATGTTCGCTTCTATCAAATGCACTGAAAATCTATCAGTTGCATACATTTGGCCACTCTTAAAGTGAAAATGTCTGTTTTAACCTATAGTTCTGTTTTAAATTCTAGTTCAGCAACTCAAAATCTATAGTAGAAAGAAAAAAGATTTTAGTTTATTTTTAATGATTAAAAAACGGTAAAAAAAAACGCAACATGATTTTTTTTTTTTTTTGAAAACGTTCAATATTTAGTTTTGAAATTTTGATCAACATCCAATTTTTCTCATATCGGCAAAGAATTGGCCTATCAAGGTTTTTTTTTGCTTGATAACTCAAGCCTAAACCGTTACAGAGAGGTGACACGGGACTTAGATTTATTAGGAAAGGTTTCCGAAACATTCTCCCCATTGCCTATGGTAGTAATAACAAGTAAGGAAGGCTAAGTTCGGGTGTAACCGAACATTACATACTCAGTTGAGAGCTGTGGAGACAAAGTAAGGGAAAATCACCATGTTGTAAAAAGAACCTAGGGTAACCCTGGCGTGTGTTTGTATGACATGTGTATCAAATGGAAGGTATTAAAGAGTATTTTAAAGGAAGTGGGCCATAGTTCTATAGATGGACGCCATTTAGGGATATCGCCATAAAGGTGGACCAGGCCTGACTCTAGAATTTGTTTGTACAATATGGGTATCAAATGAAATGTGTTAATGATAATTTTAAAAGGGAGTGGGCCTAAGTTCTATAGGTGGACGCCTTTTCGAGAGATCGCCATAAAGGTGGGCCAGGGGTGACTCTAGAATTTATTTTGTACGATATGGGTATCAAATGAAAGGTATTAATGAGTATTTTAAAAGGGTGTGGGTCTAAGTTCTATAGATGGACACCTTTTCGAGATATCGCCATAAAGATGGACCAGGGGTGACTCTAGAATTTGTTTGTACGATATGAGTATCAAATGAAAGGTGTTAATTGGTATTTTAAAAGGGCGTGGGCCTTAGTTCTATAGGTGGACGCCTTTTCCGAATATCGTTATAAAAGTGGACCAGGGTTGACTCTAGAATGCGTTTGTACAATATGGGTATCAAACGAAAGGTGTTAATAAGTGTTTTAAAAGGGAGTGGGCCTTAGTTGTATGGGTGGACGCCTTTTCGGGATATCGCCATAAACGTGGACCAGGGGTGACTCTAGAATGCGTTTGTACAATATGGGTATCAAATGAAAGGTGTTAATGAGTATTTTAAAAGGGCGTGGGCCTTAGTTCTATAGGTGGACGGCTTTTCGAGATATCGCCATAAAGGTGGGCCAGGGGTGACTCTAGAATTTGTTTGTACGATATGGGTATCAAATGAAAGGTGTTAATGAGTATTTTAAAAGGGCGTGGGTCTTAGTTCTATAGGTGGACGCCTTTTCGAGATATCGCCATAAAGGTGGGCCAGGGGTGACTCTAGAATTTTTTTGTACGATATGGGTATCAAATGAAAGGTGTTAATGAGTATTTTAAAAGGGCGTGGGCCTTAGTTCTATAGGTGGACGCCTTTTCGAGATATCGCCATAAAGGTGGACCAGGGGTGCCTCTAGAATGTGTTTGTACGATATTGGTATCAAATTAAAGGTATTAATGAGGGTTTTAAAAGAGAGTGGCACTTAGTTGTATATGTAAAATGTGGACCAGATTGATCCAGAACATCATCTGTCGGGTACCGCTAGTTTATTTATATATGTAATACCACTAACAGTATTCCTTCCAAGATTCCAAGGGCTTTTGATTTCGCCCTGCAAAACTTTTTCATTTTCTTCTACTTATCACACCCATTTTACCAAGTTTTTTCTAAAGTTATATTTTGCGTCAATAGACCAATACAATTACCATGTTTCATCCCTTTTTTCGTATTTGGCATATAATTATGGCATTTTTTTCATTTTTCGTAATTTTCGATATCGAAAAAGTGGGCGTGTTCATAGTCGGCCATTTTTTACACCAATACAAAGTGAGTTCAGATAAGTACGTGAACTGAGTTTAGTAAAGATATATCGATTTTTGCTCAAGTTATCGTGTTAACGGCCGGCGGAAGGACAGACGGTCGACTGTGTATAAAAACTGGGCGTGGCTTCAACCGATTTCGCCCTTTTTCACAGAAAACAGTTATCGTCCTAGAATCTAAGCCTCTACCAAATTTCACAAGGATTGGTAAATTTTTGTTCGACTTATGGCATTAAAATTATCCTAGACAAATGAAATGAAAAAGGGCGAAGCCACGCCCATTTTGAAATTTTCTTTTATTTTTATATTTTGTTGCAACATATCATTACTGGAGTTGAATGTTGACATAATTTACTTATATACTGTAAATATATTAACTTTTCTTTTAAAATTTGAATTTTAAAAAAAAAATTTTTAAAAAGTGGTCGTGGTCGTTCTCCGATTTTGCTAATTTTTATTAAGCAGACATATAGTAATAAGAGTAACGTTCCTGCCAAATTTCATCATGATATCTTCAACGACTGCCAAACTACAGCTTGCAAAACTTCTAAATTACCTTCTTTTGAAAGTGGGCGGTGCCACGCCCATTTTCCAACATTTTACTAGTTTTCTGTTCTGCGTCATAAGTTCAACTCACCTACCAAGTTTCATCGCTTAATCCATATTTGGTAATGAATTATTGCACTTTTTCGATTTTTCAAAATTTTCGATATCGAAAAAGTGGGCGTGGTTATTGCCCGATATCGTTCATTTTAAATAGCGATCTGAGATGAGTGCCCAGGAACCTACATACCAAATTTCATCAAGATACCTCGAAATTTACTCAAGTTATCGTGTTAACGGACAGACGGACGGACGGACGGAGCTCTGCTCAACTGAGTATAAAACCGGAAATGATATAAATAATGAAATAACCTTATTGTAAAATCTAAAAGAAGAGTTTAACGCGACCGCAGGTCGATAAAAACGATATTAATTCTAACTTTATCAAACACTGGTCATTTCAAAAAAAAAAAAAAATGTCCGCTCGTTACTTTTCATATCGTCGGCTGCCAAGTACAATTTTTTCAAAAATTACTTTTTGATTCAGTTTGATAGAACAAGAGGTAATGTTCAAATATTGGCTACACATACAATAAATGAACTTCGTGATCAGTTCACTTTCTAGTTATGCTTTCAATGAAAAATTCGAATAGTTTTTTGCTGCCATTTAAAGTTTTTTTAAGTCAAGTAGCATTAGGGTTGCCATATTTTTTTCAGGTTAAGGGGTAATAAATATAAACAAATTATTATGAAAGGCGTCTATAACTCATTACAAGTGTATAAATTGAATGGACAATAAAAATTCAAGACCATATTTATATCTACTTACACTATAATGGTAGTATGGATATCAGACGCAAGAAGACAAGCCCGCCTATTAAAAAGAGAAAAAAAAATGTTTAACTGTTGGAAAGACAGATGTAGTAAAAAGCTTTGTAAAATATGACACAAACAACTAGACCACTAAGTAGTGATGCTAAAACGTGGGATGTATGTTGAATTTTTAACGAAAAAAGGAGTAAAAAGTCAAAAAGGATTTCCGCAAGCTAACAGAAGGAAAAGTGCGAATTACACACAAACATATCTGGCCCACCTTATTATTTGGTATAAAAGAGTTATATACTTACAAATATACTATTAAAACTAATATAAGGGTGTTAAAAATTGAGCCATGCGAGCACACCCTTCACATAAACAGTTTTTCATATAGATGCACTTAACGCAATCTTATGCATGATGAGTAGATTTAATGTATTTTAAGGAAAACGGTAGATCCAGTGACACTGGCGCAATATGACAAGAAAAAGTAGTCAACTTTCAACTTTTGCTGCAGGCAAAGCATAAGAAGAAAAGTTCGACATTTGCTTTGGCTAAGGGTGCTTTCTCACTATCCAAGTGAAATTATTTTCCCACTTGGTACTTTTTAACATTTTTAACAGTTCAAAACTGCAACTTAACAAATTAATAGAACACAATATGTGTTAGGAAGTATTTGTTTCTTGTATAGTGAGAATGTTTATAACAGTGCTTCGCGAAATTTTATATGTGAATGGACAAGGCGAAAATAACTTCAATTGCTAAGTCTGAAGCTCCTTCATATTTACAAACGCAACATCTTGCGTGATTGTGGTGATGTTACTGGCATGCATAAGATTACGTTTACGCATCTATATGAAAAACTTCATTGTGGATCGGAACAATTTCTTTTCAACAGTTCAATTGTACAAGAAATATGCAACAAACGTATCTCTACAACAAAGTGTCTGTTAAGCCAGTGAATATCACCAATTGTGCTTCAATTAAGTTTATCCTAAAACTACTAATATCTGTTATGGTCCACTTGGGAGAGTCACCTTTGGAACGCACCAAGTGGCTAGTGATAGGGAAAAGGTTAGGATTCACCCTCACTCATGTCTGCCTGGGATGGTTAAAACACTTTTTGTTAGTTTCGTGCGGGTGGCATCGCAAAAAATTTCCATGACATTGACGAATTTTCAATAACACCTGGCGCAATGGTGTAGGTGGCCCATCTCATCAGCTGATTTTATTCGTTTCATTGTACTGTCATGGAGATCGTCAAAAGGAGATAGTGAATGCAAAATGTAACCGATGCATTAGAAATATGCCCTGCGTGGTGGTAAAGTTTTACCTAATTCGGCGCACAACGTTCCCGCGGGACACAAAAGTTGCAAAGTTTTACGCTTTCTCTACGTTCCATTCACCTATCATCAATACAAGGGTTTGACAACCGGAACGCGACCGGTATAGTGCTGTAGGGATGAGGAAACGATGACAATGAACCAATCGATAATTTCCGCCACAGATAGATAACTGCGTTTTTCCATCGCTGAATGGAAAGACAGAAGTGAACATTTTTCGTCCAGAATATAACTGCGCGGCCATTTTGAGCAAAAAAGAAAGAAGTAGAGGAGAAAAAAAAAGGAAAAAGGAATTAAGGGGACGGCACGCGTGGTCAAAAGGCGGTCTTTTTCGATTCGGCTGCCGTAGGAGTTGGTTATCACACTTAAAGGTAAAAAGTGATTGTGAACCAAGTAAAAGTAGTGTGGAAAAAAAAGTCCATGTTTAATGCGCTGTGGCTGCTGTTTGAGGAAAAGTACATACATACGTCACCCTTACCTACTGTACTTAGGGTATGTAACCACAGTCCAAAAAGTGATAGTTCGTGAAAAAAATTGATTAAATAATTGCTGGGCAAAACGAAACTGCCATGGCTGATGGGGCAGTGTTAGATCTGTACGTATAAGATCTCGATACAGATTTTGTCGCGCCGACCCAGGACGAATTCATGGGCGCCCATAAGCAAAGTCACTCTCTGCCACCATCAAGGCTGTACCCGCGACACCACTAACTCAAGTAACCATTATTATTAGCACCAACACCACAGCGCACCATCACGCGCTAAGGCTACCAGGCGCAACCACAACCGCAATCCCATCGGCAGCGCCAATCAAGCGCGTAACATCTACCAGGCCGCATCATATAGGCCCACCGACCTAAGCCAGGCGTAACAAACGCCGGCCATCACAACCGCAATCCCATCGGCAGCGCCAACCGAGCGCGTAGTATCCACCAGGCCGCTTCATATAGGCCCACCGACCTAAGCCAGGCGTACCAAACGCCGGCCACCACAACCGCAACCCCATCGGCAGCGTCAACCAAGCGCTTAACGTCCACTAGGCCGCCGCCACCTCAACAGCAGCAACCGCAACCAGCAGAGCCGACGCATATAGGCCTGCTGTAACATCGACCGTGGCAACAGCAACCAGCAGACCAGCCATGACACCAAGACCAGCACGAAAGCGGTGAGTTCGTTCCGGATACGGAAAATATTTTCAGGGAAAAAGAAATTTTACAAACTTTGCTTTTACCCTGGTTTTTCAGTTAGGCCGAAAACAGTATAGGAAGTAATACAATACACACATGTTTTATAAAGTGCGTCTTTTAAAATTTATTAATTTTTTTCCAATTTACAAAAGCGAAATATTAAATTATTTCTTCCTGAAGTTTTGAAGTTAGTTCCTTATCAAAATCGTTCTGACTTTTCGAGGAATCGTTAGAATATTGTTTCGTTACATCGAAACGCGACTTTATTAACAAAAAAGAAAATCATTCTTAATAACTGGCAGAAGGATATTAAATTGGTTGCACCCACATGAATGTATCTTCATAACGTCCGAAGACCACTTACAATAATTAATTAAATAAATTGACCAGAGAATTTCTAACTCAACTTCTGACTCAAAATGGGACGTTGATACTGACGATGTGGGCGATATCTGTAAATCCTGTATATATAACGAAAGTTACGATTCGATTAAATGCAGTTTGAAAATATTTCTTAAAGTAGGTGTTTTTGAAACAGATTTTCTGTAAATGCTTCTAGAATTTTACTTATTTTTTAATCTTAATAAGATTTATTTCTTTGCTTAATGTTGTATTTTAGTTACAATTACTCAAATGCACTTCCACACAAACGAAAAATACCCAAATCAATAAATGTTTGAGTTTGCGCTGTTACATTTGTTTAAAAGCTGTTAAATTCCAAGTAATTTTGTTGGAGAAAATTTTGTAAGAACCCCCTACTAAGGTTATCGTCTCAAGGGGTATATTTACGATACATACATACATACATACATATAAGGTGTTCAATAAAAAAGTGTAATAATTGGATTTTGATAAAATGTGCCTTTCGCAGATTTTGTCTAACTAGTATATACATATATACGTACATCAAATACCTATAAATTTAATTTGTAATTACTTGCTATGTATAAGTTACTTAACGAACATCTGCAAAATGATAATTAATAGCTACAAAGATAAAGCAAGCATTAATTTGGTAAAACTTAAATGGAAAAATTAGAATTACAATCTAAGATTTAAAATAGATTTTAATTGGGAAAATAATTAGACCTGTTTAAATAGAAACCGAAAAGGAAAATTTAAATTTAGAACCAAGAATTTTAAATAGATTTGAGATGAGAACATTATTAAACTTAATTAAATACGTACAAAAAAAAAAAAAAATTAGATTTAGAAACTAAGATGTAAAATGGATTTTAAATGAGACAATAATTCAAGTTTTCTTTGGAAAAATATATATATGTTTACATAACTATATAGACACATCAATAAACATAGGTAACATAAAATACAATAAAATTACACTAAAATTACCGAAAATAAAATAAATCTTAATAAAGTAAAATACAATAAAATAAAATTTATTAAAATAAATATTATAAATAGTAATAGTAAGAAAACAATAAAATAAAATAAAACACATTAAAATTTTAATTTAATAAACCAGAAACAAAATAACTTATAATAAAATAAAATTCGATAAAATAATAAAGATTAAAAATATTAATAATGAAAATACAAAATGAAATAAACTAAAATAAAATTAGATCAAATCAATTACAACAAAAACTAAACTAAAGGTACCAAAGATAAATGAACTATAATAAAATGAGGTTTAATAAAATAGTAGAGATTATAAAATAATAGATATAAAAGAAAAGTAGGGTTAAAATTAATCTAAATCAGATTGAAATAAAATAAGATTAAATTAAAACACATGGCTACATCAAACGCAGCCAATAAGGTATAAAGTTCGGTCTGATAACAGATAAAACTTTACGTCCTACTTTACTTTGACAACAGTAGTACCTGGTAGAAAAAAAAAGCAAAATCAGTAAATTCCTACGGCACTGCCTGTAGAAGTTAAGGTATGGCGTAAAGTTTTAACTGGCACAGCCCTTATATCTTATATTAGTTTGACACATTCATACACTTTTGGAAAACTTTTGAATTACCTCGTTGAAAGAAATTATCAAAGGCGGATTTCCTTCAAAAATTTTTTATATATATCTTTTCATGAATTTGATAGTTGTAAGCTAGGAAATTGGAAAGTAATTGTAACCCCTTTCCAATTTATCTAACTTAGGGAATAAGAGCAAAAAAGGCAAACGTCCTAAAATTATGGAACTAGCAACCTTTCCTTCAAAAGGAAATGTTTTTTTTTATAGCTACTTTCTTTACTTTTAAGTTGGTAGCATTAGATAACAATTGCACTGAATTATAAAGCCCGTGTTCTATGAACTTGCGCTTTAATAAAAGCTCCATTTAAGACTTTTTTCTTTTGCGATTGTTGAAAATATTAAAACCTTCCCAAAATCATGAAAAAAAGGTTTGCCAAAAAATTGAACAAACCGTGAACCGTGGGTTTTAGTCAAGGCCAAATTGTAATTGAAAAGTGGTTCGTCAGGCTCATAGTTAATCACAACCTTATAAAATTTCCCTATTTAACTGCAATTTCGAAACATAGAAAATTTTGGCTCTAGCTGAAACCTGCATTTCTTTTCGTTTTGTTTATTTACTGTGTGCAATGTCGTATTCGTAGTGTAAATTCTTCGAACTCCTAATTTTTGTTCAAGACATTATTTCCATTTCCAACACTTGCTTATAGTATTTTATTTCAGTAGAAAAGAAGGCCATTTATGAACGACGCTTATAAGCAGTTTGGTTTTGTCTTTATAGCCCATGCAGTGCAGCTTTTTTTTATACATGTATAATGAATCCTAAATAAAATTTGTAAAAAAATGGGAATGCTGGTGTTCTGGCTCATTTAGAAGGCACGTAGGGCATACAGGTAAGGGGCCACCGAAAACTAGGTGGGTCGGTGGCCATGGTTTTGAGGGTGGGACAATGCACCGGGAGTCGCAACAACACCCGCGGCGCCCCTATGTATATTCGGCCTTCTTTGTTTGTTCTAATTTTCAGCTTTTTTTTTTGTCATTTTGATTTTCTGCATTTGGTAACCGGTCATTTCCGGTTCGGTTAATTTTGTTTCCTTTTTTTGCGTTTAGTTTTTTTTTGAATTTTGAATTTGAATGTTTAACGGTCTGTCCGTGGCATCCGGTTCGACCGGATGTCGTTTTAATTTGCATTGATAAGCGTTTTGAGTCGGTCTCGGCGCTTCTGTCGATTTTTTTTTGAAGTTGACAGCTCTTGGTTTTGATAGGCATGATAGGAACTTTTTTCTGTTTATGGCGCGGGAACAGTAAGGTTGGCAAGGACCCGCCCCAGCCGACAATGACTAGCCACTGTGTACCACAACCTCATGCCGACCGCCTTCCTTACAGCTTCCACCGAAAATGCGAATCCATAACATATCATTTACGATATACTCTCTAACGTGAGCATGCATGTCATGTGAATACTAAATCCACCACTTTAGCAATGATACACTAACCATTTGCATATTGCGGTTGACGACAGCAAAGATAATATAACATAATGGCACGCTCATTTATATCCAAAATACGCGATATAAATGCAAATTCCCTGAAACTGGTTGGTGGCATCATCAGCGCCAGCGGCATTCATGTTGCACATGGGTAGCACATCGATTACTTACAACCGAAATACGGGTCAATTCAACCGAAATTTCTGTCAATTTTTATCCATCGCAACAAGATGTTGAATCAACTGAGCACAAATCGTTGATTCGTAATTGATCGTTTTAGTAGTCAAATGAACAAAAAAAAAGTTGTTGCGACAGCTTTGTGTGGAAGTACCTATGTTCCCATATAAATAAATAAATGTACGGCGCATAACCTCCGAAGAGATTTTAGGCCGAACTTCTCTTCCAATTTGCGTCCGCTCCTTTTTAATTTTTCTTACAAATTGGCGGGACGCGACCGACTCCGAACGGCATCTGCAAGGCATATGAGTTTTCACTGAGAGCATTTCATGGCAGAAATACACTCGGAGTGATTTCCGAACACTGCCAAGGGCCGACTCCGCTTAGAAAATTTTTCTTCTAATTGAAAAAGCTTGTTTCTAAAATTTTGATGTTGCTTTTCCCGGGGTGTGAACCCAGGGTCTTCAGTGTGGTAGGCGGAGCACGCTACCATCACACTACGGCGGCCGCATTTAAATACGTAAATATGTGATTACATAAATACGCATGCTTGCTACATATACATACATATGAATATAGAAATAAAAATAGTAGTCACAAAACTGATTCTCAATTCTTTCAGTTGCAGCTCAGCTTATTCTCAATTTCTTCTCCCGCATGTAGTTGCCACACTTGATTGTTTCGAACGTTTGACGAAACATTTTAAAAAGAGAACTTGTAAGTTATAGAAAAGTAAAGAATCAAATCGTAGGAAGGTAATTCACCACTGGATTAACTTTACATGTAATTCGGCAAGTTTAATTTTCGTAACACTTTAAGTTGAAACGATTCCAAAACAGCTCAAACTTTTATTTTGTCGGAAACATCAACATTAAAAAAGGATGTTTTTTATTATCTTATTGGATTCGTTCGCGTGAGTGAAAATTCATAAAAACGTGAACAAAATATTACTAACTTTGGAAAAATCCTGTTCGTTCAAACAAAACTTTTGCAACAAGAGGGCGAAATTTTGCATTTAGCTTGGACGAGAAGTTGCAAAATTGTACCCGATAAATAGGTATCCCGGTATCTCATAATTTTTTCCACAGTAAATTCAAAAAAGGGTTTTTTCGTTTTATATTGATAACTGAAAAACTAGTTTTTTTGTTTTTTCCCCATTTTGTGTTTTTTCGATTTGATGGTTTTCTTATTTTGGTGTTTTTTTTAACAAGTGGCACCATCTCGTCATAAGAACAAAGTAGAGAGAGAGCGCAGTGAGGGTAAAATTCTCTTTGAAATTTGGTCATGTATTGACAGTTGATCGCCGTTGAAATGACCGGTAAGATCAGTTGTGTTAACAGAAAAATCAGTTAGATTGATTAGGAATCTGTCAATCTTACAAAATTTTGTTAACTTAAGAGCGACAATTTCTCTTCTGTTGAAATGACTAAACTAATTTGTTCGCTTGACAAAGAACTCGGTCGAATTAACCATAATTCGATCATTTTCACCGAATCTCCGTTAACTCAAGAACAACAGAACCGATTTATTGATTTTACTATCACCATTTCTTTCAGTGATAGACACATATCGACCTATCCTACTTGGAAAGTCGATTCTTAATTGTATTGTTGAAACCTAGTTTACCGATTTAAGCACAACACGAATTCTAATACAACAATCATTTTGAGCGATATATTTTTAATTTTTTGCAAAAATTTGTACACCGAATCCAAAAACATTTGCAAGCCAGACGAACTTTCGCGCAGAAGCCTTATTAATGGACGAAATACACATTGAAGGTTTGCCAATCCCCAGTTTGAAAAAACTTTTCCTACGGTATTTACTGTTACTTCTCTGACACCTAAACTCAGAAACGAGTACACTACCTCCATACCACGGTAGCGGCCGCAAGACAAACCAAAAAATATAAAATGTTCATGTTGAATTAATGCAAATGAGCCGCAATAAATGGTGCTGCAAACACGCACGCAGCTGTTTCCAGATTTGAAAATGGTGTGTCCCATGGACATATATAACTCCTTTCGCCAGTAGCGAAGACGTTAGAAACCGTCCTGCTGCTTCCTTTCACTGCGTATCTTTGATAGCCACCCATCAATCAGCATGGCATCGGCAAAATGCATAGCACTACCAACGCGGTAAACGTCATAAACACCCAGATAAATTTCGGACTGAATCAGGAAAAAATCTTGGGAGGGAGCTCGTGGCACTTGACCTGTCAACAACCTTTGACACAGTCAACCACCCACAGCACGCTACGCTAGGAGCCGCCCCCCCCCCCCCCCCCCCCCTTGTCTAAAAATATGGACAGCAAATTATCTGAATGGGCGGCAAGCGTCGGTTCAGTTTAGGAACGAAACCTCAAAACCTAGAAGTGCCACAGAGAGGTGTACTATCCCTGCTTCTGTTTAATTTCTACATATCAAAGCTCTCTACCCCACCAGAAGGAGTTATCATTTCCTACGCCGGCGCCTCTTATCAATATACAATATCCTACCATTGCATAAGAAGAAAGCAGACTACCACGGGAGGCACGAGTCACCCTGACTCAACTTCGTTCTGGATACATGTTAAACTCTTATCCAGAATCAATCCCGACACACGTAATGTATGCCCTGCATGCGATGTGTCCCCACATGACACCAACCATATTTTTAATTGTAATGTGAAACCTACGCCTCTACTTACCTAGGGTGAAGAGCCTGTTGAAACTGCTGGGTTTCTTGGACTCCCTTTAGAGGATTTTGACGACAATTTGTGGGTAGTCGCACCCATTGAATGGGACGCACCACTGTTAACACAACAACAACAGATTTGATTACCATCATTTTTCCTAATTTTACAATATGTATTGTACTCAACTTTTTGCGGAAGGAAGTTTAGTATCGACAAATTAGTAATTTCAAGCTACAAAGCTCCATAACAATTTACCGCCAAAATAGGTCAACAAAGTGTCACTTTTATTTCTAATAGTCTTTTTTCAACCTACATTTGAAAAAAATTGCTTAAGTGAACGTAGTTATATGCAAACGCAGTTAAAGGACGACGATGGCACTCCTTGCACTGCGATATCTTATATCTACAGATAAACGCATACATTAACTTGGGTCGAGTTTTTAAATCGATATTTGTAAACGGTTAGATTAGGGACAGTCTGGACTAGACAGTCTATAACAACCCCAAATACACTGAATGTGTCCATAGTCTTACCAGAAGTGTCCCCGACCACCAAACTAAAAGCTCCATCAAAATGAGGCCATTCTTATAAAATAACCCCGCCCTCTTGGCATATACAAGGACATTTCAAGGTTCATTATATTTCCTACTTGCAATTCTGATAGATGTGTTACTCCCAATTGCTGGTGTCTCGATATCGGAAGCACAGGCTACGAACACAGAACGTTTTCAATCACTTTATCTCGCTACCCGCAGTTCCTACATCTCTGCTATCACTGACGAGCGTGTCACACCAGAAGACAATGGCCAATAGATACTTATATTGCTTTTTAAAGTACCTTTGTTGATCTGTTTCGCCCAATCTTACATAAAACTTATAGCGTTTTCTTCTCTGGAAAAAGTGTTAAGCTTTTTGTACGCTTCGTAAGGATTGTACATGTATTTTGTTCTATTCTAAAATGAAGGCAAAACCTTTACAGGTTATTTCGTTCTTTTTCAAAATTGTTACCTGCTCGCAAGGCAAAAGCGTTACACTTTTTCCCTGCATAAAAAGACGGTGTGGAAATTTATTTTCGTAAATTTACAAATTTTTAGCGAATAAAATTTAAAAAGAGGCAATAATTGCTAATTAATTTTTATTATTACTGACAGCCCGTTTGTGAAAATCAGCTGATACAAGGTGTAGCCATTCATGTTCTTGTCATGCACTATACAAGTTGACACTTTTCTCTAACTCTATAAAGGTTATACCATTAATTTGGGCAAACATTTTTTTAGAAAAGAAAACGCTAGTAGTTAGCTTATGCACTTTTTCATTACCAGTTTTTCCCTATCCCAATCCCTTCTAGTGAAAATCAATGGAAAGTTAGAGGAATATTTTTCATTGATACCATTGCTCTTATAAAATAAATAAATGAAGGGCGCGATAACCTCCGAAGAGATTTTAGGCCGAGCTTCTCTTCCAATTTGTGTCGTGCTCCTTTTAGTTTTTCCTACAAATTGGAGGCACGGGGCCTACCTGTTCAATGCGGGGTCGCCCCGAAAACACTCCTAGTGTATTTCTGCCATGAAATGCTTCTCAGTGAAAACTCATCCGTCTTGCAGATACCGTTCGAGTCGGCATAAAACATGTAGGACCCGTCCCGCAATTTGTAGGCAAAATTGAAGGGAGCACGACGCAAATTAGAAGAGTAGCTTGGCCTAAATTCTCTTCGGAGGTTATTGCGGCTTGTATTTTATTTTTTTATTTTTAGTAAGATGTATATATTGTTACGAATATTGGCAAAACTAAGGAGTGCTGCCATCTGTAAGCCGATGCTAAGCAGTGACGTAAATGCACATCAATAATTCAATCATTATGTATCTACATAAACGAAACAATAACTACATCTACATCTATGTACCATGTACGTATACGAGCAGCGGAGAGTCAATGCACTAACACATGCATATATCTGAGATACTCCTATAAGTATGCAATGAGAAAAACTATAAAATTGTGCAATTGTAGTTACAGCTGAGAAGTTTGAGAGCTGCTGGACTAGTAGATTCTGGAAGCGCCTAGAAGATGTATAAAATTGTGCAATTGTAGTTACAGCTGAGAAGTTTGAGAGCTGCTGGACTAGTAGATTCTGGAAGCGCCTAGAAGATGCGAAGGTTGAAATCAAAGAGTATAAAAGGCGACAATGGTAGAGGCGCTGGAATTCAGTTTGATTTGAACTATCAATCAGTTTGGTTGTTAAGCAAGCTATTCGTTGCAAAGTATAAGTGTTATTGTGAAGTACTCTAATAAAGGCCATTTTTCCATTATTCAGTATTGGAGTTATTTATTCAACAATTTAGCGATACGAACGTTGGCAGAAGATTGCAAATAAGAGGAATTGCAGCAAATTCGTTACAATTCGTGTCAGAAGAGGAATTGTTGAATAAATTCCGAAGATTGGGAATACAACTTGGACATGGCAAAGTTGAGTGAATTGACGATCCAGCAACTGAAGGAGGAGTTGGAAGTCCGTGGATTGGCTACTTCTGGCGATAAATCCCAGCTACAAAAACGACTAAATGTAGCTATGGTATTTGAAGGAATCTACAATGCTGAGGAGTATGTATTATGATAGCGACAAAACAACAACACAAATGGAAGAAAAAAACGAAACACCGCAGACAGTGACGAGCACAATATCTGTACAAACATCGACAATGGCATCTCAGCTGGAGTCACAGGAGGCACGCATTTCAGAAATGGCGTCGCATATGTCATCTCAACTGGAAGCGCAAGAGGCACGTATATCTGGAATGTCGACACAAATTTCGGAACAGGTATCATCGCAGCTCTTTGCGAAACTGGAATAGGAGGATGCAAAAATTTTACAACTCGAGGACAAAATTGATGCCGAGATAGAAGCGTTGAAAGATCTTATGCAACAGTTACAACTAAATCGCCCAGCTGTTCCAGCGAGCAATCCGAAGGTAAAACTCCATATTTTGACGGCTCTGTTCCTTTCGAGGTATTCAAGCTTCAATTTGAGAAGACGTCAGAAGTGAACAACTGGAATGCTGAAGATAAAGTTGCTGCTCTATTCGTAGCATTGAAGGGGCCAGCAGCCGAAATCCTACAGACGATTCCCGAAGGAGAGCGGACCAACTATGAAGCATTGATGGCCGCTGTCGAGAGACGTTATGGAAGCGAGCATAGGAAACAGATATTCCAAACTGAGTTGCAAAAGCGTCACCAAATGAGACTTTGCAGGAGTTTGCCTCGGATGTTGAAAGGTTGGCTCATCTCGCAAATGCGGACGCACCCGTGGAATACACCGAGAGGGTAAAAATACAGAGTTTTATAAATGGCATACAGGACGTGGAAACGAAGCGAGCTACATACGCAAACCCAAAGCTCACTTTTGCTGAAACGGTATCACATGCATTGACTCAGGAGACGGCCTCACTATTGAGTAAACCAGCATACAAAGCTCATCCTGTGGAAGTGGAAAGACCAGATTGGGTAGACACAATTTTGGAAGCACTGAAGGGATCACAACAGAAAAATGCCGGAGTTATTAAATGTTTCAAGTGCGGCAACCCAGGTCATATTGCACGACATTGCAGCAGCGGTCCCAATAGCTCCAACAATGTGGGTGGCCGTAAACGCAGAGCTGAAGGAGATGAGCAAATCTCCAAGTCCACTCAATCGTTAAACTAAAGCGAGTCAGCCGCAAGGGGCGACAGCTGGCTCCCTCAATTGAATGCCCCATAATCTCTATCTCGCAAATTGGAAGAAGGTCAAACAATCTTACTGTCGGAGGACATGTGGATGGAAAGGAACGTTTACTGACTGTAGATACGGGTGCATCTCATTCCATCATTCGAGCGGATTTAGTCAACAAGAAGATAAGACCATTGCATGGAGCAAGATTGCGTACAGCCACTGCAGAAGACAGCACGGTTCTAGGAGAAGTATCATGTGAAGTCGCAATTGGGAACGTCACAGTAGTACACAATTTTATAGTGGCAGAGATTGTTGATGAAATCATAATTGGAGTGGACTTCTTAATCGACCAGGGCATCAAGATCGACATGCAAAGCAAGACGATGCGATATAAGAACATGGATGTACCACTTAATTTCGGCTACGAGAGAGGCTACAGCAGTAAACGAGTGCTGGTGGAAGAGAGTCAGCGAATACCACCAAAATCCGAAGCAGTCATCTGGGCAAAGGTTAATGGAGATTGTGGGACAAACAAATTGTGGGTTGTCGAAGCAGCAAACAAATCAGCACTGAACATACTTGTAGGAAAAACCCTGGCTATGACAAAACAAGATGGACGTATTCCGGTAAGAGTACTCAATGAGTTCAAGTCACCACTCAAACTGACTAAAGGAGCTATTTTGGGAAGATGCCAAGAGGCTGAAGTAGTTATTAACTGTGAACAGCTCCAGGAACACGTTTCAGCTAGTAATAATGATCTTTCAAATGACATCACGGCATGGACGCAGGGGCTAGAGGAAGCATATCAGAGTAGGGCAAAACAACTGCTCCTAAAGTACGCAAACATATTTGACCAGGATGGTTCTAAACCAGGCCGCACCAACGTTGTGAAACATCAAATTGACACTGGAGATGCGAGGCCGATCCGTCAAGCTCCACGTAGTGTTCCACTGGCGAAGCGGGAAGTTGTGAGTCAAATCATACAAGAAATGAGCGACAGCTGCGTCATCGAACCATCAGCTAGTCCATGGAGCTCACCGGTAGTACTTGTAAAGAAGAAGGATGGAAAAATGAGGTTTTGCGTGGACTACCGGAAGTTGAATGACGTAACGAAAAAGGATAGCTACCCATTGCCAAGAATTGACGACACTCTGGACTCGTTATCTGGTACGAAATGGTTTTCCACGCTGGACTTGAAAAGCGGCTACTGGCAAGGGGAGGTGAAGGAGGAAGATAAAGAGAAAACAGCCTTCAGTGTCGGTGATGGTCTTTGGCAATTTACAGTGATACCTTTTGGACTTTGTAATGCACCAGCTACTTTTGAGAGACTCATGGACCAGGTACTGAAAGGACTACATTGGAAAACATGCTTGGTGTACCTGGATGACATCATCGTATTGGGCAAGAATTTTGATGAACATCTTAAGAACTTGGAGGAAGTTTTCCAAAGAATAGCTGGCGCTGGTCTGAAGTTAAGTCCCAAAAAGTGTGCGCTGTTTAACAAGGAAGTACATTATTTGGGTCACAAGGTAACGACAGAAGGCATCTGCACTGCGAACGAAAAGATAGAGGCTGTAAAGGATTGGCCAAGGCCACAGAACCTACATGAATTAAGAAGTTTCCTTGGGATGTGCACATATTCCCGCCGATTTGTACCAAATTTTTCCAGCGTATCCCATAGCCTCCATGAGCTTACAAGAAAAAATAAAGCTTTTGAATGGAAGAAGGAGCAAGAAGTGGCTTTCCAAACACTGAAGGAGCGTTTGTGCACTGCCCCAATGTTAGCATATCCGATTCCAGGGGCACCATTTATTCTAGATACAGATGCGAGTGGATATGCTATAGGAGGTGTTTTATCACAATTGGTCGATGGACAGGAGAAGGTAGTTGCATATTACAGCCGTTCAATTGGAAAACCAGAGAGGAACTATTGCGTTACACGGAGAGAGCTGTTGGCATTGGTAGAGTGCATTAAACATTTCCACAAATACCTCTACGGTCAGCGATTCCGCGTCAGGACTGATCACGCAGCGTTGAAATGGCTCCTGCAGTTCCGTAATCCGGAAGGACAATTGCCACGGTGGATCGAGCGATTACAAAGCTATGACTTTTCCATTGAGCATCGAAAAGGTAGTACCCATGGAAATGCCGATGCAATGTCACGAAGACCATGCAGTCTGGAATGCAAGCACTGTTCAAGGGCCGAGGCTAAAGAAGACATTATAGATGTCCGGCTAATGACTATAACATGTACAGATGAATGGGACAAGGAACAGCTAAGAAAGTGTCAGCTAGAGGATACAGATCTGTTACGTGTTATGCAAGGGCTCGAACGAAACGAAAGACCAAACAGAGAAGAGATGTCAGCAGAGAGTCCCATTGCGAAGTCATATTGGGCACAGTGGAACAGTTTAGAATTGATATCCGGTTGCCTTCATCGAGTATGGGAGAGTGAGGATGGTAAATGCAAGAAGCAACTGATAGTTGTTCCCAGAAAGAGGATTCCTGACGTGCTCAGCGAGCTGCATAATGGTCCAAGCGGAGGTCATCTTGGAATCACGAAGACGCTCGAGAAGATTAAACAGAGATTCTATTGGGTTGGTTGCCGTCAGTCGGTCACTGAGTGGATTGCGAGGTTTGCAGCAGAGCGAAAGGGCCCAGAAACCGAAGTCATGGCCAGATGAAGCAATATAACACAGGTGCGCCATTTGAAAGGATCGCTATGGATGTCGCCGGTCCATTTCCTACTAGCAACGGCGGAAACAAATATGTACTGGTAGTTATGGATTATTTCAGCAAATGGCCAGAGGTATACCCAATCCCAAATCAAGAAGCGGAAACGGTAGCAGAAGTGTTTGTAAACAATTGGGTTTCAAGGTATGGTGTACCAATGGAGTTACATTCTGACCAAGGCAGGAATTTCGAATCAGCTGTGTTCCAGGAAATGTGTAAATCATTGGGCATTCGAAAAACACGAACAACTGCATTGCATCCCCAATCCGATGGTATGGTAGAACGATTCAATAGAACATTGGAGGAGCACTTAAGGAAAGTAGTAGACAAGTACCATAAAGAGTGGGATACCCGCATACCATTATTCTTGATGGCTTACCGATCAGCAGTGCATGAGACAACGGGCCAAACCCCTGCAAAAGTAATTTTTTGCAATGACCTTAGACTGCCAGCTGATTTGAAGTTTGGGATAGATGCGGAGAGAAATGTCAAGAAATCCACTAGTAATTTGGAAGAAGAGCTAAGAGAAATACATGATCTGATAAGGCAACGAACAAAGATTATGAGTGACAAGATGAAAGCCAGATACGATAAAGCAATTAATTCAGAAGGTTTTCAGGGAGGGGATTTGGTGCTGTTATACAACCCACAACGTAAAAAAGGTTCGTCCCCGAAATTGCAGTGTAATTGGGAAGGCCCATACAAAGTTGTAAAACGGATCAACGATGTAGTGTACCGCATACAAACCATCGGTAAACCACGAACCAAAATGAAAGTGGTCCACTTGGAAAGGTTGGCAACGTATAGATCGGGAGATTTGTCTAATCGGGACGATCAGACTTATGTGGAGGGCAGTGTTACGAATATTGGCAAAACTAAGGAGTGCTGCCATCTCTAAGCCGATGCTAAGCAGTGACGTGAATGCACATCAATATTCAATCATTATGTATCTACATAAACGAAACAATAACTGCATCTACATATATGTACCGTGTACGTATACGAGCAGCGGAGAGTCAATGCACAAACACATGCATATATCTGAGATACTCCTATAAGTATGCAATGAGAAAAACTATAAAATTGTGCAATTGTAGTTACAGCTGAGAAGGTTGAGAGCTGCTGGACTAGTAGATTCTGGAAGCGCCTAGAAGATGTATAAAATTGTGCAATTGTAGTTACAGCTGAGAAGTTTGAGAGCTGCTGGACTAGTAGATTCTGGAAGCGCCTAGAAGATGCGAAGGTTGAAATCAAAGAGTATAAAAGGCGACAATTGTAGAGGCGCTGGAATTCAGTTTGACTTGGAGTTTCGATTAAGACGCAATCTGTAGAGAAATAGTAGAGTTTCATTTGAACTATCAATCAGTTTGGTTGTTAAGCAAGCTATTCGTTGCAAAGTATAAGTGTTATTGTGAAGTACTCTAATAAAGGCCATTTTTCCATTATTCAATACTGGAGTTATTTATTCAAAAATTTAGCGATACGAACGTTGGCAGAAGATTGCAAATAAGGGGAATTGCAGCAAATTCGTTACAATATTATGCATTCATTCTTTTTAGGAATGAGATACGTGTTCAGACTAAGAGCATCTCTACTGTCCCCTACGTATGAGCGAAAACCAACATTATTAATTTATCACCAATGGTTCCTTTAACAAATATTTTTTTAAATAATCTGCATATTCTGTTTTTGCTGTACTCATTATATATTTTTTTCTTTCCGAACAATTTGAGCCGCCCTAACATACATCATTTAGTCAAATACAGCATCCAAGCTGCTATGTTAAAAAGTGAAAAGTTTCCTGAAAATTTAGCAATCTTAAAGTGCACCAATGGCGATATTTCCATGGAAAAATTCAGTAGCAAATAAATAGGAACATGAATTTAGATATTCAGAAATAGGTACTTCACTTCCTGGTAAAAGGGGCCTATTTATTGGAATTACAGGGACAGTTTTGTCACGACCTGTTTCATAGAAAAAGTTGTCTTTCATGGTTTTCCTGTGGAATTAAATCAAAGTTGTCATTGTTTTTTGCTCTCCTGAACAAGTACTGGAATTAAATCAAAGTTGTCATTGTTTTTTGCTCTCCTAAACAAGTACTGTAATCACACCCACTTGTTTTATACACTTATGGACAAAATAATAGGTGTACACAGAGATTGTTCTCTATCGTTACAAGGTTTTGCAAATGAAAACAAAGTTTGTGTGGTAATATTAATATTGTAACAAATTTAGGGCAATTCCTCTTATCTGCAATCTTCTGCTAACGTTCGAATCACTAAACTGTTGAATAAATAACTCCAATATTCAATAATGCAAAATGGTCTTTACTAGACTACTTTCACAATAACACTTCTACTTCTTAACAGATAGCGTGCTTAAATCAAAATGATTCCTGCTTACTCAGCTTTAATTCCTTTTATACTCTGTGATGTCTCGTTCGCATACTTCTAGGCGTTTCTAGAATTTAACTTAGTTACCAGCTATAACTACAGATGCACGTTATAGCTTCTCATATGCGCGTGTATGTGTGAGTGATACTTGCATAAATGATCTCCTACTTTTGTGAGCATCTCAGTTAAGATGTATGCATGTGTTTGGGCGTTTCTCTCCGCTGCTTGTATGGACATATGTGTAGACATAATGATTAATTTGTTTACGTACATACAAGAGTGGCAGCTTGCTTTATTGTTGTTGTGGCTATATTTACTTAGTATCAGATTAGTGATGTGAGTATAACTTAGTATCACTAATATTCGTCACAATATTTTTTTTTTACTTATGTATATAAGCGGAAATTCAAAGTTCATTCAATTAACAAGTTAAGGTATCTAAGTTCGGGTATAACCGGACATTAAATACTCAGCGTGAGCTTCAATTGTACATTTCATTTCAGATAAATTACTTTTCTATATAACAAGTGGCACCGCCCGTTAAAAAAAAAAGTCTCCCCATTTCCATAAAACTTGATAAGTGAAATATCATTGATCCAAAACTATTTTTTCCTAAGTTATAGCTTATAATTCTGATCTACGCCCCTTTTAAACTTGTTCTATATCTAAGTTGCCGTGGCCTTTAACCGATCCCGTCCATTTTTTCCAGAAATTTCCTGCTATAGGGAAAATTTATGTACCCAATTTTATTACGATCCGATAATTTTTCTTCGAGTTATGGCTCCCGAAACATAGAAAATTGCTTAGTCATAAAAGGGGCGGTGCCACACCCATTTTCAAAATTTAAGTGTTTTCCAATTTAATGTTATAATTCAATTTAAAAAGTAAAATTCTATTGATACTCTCTTTTTCGCTACGATATAGCTTATTTTATTCGTCCACGACCTTTTTAAAAATCTTTTATATAAAAGTGGGCGTGGTCCTTAACCGATTTGGTAAATTTTTCTTCAAAGCATTCCTTACAGTAAAGGAAACCTCTCTGCGAATTTTGTTACGATAGGTTTAACGAGTTTTGTTTTTTTATCGTTTATCGTTATCACAAGTGGGTGGTGCCA
This sequence comes from Eurosta solidaginis, assembly GCF_040869045.1. Taxonomy (NCBI): domain Eukaryota; kingdom Metazoa; phylum Arthropoda; class Insecta; order Diptera; family Tephritidae; genus Eurosta; species Eurosta solidaginis. Next base: position 108,884,615 of record NC_090319.1, read on the forward strand.
CGCCCATTTTAAAATTTCTCAATATCAGTCCACATGTCAAATTTCAACATTCTAGGTGCATTATTTACTAAATAATCAGGTTTTTTGTGTTTTCCAAAATGTTATATATAAAAAGTGGGCGTGGTTATCATCCGATTTCGCTCATTTTCAATACCAATATATTCTGGGTCCAGATAAGCTCGTGTATTAAATTTTGTTACGGTCTGCTGCTACGGTCTACGGCTACGATCCACTTGGGAGCGTGTCCGCGCGAACACACCTAGTGATGTGGCGAAAGTTGCGATAAAAAGTATCGAAAAACAAGGAAAACGACAGGAAAAAGGCGATCACTAGCAAAAATTGCCATGAGTTTCCGGCAAAAAAGAAAAGAGGATAGGTGAAAAATTGCGTGAGCGAAATTTTGCCCCCCCCCCCCCCCCCCCCCCCCCCCAATACAATTATACAAACGGGATATATGACATCTAGGGACATAACTTCAGCAGCAAAGGCGTCAAGTTCCGCTAATGTACTGCTTTAGTAACCTTATTGCTCACTTCGCATCCCCAACGATACTCAACTATACTGCTTTGGTAACCTTATTGCTCACTGCGCATCCCCAACGATACTCAACTAATCACAAAACATCCTCGCCGGCTGTGCGCGTAAGCAGGTGATTGTCCAGAAACTAGGAAAGGGTCGATAGCGCAAAGCACCGAAACCGTTCTTTCCGACAAATCTCGTTTCTACGCGTCTATTTTGGGTGGTAATAAACCTTGCACCGGTTGTGTTGCGTGGACACAAGATCCAGTTGAAGTAGATCGGCGTTCGCAGTCACATCTATTGAGATAAACCCCTTCCTCTACGTTTACGAAGAACCCTACCATCTGCGGAAAAGCGTCCGACACCACCTCTGCCTCCAGGGCCAGCAGTACGCTGCCGCGTAATACAATCAACGTCAAAGAGCCAAGTCATCCGGCTCGTAAAGGGTAGCACGAAGCTTTATCGCCACCCGGTTCACTCGGTTACCTCGACCCAAAGCGCCAACCACTACCAACAGCGCCTACTATTATCACGGGCACCACCGACAACAATATTAGCCGCAACCCTATCAGCTACGACCATAACGGCTACAACAATACTACCCACATCCTTATCAGCTACGACTATACCGGCTATGACAATGCTAGCGCAACCCTATCAGCTACGACCATAACGGCTACAACAAGACTAGCCGCATCCTTATCAGCTACGACTATACCGGCTATAACAATGCTAGCGCAACCGTATCAGCTACGACCGCACGGACTACAACAATACCAGCTACAATAACAACCACAGGGCAGCGAACATAGGCCTGCGGCCATCCCAATTGCGACAACGAATATCAGCGGTTAAAACGGTGAGTTCGTTCCAATACTGAACAAAATATACGTATTTGTAGTCTCAACCTTGTTCTTTAATTTTTTTTTTTACTCTGCAACAACATATATTGTTAATATACAGACATATTCAAATTCAAGGCTATCACCCTAGTATAGAATCTTAACACGTAATACATACATACATGCATATACCTAAGTTAAAGAGAGCAAGCTGCATCTACTTGTAGTAAAGTTAACTTATTATACCATGCAAAAAAAAAAAAGTAGACGTAACGTAAAGTTAAGTAGATAGGTTTAATTAACTTAGAAGCAAGAGAAAAAAAAAATAAACAATACCAGCACTGACTGGTAAATGCAAAACAGTTTACGTTTTACCTGAACATGTAAAACGATTTCGTTAATTTTACCAGAAATTTAAAAGTTCACGTTTTACCTGAACATGTAAACGATTTCGTTAATTTTTCTATGAATTTAAAAGTACCCGTTTTACCTGAACATGTAAAACGATTCCGTTAATTTTCCTATAAATTTAAAAGTTATGTTTTACTTGAATATGTGAAACAATTTCTTCGAGGAGTATGGTTTACCCCAAATTTAATCTTAGTTGCGTTTATAACAAATTTTCTTAGTACATATTACATATTAGTGCCGTTATACTATGCGTTATACCGAATTGATATTTTGTTAAACTCAAAAATAAGTTCTACTACAACAACATATTAATTTTGTAAGGGGGCCCCAATTATCGGAATTTGTATCCAAACTGTATAGCACTAGAATAGGATTGTGAATGAAACGAAAACGGGCATTTAACCAAATTTTTACTTTGTATGTAATATATCTACTATTCATAAGCACATTTACTTACAATTTTTTTTTTCACACCAAGCGCTTATAACCCTTGTCAAGAAAAAGGGTGTGACATAAAATAGGTATAGCTTTAAATTTCTTTTATAGCATACATACGTTAGTAAAAATAAAATTTGAATAAACTTGTAAATAATATGGGAATGCTGGCGTCGCCATTTATTTAGAAGGCACGTAGGGTTACCAGGTAAGGGGCCACCGAAATTTTAGGTGCGTCGGTGGCCATGGATTTTGAGGGTGGGTTAAGCACCGGGCGTCGCAACAACACCCGCGGCGCCCCTTATATATATTCGGCCCTTTTCTTCTTTATTTTAATTTTTCAGCTTTTTTTTTATTATTTGATTTTCAGAGTGGTAACCGGTCGCTTCCGGTTCGGTATTTTTTTGCGTTACTTTTTTTTGAATTTGAATAAAAATTTTTGAATGCTAACGGTCTGTCCGTGACATCCGGTTCGGCCGGATGTTGTTTTATTTTGAATTATAAGCGTTTTGAGTCGGTCTCTGCGCTTTTTGACAGCTAGTTTTGATAGGCATGATAGGAACTTTTTTCTGATTATGGCGCAGGAACAGTAAGGTTGGCAAGGACCCGCCCCAGCCGACAATGACTAGCCACTGTGCACCACCACATCATGCCGACCGCCTTCCTTACTGCTTCCCCTTGAAAATGCGTATCCATAACAGATGGCGCCCAACGCGTGATTTGGTGCCCGAGGCGCTGTCGCGCTGGTCATTCCGGGTCAACTTGTGAAGTTGACCATCCCACCAGTCCGAGGTGAGCAGCCGAAGGAGCAGCCACCTGCGTTGCGGTGGGATGGTTAGATGGATCAAGTTGTCCGGAGTGATCATCGTTGACAGTTGCTGAGGGCGCCATAATAGATGGCGCCCAACGTGGCACCTGAGGCGCTGGTCTCAGTGGTCAGTTCGGGCAACGTGTGAAGTTGACCATTCCACCAGTCCGAGGTGGGCAGCCACAGAAGCAGCCACCTGCGTTGCGGTGGAATGGTTGACGGATCAGGTTGTCCGGACTGGTCATTGGGGGCAGTAGTCGAAGGCGTCACGAGACTACACGTCAAGTTATCCGGACTTTGTATTCACCCGAAGAGGCAGTGTTGCAAGCACTTCATTTTTTTTTTGTAATTGGGGTTTTTATTTTGCCGGAATGTTGTCCGTTAGTCGGCTTTGGAAATATTTTGTCCGCTAAATTGGGTTTTTTTTTTGTAAAGTAGTTTTTTTAGTTTATCTGCCGAATTTGTGTTTTTAGAGTGAGTGTGTGTGTATATGTGTTGAAAGAACCCCAGCTCATCCCACGTCCCAGGTTGTAGTTTCGAATACCACCTGGACTGTGACGGGTTGAGCTGGGATTCAGAGTGGCACTCCTTCCTGTCCCACCAGACTGGGGAGCGGTTTCGAAACCGCTCCACCCATTGCGGCGGAGGCAGGAGGGGTGTCCAGTAAGAATGGACGGGAGGCCTCAACACCCCCAACCAGTCCCAGGGGCAAGCCCCTGGAGACTGCCCCTGCGTTGCGGCTGGGCGTGTTGAGACCAACCCGCGTGTGCCTGGAACTGACCCTAGTGGCCCCAACCAGTCTAGGAGGGGGGCCTTAAGACCCCCTCGCATTGCGGTTGGGAGCACTAGGGACAAGTATGAATGAATTTATGTAATTTTTTTTTTACCTGTAGCCCGAGTGCCTTCGGGGAGGGGATGCCAGCTTCCCATTGATCACTTGCACTATATATTTAACTTAACTACTAATTTTCTTTCAGCTTTTTTTTTTTGTCTTTCGATACGAACATCGCTTATTTACTGCAGTTATTCACGCGATTTTTCTTATATACATTTTTATTTGACCCCTAACTGCATTACGCGGAAAAAGTTTTTTTTATCAAAACCACCACATAAGTTACATTTTTTTTACGGACTATGTCACGCGAGCAGTCGTACGGCCAACCGGGCCGAAATACTCCGTTCGGGAGTGCGGGAAGCTTTCGGGGGAGCCAGAACCGGGGCGGTAATAATAGGGGGGCTTTCTCCAAGGCCAGGCGTCCCTTGGTGGTGCACACCCCAGTAGGTGGACCATATGGAGATCCCGCGGGAACAAACATGGGCTCGGAACTGACTGACCCTCGCGAAAAATTGGACAGACGGGGAAGCAACAGTCAATTGAACGCGACCCTATTAAACGCGCATGATATCTCGGGGCTAATGACCAATGTGTCGACCTACGCTCCAGATGGAGCTGGTGCTTTACCACCTAATTATGGAATGGGAAATATAAGAGAAGCTGCAAGTGACCGGACGAATACTCCAGGGATGCAGAACGAAGCTACTCGTGGAGGCTCGTGGGTGGACGTGCTACACCAGCTGTTCCAGGCTTTGCAAGAGGAAATGCGGAGAGAGATGGGGTCAATTAGAACCAATATGGACCAGCTCAACGCCGCTCTCGAATCCGCGCAGCAATCAAACCAGCAAAACAGGAACGGAAGTAGGATGGACCGTAACCCATTGCCAACGGTAGTACCACCAATGTACCCGACTCCAAGCAGCATAGCAGTAAACCGCAGGAGTGGAAAATCTCGTTCGACGGCACTGGGAGCGTAGCCGATTTCCTTTTTAAACTGAACACCTTGTGTGAGCGCACACAATGCACGGACGAATAAATAATGGATAGTTTCCACATGTTTCTTTCCGGGCGGGCCGAAGAATGGTACTGGCCTTTTTGTGCTACTCATTAAAAAGAGAGTTTGGCACTTTGAAAACTGACCACGAGATCATGACGGAGATCTCCATGTGCAAGCAGAAAGCAAGTGAGTGCTATGACGTGTTCCACACGGACATAATCTCCTTGAACGCGCGCTTAAGAGAACCCATGTCGGAGCTTCTACTGATTGACATAATAAAAAGAAAAGTCAACAGTAGCCTTAAGCTGATGCTTTTTAACGCAGATGTAAGGACCCTTCATGATCTACGCGATGTAGCACGCAGAGGTGAACAAGTGCTGAAAGAAAGCAAGCTGTTGGGAGCCACTTACCCAGGACGGCATGTAAACGAAGCACGCGCGACAACCCCAGACATGAGGAGGGAAAGCGAGGACGGCGAAATGGATCCACAAATAGAGGCGCTGGAATATCGACGCAACAGGAGACTGGACTATTCGGGAATCCAATGCTGGAGTTGCCAGGCAATGGGCCACTCCTATATATATTGTGAGGAACCCATTAAAAATCCTTTTTGTTTTAAATGTGGGTATAAGGGTGTATTTACTCCTAAATGCCCTAGGGACCGTCGCAGGCAGGGAAACCAGTACCCGAGCGAGAAGGCGGAGGAAACTCGTTCGGCTTCATAGCTCCCACACCAGCCAGTGCTCGAGGCGTCGTCCCGTGCACTGAACCAGAGGGTGAATCTCTGCATGGAGGTGGTGAGCTTCCGAGGTGCAGTAGTACCCTGGCAAAGGAACACCCAAACGTGATAATACCTTACCCTGACAGTACGGACAATTCGAATAGTTCCGAATCCGAGAGTCAAACGTCCTCATCCGCGATGGGCGAGCGTATCAAGATTCTGCGACGCCAGCATAGGGATGTCGCAGGCCAAACGCATTTTTCACCAAACCCTGAAGAAACGGAACAGGTACGAACAAATAAGACATTCCATTTTTGAACAATACCCGGTGTCGGACAATATTTTGAAGTGTAGGAAGAGATACCACAGGAGAGTACAGGAGCGTAGACTGCTGCAAGCCACCACGTTAACGCTTACAGAGGAGGAAAGGCCTCTCGTAAAGGCTAAAATTAAGGATAGTTTTCTTGTAGGGTTGTTGGACTCGGGAGCCAACGTCTCCATCTTAGGGAAAAATGGATTAGAATTCCTAGAGGATAACGGCTTCGATTATCAGCCCTTACATGCGTTCGTATATACCGCAGGCGGCAACAAGCAAAAAATTTTAGGCTCAGTATCCCTACCAGTCACCTTCAAAAATATCACAAAGGTTATTCGTTTTTACCTTGTTCCCTCATTGCTCCAAGAAGCGTATTTCGGGGTAGATTTTTATAGAGCATTTGCGTTAGCTCCCGAAATATTCCCAAGCGTAGAGTGCATAGAGATTCGACTTGAAAAGGAAGAGGAATTTAACCTCCATGAATTGTCACCAGACCGGAAATTAGAATTGCGAAAGGTCATCGAGACGTTTCCTTCGTACGAGAAGTTAGGCCCAGGCCAAACTAAATTAGTGGAGCATCACATCGACACCGGTGATGCCATTCCCATAAAAAGCAAACATTTCCCTCTTTCGCCACCGAGGCAAGCCGAAGCTTTTAGCGAACTAGACAGGTTACTCGAATTAGGAGTTATAGAAGAATCAAACTCCCCGTGGTGTAGTCCTGTAGTACTGGTCCGGAAACCAGGTAAAGTTAGGCTGTGCATAGATTCCAGGAAGGTCAACGCGGTGACTAAGAAAGACTCGTACCCCCTGCCTCATATCAACGGCTTATTGAGCAGACTGAAAGATACGCATTTTATTAGTGGCATTGATCTGAAGGACGCGTTCTTCCAGATCAAATTGACAGAGTCCTCTAAGGAAAAAACAGCATTCGCAGTTCCGAGGAGGCTGATGGACAAGGCAATCCCTTCGCGTCTGCGAGAGAACGTCTTTGTCTACCTGGACGATCTGATGGTATGTAGCACTAATTTTGAGGATCACCTGAAATTGCTAGCGGAAGTGGCCCAATGTTTGAGAGACGCAGGGCTGACAATAAACGTGGAAAAAAGTAAATTTTGTCAGAAGGAAATACGCTACTTAGGGTACTTGATAGGCAGCGGGTGTCTGAAAGTGGATCCGGGAAAAATAGAAGCAATGCAAAACTTCCCGATCCCTAAATCCCCTCGGCAAGTGCGTAGGTTTGTGGGCATGGCGAATTGGTACAGGGCGTTTATTACCAATTTTGCTGACTTGGCAGGTCCCTTGACCGACTGTCTCCGTAAGTCAGCATGCCCGTTCAAGCTTACCTCTGAAGCTATAGAGGCCTTCGAAAAGCTAAAAGTAGCTTTGAGTTCCGCCCCTGTCTTGGCCCAACCAGACTTTTCAAGGGAATTCGTAATACAATGCGACGCTTCCAAAATAGGTGTTGGCGGAGTGTTGTTCCAGGTCGATGACGAGGGCGCTGAGCATCCGATCGCGTTTGTGTCGAAAAAACTGAATAATGCTCAACGCAATTACACGGTAAGCGAGCTGGAATGTCTCGCTGCCATAATCAGCCTGAAGCGTTTCCGTTGAGGGATTACCGTTTCGTATCATCACGGACCACTCCAGTCTCAAGTGGTTAATGACACAAAAGGACTTGAGCGGGAGGTTGGCGAGGTGGTCGCTCTTACTGCAAAGATACGACTTTAAAATGGAACATCGTAAGGGCACCATGAATGTAGTACCAGATGCGCTGTCGCGGTTTGATGCCGATGAGTTGACTTTCACTACCACACCAGGGGAAATAGATTTAGTCTCTCCCGAATTTAGCAGCAACGAATATTTAGACTTGATTCGGACCGTCACCGAAAACGAGGAATCGCTTCCGGATTTACGAGTGGTGGACGGGGTAATTTTCAAACGAGTTAAATTTCGTAAGGGGGTGGAAGGGGAAGAAGACTCGCTGTGGCGATTATGGTTGCCGAAAGGGTTGACTGAAGAAGCAGTGAGATTAGCACATGACGCTAACCGGAGTTACCATGGCGGGTGGCAGAAAACCTTAGAACGTGTTAGGCAGAAGTACTTCTGGCCGCAACAGGCTAAGGACGTCAGGGACTACGTCCAGCGTTGTGATACTTGCAAATCAGTCAAACCTACTAATCAGCAGTCGAGACCGCCTATAGAGAATACCTTTGCATCCGAGAGGCCATTTCAGCGATTATATTGCGATTTCCTAGGGCCGTATCCGAGATCTAAGCGGCGAAATCAATTTCTTTTCATAGTACTAGACCATTTTTCAAAATACGTTTGGCTAAAGCCCATGCAGAGAGCCACCACTGTAAACGTTATAAATTACTTCGCTTCAGAAATTTTTCCGGCTGTAGGGGTCCCTGAGTTTATTCACAGTGACAATGGTAAACAGTTTATCTCGAAGGAAATGAACTAATTTTTTGCAAATTACGGGGTGACGCACGTGAGGACGGGGTTATATTCTCCTCAAGCGAACGCATCCGAGCGCGTTAATAGAGAAATTGTGTCGAAGATTAGGATTTTCCTGAAAGATAAACCTGACCATACCGATTGGGATAAGCATATACCCGAGATTTTATCAGTTTTGAAAAGTGATTTTCATACGGCGATTCAGTGTTCTCCATACTTTGCATTATATGGCCAAAATATGGTCCAACATGCCTCAACGTACAACATTTTAGGGAAACTCGGCAGCCTTCGGGAAGACCAGGTTACGGTAGTAAGCCGAGCTGACAAGTTGACTAATATTCGTGAGCAGATCCGTAGAAATTTAGATCAGGCCAAGGATAGGGGAGTAACCACCTATAACAAGCGCTCTAGACAAGTCAACTATAAGGAAGGTCAGGAAGTTTTCGGAGAAACTTTGCCTTAAGTAACTTCAAACAGGGCATTAACGCCAAATTCCTACCAAAATACCTGAAGTGTCGCGTGCTTCGAAAAATAGGCAATGCACTGTATGATCTCGAAGACCTAAACGGGAAATTTATAGGTCGCTTTCACGCTTCAGACATTCGTCCGCAATGAACCAGAAAGAACGTTTCTTTGCCAAATTACAACTTGAATTTTTTTTCTCTACCAATTGGACCTCTTTTTTTGTCTGAGCGTTTTGGCGGTCGGGGACATCTCGCCCAGTATTCTCCCCGAGCACTGACCTCATAGGACGTTCACGCGCGTACTCACCGAGGACCTGAACACCCTGGCAGTCCACGCTTAGGTCGGACTAGCCTTTCGGAGTTTGGACGAGTTCTCCAGATCAAAATGTCTACACCTTTTTTTTTTTGTTTTGCATTCCTGTGGGAGCGATACCCACTAGAAATCATCTTTCGGAGTTTTGACGAGTTCTCCATAACAAATGTCTAATTGCCGCAAAGCCCTTTTGAGCTAGGAAACAGAATTAATTCCCAACTTGACTTAGTTTTTTTTTTGATGGACCTATGTTGCCCGGCTAGCTTCGTAGTAGGACTTTGAGATTCTTATCTCAGGGGTGAGTCGTGCCCACGTTGCTTGTCGTCGGAGATCCCTGGAAGTGGCTTCCCACAGATGATCCGGTTTCCTGTTCGCTTCATCGTCAGGTCTTCAAAGCGAAGCAGGTGTGTTACGGTCTGCTGCTACGGTCTACGGCGACGATCCACTTGGGAGCGTGTCCGCGCGAACACACCTAGTGATGTGGCGAAAGTTGCGATAAAAAGTATCGAAAAACAAGGAAAAAGACAGACGGGCGATCACTAGCAAAATTGCCACGAGTTCCCGGCAAAAAAGAAAAGAGGATAGGTGAAAAATTGCGTGAGCGAAATTTTTGCGACCCTACAATTATACAAACGGGACATATAACATCTAGGGGCATAAATTCAGCAGCAAAGGCGTCAAGTTCCGCTAATATACTGCTTTAGTAACCTTATTGCTCACTTCGCATCCCCAACGATATTCAACTATACTGCTTTGGTAACCTTATTGCTCACTGCGCATCCCCAACGATACTCAACTAATCACAACACATCCTCGCCGGCTGTGCGCGTAAGCAGGTGATTGTCCAGAAACTAGGAAAGAGTCGATAGCGCAAAGCACCGAAACCGTTCTTTCCGACAAATCTCGTTTCTACGCGTCTATTTTGGGTGGTAATAAACCTTGCACCGGTTGTGTTGCGTGGACACAATATCCAGATGAAGTAGGTCGGCGTTCGCAGTCACACCTAGTGAGATAAACCCCTTCCTCGACGTTTACGAAGAACCCTACCATCTGCGGAAAAGCGTCCGACACCACCTCTGCCTCCAGGGCCAGCAGTACGCTGCCGCGTAATACAATCAACGTCAAAGAGCCAAGTCATCCGGCTCGTAAAGGGTAGCACGAAGCTTTATCGCCACCCGGTTCACTCGGTTACCTCGACCCAAAGCGCCAACCACTACCAACAGCGCCTACTATTATCACGGGCACCACCGACAACAATATTAGCCGCAACCCTATCAGCTACGACCATAACGGCTAAAACAAAACTACCCGCATCCTTATCAGCTACGACTATACCGGCTATGACAATGCTAGCGCAACCCTATCAGCTACGACCATAACTGCTACAACAATACTAGCCGCATCCTTATCAGCTACGACTATACCGGCTATAACAATGCTAGCGCAACCGTATCAGCTACGACCGCACGGACTACAACAATACCAGGTACAATAACAACCACAGGGCAGCGAACATAGGCCTGCGGCCATCCCAATTGCGACAACGTAAAGTTAAGTAGATAGGTTTAATTAACTTAGAAGCAAGAGAAAACAAAAAAAAACAAAACAATACCAGCACTGACTGGTAAATGCAAAACAGTTCGCGTTTTACCTGAACATGTAAACGATTTCGTTAATTTTTCTATGAATTTAAAAGTACCCGTTTTACCTGAACATGTAAAACGGTTCCGTTAATTTTCCTATAAATTTAAAAGTTAAGTTTTACTTAAATATGTGAAACAATTTCTTCGAGGAGCATGATTTACCCCAAATTTAATCTTAATTGCGTTTATAACAAATTTTCTTAGTACATATTACATATTAGTGTCATTATACTATGCGTTATACCGAATTGATATTTTGTAAAACTCAAAAATAAGTTCTACTACAACAACATATTAATTTTGTAAGGGGCCCAATTATCGGAATTTGTATCCAAACTGTATAGCCCTAGAATAGGATTGTGAATGAAACGAAAACGGGCATTTAACCAAATTTTTACTTTGTATGTAATATATCTACAATTCATAAGCACATTTACTTACAATTTTTTTTTTCACACCAAGCGCTTATAACCCTTGTCAAGAAAAAGGGGGTGACATAAATATAGGTATAGCTTTAAATATTTCTTTTATAGCATACATATGTACGTTAGTAAAAATGAAATTTGAATAAACTAGTAAATAATATGGGAATGCTGGCGTCGCCATTTATTTAGAAGGCACGTAGGGTTACCAGGTAAGGGGCCACCGCAATTTTAGGTGCGTCGGTGGCCATGGATTTTGAGGGTGGGTTAAGCACCGGGCGTCGCAACAACACCCGCGGCGCCCCCTATATATATTCGGCCCTTATCTTCTTTATTTTAATTTTTCAGCTTTTTTTTATTATTTGATTTTCAGAGTGGTAACCGGTCGCTTCCGGTTCGGTATTTTTTTGCGTTATTTTTTTTTTGAATTTGAATTAAAATTTTTGAATGTTAACGGTCTGTCCGTGACATCCGGTTCGGCCGGATGTTGTTTTATTTTGAATTATAAGCGTTTTGAGTCGGTATCTGCGCTTTTTGACAGCTAGTTTTGATAGGCATGATAGGAACTTTTACCTATTTAATTGGGAATGGATATGAATAATTTTTGGGAATAATTTTTTCTAATGGAGTGCTGTCATATTCCACTCCTTTATCTTCTGTCAAACTTGCTCCTTGCTTTGAAACTAAAATGATGCTTGTGTTTGGGTTGAGGTCAGTTAATTCACTTGGCCATTGCATACATGCCATATTTCCATTTCTGGACCACTCATATACAAACTTAGAAGTATGTTTTGGACTGTTGTCCTGTGAAAACACCATCTGAGAGATATGTTTTTTCCGCATTTGGCAGTATAAAATTAAGCAAAATAACCCTTTTCTTCACGGCATACATACAAAAGAGAAAACTTTTGCCACTAAACATCAGCATTGGTGCGGGTTCATTGGAGAAAAAAAAGGTGAAACAGTTTATTTAGTGTAGAAGTGAAGATTAATTTGAGTGAAAATAATTCCAGATTAATGTAAAACACCCGGAGGGCAAATCATTTTCTTTACCAAGTTCATAGAAGTCAACAAGAATTTCTTGTATTATCTAGCAAACACAAACAAGAATAACAGCCTAAAAATCCGACGAAGAGTCACTCTCACCAACAAAGAAATGCTAATTTGGACTGAGTAGGCAAAAGCCAAGTACTCTCTTGGCAAGCTCTACATAGAAGAAAGTGGATATGCTTACAAGGCCTTATACTTAGTACGCATAAAAAAAATTGCTCCAATCCATAAGGTGGACCAGGGGTGACTCTAGAATGTGTTTGTACGATATGGGAATCAAATGAAAGGTGTTAATGAGTACTTTAAAAGGGAGTGGGCCTTAGTTCTATAGGTGGACGCCTTTTCGAGATATCGCCATAAAGGTGGACCAGGGGTGACTCTAGAATTTGTTTGTACGATATGGGTATCAAATGAAAGGTGTTAATGAGTATTTTAAAAGGGCGTCGGCCTTAGTTCTATAGGTGGACGCCTTTTCGAAATATCGCCATAAAGGTGGACCAGGGGTGACTCTAGACTTTGTTTGTACGATATGGGTATCAAATGAAAGATGTTAATGAGTACTTTAAAAGGGAGTGGGCCTTAGTTCTATAGGTGGACGCCTTTTCGAGATATCGCCGTAAAGGTGGACCAGGGGTGACTCTAGAATGTGTTTGTACGATATGGGTATCAAATTAAAGGTATTAATGAGGGTTTTAAAAGGGAGTGGTGGTAGTGGTATATGTGAAGGCGTTTTCCAGATATCGACCAAAATGTGGACCATGGTGACCCAGAACTTCATCTGCTGGATGCCGCTAATCTATAAATCTAATAAAATAAAGTCGCTAAATGACATGTATGCACATAACTTCACACAGAATACTCCGATTTTAAAACGGTTTTTTGCATTTGAAAGCTTAGCTACGTGAGATGGTACAGTTAATATAATTTGAAGATATATGTATATTATAAGGGCGTGGCAAATTGCCAAAATGTAGTAAAAAATCATATAACTCATAAACGGAAGGATGGATTTGAAAAGTTCTATTTTTCAGTAAAACTTTGAAATATTTACCTTCGTTCTGCATCAAAAAAAAACTTGATTCCTTTCTTATATCAGCCAAATTGTTTAAACAAAAGTAACATTTTTACCAAAAAATCCGTGTCAACTGTGCGAGCAAATTGCTTTTGAGTGAGGCATGATGCGACACATACGTACATACATAGAATTCTCTGCGTTATTTAACTTCCGGAGTACATTTATATGTATGGATGTATGTATGTATTTTCATATCATATCAGCTTGACATATTTATGCGTTGTTGCCAAGTTAATGCAACATAAATGGTTAAGAATGCATACATCTGTTGAAAAATACTCTTTCGTTAAAAATATTGAACATTTCCTTAAAATTCTTAAACAAAAGTTTAATTTTTTGGTATTTTTGCATGTATAACTATCACTATCACTATCAGTACATAGTATAAAACAAAGTCGCTTTTTCTGTCCCTATGTCCCTTTGAATGCTTAAAAGGCCAATTAATGGCGACTTATAACCATAAAACCATAACCAGATAAAACAGCTGATCGAACCTACCTTATGAAAATCAATGTAATCGATTAATGGTGCCATACCATAACGCTAACGCCAACCAATTGGTTTTTGGTTTCTCGCCATATCCATAACCTAAAAATATTTGAGTTGGCAAATTTATTAACTTTTTGTATATTTTATTTATTGTTTTGGATACGTTTTGACTAAGAGACTTATTTTTAATGGAATATGTTTGTAATTTTTTGCGTTTTCTTCATTTTTATGAAATTTTTACGATTTTTAGGTTAAGGCACCATTAATCGAACACATTGGAGATGGATATGGATATGGTTATTACTATGGCGTTAGGGTTAAGGAAGTTTAATTTGGCCTTACACCTTTAAAACTACGCAACGGATTTTGATGCGCTTGTTTTTTAATAGATAGAGTGATTGAAGAGGAAGATTTGTATATATAATAACGTCCATTAAATAGTGGAGAAATACTGTTATTTTTGAAGTCTCTAATGTGAAAATTGGTGGAGGGGTAGCTTAGAGCCAGGAGACAGACATAGGATACTTTTTATCCCATTCTGGCTAGGGTCTTGAGATCAAAACGTGGACCTGGGTAATCTTGGGATATGTTTGTACAATATGGGTATCAAATGGAAGCTGTTTATGAGTACTTTGATACGGGGTAAGTTTTATACCGCTTGGTGACTAGGGTCTCGAGATATAGGCTAAAACGTGGACCCGGATACCCCTAGAATGTGTGTGTAATATGGATATCAAATGAAAGCTGTTGCTGAGAGCTTTAAAGTAATTTTCATTGTGATATTCGATTTAGTCGCACCAACCTGGCAAAACTGATAAATATGCTTGCGAAGCCGAAATAAAGACATGAATTAATAATACCCACATAATAATACCCAAATTTGTATTTACGATCATTTTTTCCGGGAAGTAGGCCAGAGACGGGCTGGGAATGGTATTAGGACTAGGACTGGGACTGAGACTCGGAGTGGGACTGGGACTCGGAATGGGACTGGAACAAAATGCATACCACCCTCTGGGACTGGCAATAAGGGATTAAGAAGAGTGGGAAAAACTTGAGAGAAGGGAAAAGTGGGAAAGAGAAGGAGACTAGATAGAGAAGAGATAGAGTGAGACGAAGATAGAGATAGATGAAACAAAAAAGATGGAGGGTGGAGTGAATAAAAGGATAAAGAAAAAGTGAAGAGGGGGGAGGGCAGAGTTAGACGGAAAAAACGTATTAAAATGTATGCAGATAGATTAAATTTAGGGCAGAACAACGTCTGACGGGTTTTCTAGTTTATTTATATATGTAATACCACGAACAGTACTCCTGCCAATATTTCAATGGTTTTTTATTTCGCCCTGCAGAACTTTTTCATTTTCGTCTACTTAATATGGTAGGTGTCACACCCATTTTACAAAGTTTTTTTCTGAAGTTATATTTTGCGTCAATAAACCAATCCAATTACCATGTTTCATCCTTTTTTTCGTATTTGGTATAGAATTATGGCATTTTTTTAATTTTTCGTAACTTTCGATATCGAAAAAGTGGGCGTGGTCATAGTCGGATTTCGTCCATTTTTTATACCAATGCAAAGTGAGTTCAGATAAGTACGTGAACTGAGTTTAGTAAAGATATATCGATTTTTGCTCAAGTTATCGTGTTAACGGCCGAGCGGAAGGACATACAGTCGATTGTGTATAAAAACTGGGCGTGGCTTCAACCGATTTTGCCCTTTTCACAGAAATAAGTTATCGTCCTAGAATCTAAGCCCCTACCAAATTTCAAAACGATTGGTAAATTTTTGTTCGACTTACGGCATTAAAAGTATCCTAGACAAATTAAATGAAAAAGGGCGGAGCCAGGCCCATTTTTAAATTTTCTTTTATTTTTGTATTTTGTTGCACCATATCATTACTGGAGTTGAATGTTGACATAATTTACTTATATACTGTAAAGATATTAAATTTTTTGTTAAAATTTGACTTAAAATTTTTTTTTAAAGTGGGCGTGGTCGTTCTCCGATTTTGCTAATTTTTATTAAGCATACGTATAGTAATAAGAGTAACTAAGGCGCGGACTACGGAAAAAAAATGTAAGGCGCGATAACCTCCGAAGTGATCTAAGGCCGAGCTTCTCTTCCAATTTGCGTTGTGCTCCTCTTGATTTTTCCCTACAAATTGGCCGGACGGGACCTACATGTTTTATGCCGACTCCGAACGGCATCTGCAAGGCAGATGAGTTTTAACTGAGAGCTTTTCATGGCAGAAATACACCCGGAGCGCTTGCCAAACACTGCCGAGGGGCGACCCCGCTTAGAAAAATTTTCTTCTAATTGAAAAACCTTATTTCTAAAATTTTGATGTTGCTTTGCCCGGGGTGTGAACCCAGGGCATACGGTGTGGTAGGCGGAGCACGCTAACATCACACCACGGTGCCCGTCGTATGACCGCCTTAAAAAGATTCTTTTCCGGCAGATGCAGCAAAACCATTTCTCAGGACCGGGGTCAGGAGACGGACCCGGATTGGGTTCGATACCTTCCCGGAGCAAGAGAATATGAAGCAGTCCCGCTGCAAGGAGCTGCTGGGAGGACGCAACAAATTAAACGGGGTTACACTGAAATGACAGTCCTTGGTCGGGAAAAATTCCGAGTCGCTCCGGTACATACAACCGACTGCCTCAAACCATTTTATTGTTACTTTTATGGTCGTTTTTTAGTGCGAGTTTAAACTTCAGCTAAAGTTGACTAGAGTTTAACCTTGCCACTTTGTTCGATAAAATAAAATTTTCCTGCTCATCTTAGCTTAAACGGCCGAAGTGGCAGGGTTAAACTCTAGTCAACTTTGACTGTAGTTTGAACTCGAACTGAAAAACCGGCCATTACTCTCACTTTCCATATTCCTCCTCTTGTTCTCTTTACTTTTCCCCCCTTCCTCTACATTTTCTTCCCATTTCCTCTGTTTTCATTTCTCTTTTCTTACATGTTCCCATTTCCAATGAGGAGACATATGGAGTTTGGCTTTTTTTTCGCATATTACATTACTAAGGTGTCTCATGATCGAATTGTGAGGGCCGTCACATTTTTGTTGTTGCCATACTGACTTCACCTGGCTGGTTTTATTGCATCATGTTCTTGATATAAACAAAGTTTTGATCAGTTGCACGGTGGAATAATTAATACAGCGATAATACCTTACTTGATAATTCTTTACGACAGCATGACACGATTAAGATGTGTTTTGGGCCAAGAACTGCTACTCCGAAAACGGAAGTTACAAATTTTGCTTCTGTGAACAGATATTTGCAAAAAAACTTTTTATGTGTTTGTTGTAATTTTGTGGTAGGTTTTCGGTTTTTTCGTTAATATCTTTTGAACGACGCAAAATTTTGTCATGTCCTAGCATCATTGAAGCTGAGGTTGTTGTTTTTGTAGTGATAAGAACACTTTCCGAAGGTTTTGAAGGGATCAATCGATGCTGATGATCCTTCCCCGGATATAGATCCGGTACGTTTCGGTAACAAGCATCATTAAGGTACTAGCCGGACAATCTCGGGAACGATTAAATATTATTACATAGAACCTTCTAGGCATAACTTCCTCCTACCCCCTAGTTCCATGAAGAGCTTGGGGTCGCCAGAGCCTCGTCCGCTAAAGAAACAAAGTCACCACAAGTTCCCGACCAGGTTAGTCTTAAGATATATCCGCGGAAGGTATACCTGTTGTGCTGTAGCGATAAGGACACTCTCCGAAGGTTTCGGGGAGTGTTATCGATGTTAATGGTCATTTTCCGGATATAGATACGGTACGTTCAGTAACAAGCACCACTAAGGTACATATTTAGCAGCCGAAGCTCGGGCGACCTCAAGTTTATAATGGAACTAGGGGGTGCGGGAGGGATACGGGATAACCTACAAAGTTCAATGTGGTCATATGAAATCGTTCCTGAGATAGTAAAGCATATGGTGCTCGTTACCGGAACGTCCCGGATCTATATCCGGCTAGAGACCATCAACACCTAAAACACGCTTCCCAAAGCAGTTGGATCTATGTACCGGAGCGACTCGGGATTTTCCCCGACCAAGGACTGTCATTTCAGTGAAACCCCATTTAATTCGGTATGTCCTTCCCACAAATTGTCATCCCTCCAACAGCTCCTCGCAGCGGGGACTGCTCCATACTCTCCCGGACAGGTATCGAACCCAATCCGGGTCCGTCTCCTGACCACGGACCTTAGAAATGGTTTTGCTGAGTTTACCGGAAAAGAATCTTTTTAGGACGGTCATACTCTTGTCAGTTCAGGGCTAAACCATAAAAGCAGACATCCCCGCAATTCCTATTACTCTTTTGTGGCTCCCTGCTGTTCACGCCCAAGGGCGTCCCGTAGTCCGCGCCTTAGCCCCCCCCCCCCCCCTACATTCCAGCAGCTCCGCTGCTCAGCAAGCCACTAATAGTTCCCCCAGCTGCTGTTGTTATTGTTGTAGCAATGCTCGCCCCACCTAATAGCCGCGACCGATCACAAATTGTCATCAATATCCTCTAACGGGAGTCCAAGGAAACTTGCCGTTTCAATAGGGGTGGACCATAAGGAAAGGGGTGTTAGAGGCGTTGGTTCCACATTACAATTGAAGAGATGGTTGGTGTCATGTGGGGACACATTGCAAGCGGGGCATACATTTTGTATGTCGGGGTTGATTCTGGATAGGTAAGAGTTTAACCTGTTACAGTATCCAGAACGAAGTTGAGCAAGAGTGATACGTGTTTCCCTGGGGAGTATGCGTTCCTCTTCCGCGAGTTTTGGATAATTTTCGTTAAGTAGTGGATTCACCGGGCAATTCCCGGCATAAAGGTCCGACGCCTGTTTATGGAGTTCACCAAGGACCCAATTGTGTTTCACTTCATACGGCTGGGTTCTCAGGTGCCGTATTTCCTCAAAATGCTTACGGAGATGACTCCTTAAGCCGCTAGGCGGTGCTGGTTCATCAATCAGATGTCTGTTGGGATGCCCAGGTTTCTGAGTATTCAACAGGAACTGTTTGGTCAGCATCTCATTTCTCTCCCTGATGGGGAGTATTCTCGCCTCATTATGCAGATGGTGTTCTGGGGACATAAGAAGCCAGCCCGGGGCGATTCTGAGAGCAGTATTTTGGCAGGCCTGTAGTTTCTTCCAGTAGGTGATTTTTAGGCTTGGCGACCATATGGATGACGCGTAGCACGTAATCGGCTGGCTAATTGCTTTGTATGTATTCATGAGCGTTTCTTCATCTTTTCCCCAAGTACTGCCAGCGAGGGATTTGAGGATTTTGTTACGGCTCTGAATTCTCGGAACAATTGCGGCTGCGTGCTCACCAAAATGTAGAACCTGATCAAACGTCACACCCAAACGTCGGGCCCTATGGTGCATCCAGCTCATACGGCCGCTCTCACTCACAACTACAATCTCCGTAGTACAGTGGGCAGCAATGCCGTATATCAGCCCCGCCCCCGTCTTCTTCCCCCTTCTTTACCTCCAGCAATCGTGTAGGTCAGGGAAACATAGGGACAATGTCCTAAAACGTCATGGCTTATCTGTCCGGTTAGGCGATGTAAACCTAGAAATCATCAACATCTACATCCCTTCTGCCGCCTGCTGCCCCAGTGGTTACCGCCCTAATATTAGTGCGTTGCTCACTGGCGACAATCACATTATCTTAGGCGATTTCAATGCCAATCACGACCTATAACATTCAAATTTGCAGGCGGACAGTAGAGGTGAGATGATGGCGGATCAAATAGAAGAAACGACGTTCTGCACAATAACCGGAGATGCCCCCACTCGTATGGTAGGAAGCTGTCACAGTTCGCCAGATATATCAATCGTGAGCGCAGGACTCGTAAGCTGCGTCAACTGGCAGCCGATGGTAACATGGACATCCGACCACCTGCCAATCCCCCCAGCGGGTTAGGGGGTGAGAATATACCCGCGGTAGGTATGCCTGTCGTAAGAGGCGACTAAAATGCCAGATTCAAGGGGCTGTGTAGCGCAACCCTTCAGGTTGCCTGCGCAATATATAGCTTCTCCAAACCCAATTGTCAACCTCACCTATCCGCGGCGAATCCTGTTTCACTAACAGACGAAGCTCTGGCGACCCCAAGCTCCTCAAGGAACTTGGGGTGGGGAGGGAGGGATGGCCTGAAGGTTTAACGTGGCCACAAATCGTTCCCAAGATGGTCGGGCTAGCACTTTAATGATGCTGTGTTACCGGAGCGTACCGGATCTGTATCCGGCAAAGGACCATCACATCGATAACTCTCCCCAAAGCCTTCGGGGAGCAACCTTATCGCTACAAACCACCTGCCAATACTCATCTCGATCGAAACGATGTGAAACCTACGCCTCTACTTACCTAGGGTGAAGAGCCTGTTGAAACTGCTGGGTTTCTTGGACTCCCTTTAGAGGATTTTGACGACAATTTGTGGGTAGTCGCACCCATTGAATGGGACGCACCACTGTTAACACAACAACAACAGATTTGATTACCATCATTTTTCCTAATTTTACAATATGTATTGTACTTAACTTTTTGCGGAAGGAAGTTTAGTATCGACAAATTAGTAATTTCAAGCTACAAAGCTCCATAACAATTTACCGCCAAAATAGGTCAACAAAGTGTCACTTTTATTTCTAATAGTCTTTTTTCAACCTACATTTGAAAAAAATTGCTTAAGTGAACGTAGTTATATGCAAACGCAGTTAAAGGACGACGATGGCACTCCTTGCACTGCGATATCTTATATCTACAGATAAACGCATACATTAACTTGGGTCGAGTTTTTAAATCGATATTTGTAAACGGTTAGATTAGGGACAGTCTGGACTAGACAGTCTATAACAACCCCAAATACACTGAATGTGTCCATAGTCTTACCAGAAGTGTCCCCGACCACCAAACTAAAAGCTCCATCAAAATGAGGCCATTCTTATAAAATAACCCCGCCCTCTTGGCATATACAAGGACATTTCAAGGTTCATTATATTTCCTACTTGCAATTCTGATAGATGTGTTACTCCCAATTGCTGGTGTCTCGATATCGGAAGCACAGGCTACGAACACAGAACGTTTTCAATCACTTTATCTCGCTACCCGCAGTTCCTACATCTCTGCTATCACTGACGAGCGTGTCACACCAGAAGACAATGGCCAATAGATACTTATATTGCTTTTTAAAGTACCTTTGTTGATCTGTTTCGCCCAATCTTACATAAAACTTATAGCGTTTTCTTCTCTGGAAAAAGTGTTAAGCTTTTTGTACGCTTCGTAAGGATTGTACATGTATTTTGTTCTATTCTAAAATGAAGGCAAAACCTTTACAGGTTATTTCGTTCTTTTTCAAAATTGTTACCTGCTCGCAAGGCAAAAGCGTTACACTTTTTCCCTGCATAAAAAGACGGTGTGGAAATTTATTTTCGTAAATTTACAAATTTTTAGCGAATAAAATTTAAAAAGAGGCAATAATTGCTAATTAATTTTTATTATTACTGACAGCCCGTTTGTGAAAATCAGCTGATACAAGGTGTAGCCATTCATGTTCTTGTCATGCACTATACAAGTTGACACTTTTCTCTAACTCTATAAAGGTTATACCATTAATTTGGGCAAACATTTTTTTAGAAAAGAAAACGCTAGTAGTTAGCTTATGCACTTTTTCATTACCAGTTTTTCCCTATCCCAATCCCTTCTAGTGAAAATCAATGGAAAGTTAGAGGAATATTTTTCATTGATACCATTGCTCTTATAAAATAAATAAATGAAGGGCGCGATAACCTCCGAAGAGATTTTAGGCCGAGCTTCTCTTCCAATTTGTGTCGTGCTCCTTTTAGTTTTTCCTACAAATTGGAGGCACGGGGCCTACCTGTTCAATGCGGGGTCGCCCCGAAAACACTCCTAGTGTATTTCTGCCATGAAATGCTTCTCAGTGAAAACTCATCCGTCTTGCAGATACCGTTCGAGTCGGCATAAAACATGTAGGACCCGTCCCGCAATTTGTAGGCAAAATTGAAGGGAGCACGACGCAAATTAGAAGAGTAGCTTGGCCTAAATTCTCTTCGGAGGTTATTGCGGCTTGTATTTTATTTTTTTATTTTTAGTAAGATGTATATATTGTTACGAATATTGGCAAAACTAAGGAGTGCTGCCATCTGTAAGCCGATGCTAAGCAGTGACGTAAATGCACATCAATAATTCAATCATTATGTATCTACATAAACGAAACAATAACTACATCTACATCTATGTACCATGTACGTATACGAGCAGCGGAGAGTCAATGCACTAACACATGCATATATCTGAGATACTCCTATAAGTATGCAATGAGAAAAACTATAAAATTGTGCAATTGTAGTTACAGCTGAGAAGTTTGAGAGCTGCTGGACTAGTAGATTCTGGAAGCGCCTAGAAGATGTATAAAATTGTGCAATTGTAGTTACAGCTGAGAAGTTTGAGAGCTGCTGGACTAGTAGATTCTGGAAGCGCCTAGAAGATGCGAAGGTTGAAATCAAAGAGTATAAAAGGCGACAATGGTAGAGGCGCTGGAATTCAGTTTGATTTGAACTATCAATCAGTTTGGTTGTTAAGCAAGCTATTCGTTGCAAAGTATAAGTGTTATTGTGAAGTACTCTAATAAAGGCCATTTTTCCATTATTCAATATTGGAGTTATTTATTCAACAATTTAGCGATACGAACGTTGGCAGAAGATTGCAAATAAGAGGAATTGCAGCAAATTCGTTACAATTCGTGTCAGAAGAGGAATTGTTGAATAAATTCCGAAGATTGGGAATACAACTTGGACATGGCAAAGTTGAGTGAATTGACGATCCAGCAACTGAAGGAGGAGTTGGAAGTCCGTGGATTGGCTACTTCTGGCGATAAATCCCAGCTACAAAAACGACTAAATGTAGCTATGGTATTTGAAGGAATCTACAATGCTGAGGAGTATGTATTATGATAGCGACAAAACAACAACAAAAATGGAAGAAAAAAACGAAACACCGCAGACAGTGACGAGCACAATATCTGTACAAACATCGACAATGGCATCTCAGCTGGAGTCACAGGAGGCACGCATTTCAGAAATGGCGTCGCATATGTCATCTCAACTGGAAGCGCAAGAGGCACGTATATCTGGAATGTCGACACAAATTTCGGAACAGGTATCATCGCAGCTCTTTGCGAAACTGGAATAGGAGGATGCAAAAATTTTACAACTCGAGGACAAAATTGATGCCGAGATAGAAGCGTTGAAAGATCTTATGCAACAGTTACAACTAAATCGCCCAGCTGTTCCAGCGAGCAATCCGAAGGTAAAACTCCATATTTTGACGGCTCTGTTCCTTTCGAGGTATTCAAGCTTCAATTTGAGAAGACGTCAGAAGTGAACAACTGGAATGCTGAAGATAAAGTTGCTGCTCTATTCGTAGCATTGAAGGGGCCAGCAGCCGAAATCCTACAGACGATTCCCGAAGGAGAGCGGACCAACTATGAAGCATTGATGGCCGCTGTCGAGAGACGTTATGGAAGCGAGCATAGGAAACAGATATTCCAAACTGAGTTGCAAAAGCGTCACCAAATGAGACTTTGCAGGAGTTTGCCTCGGATGTTGAAAGGTTGGCTCATCTCGCAAATGCGGACGCACCCGTGGAATACACCGAGAGGGTAAAAATACAGAGTTTTATAAATGGCATACAGGACGTGGAAACGAAGCGAGCTACATACGCAAACCCAAAGCTCACTTTTGCTGAAACGGTATCACATGCATTGACTCAGGAGACGGCCTCACTATTGAGTAAACCAGCATACAAAGCTCATCCTGTGGAAGTGGAAAGACCAGATTGGGTAGACACAATTTTGGAAGCACTGAAGGGATCACAACAGAAAAATGCCGGAGTTATTAAATGTTTCAAGTGCGGCAACCCAGGTCATATTGCACGACATTGCAGCAGCGGTCCCAATAGCTCCAACAATGTGGGTGGCCGTAAACGCAGAGCTGAAGGAGATGAGCAAATCTCCAAGTCCACTCAATCGTTAAACTAAAGCGAGTCAGCCGCAAGGGGCGACAGCTGGCTCCCTCAATTGAATGCCCCATAATCTCTATCTCGCAAATTGGAAGAAGGTCAAACAATCTTACTGTCGGAGGACATGTGGATGGAAAGGAACGTTTACTGACTGTAGATACGGGTGCATCTCATTCCATCATTCGAGCGGATTTAGTCAACAAGAAGATAAGACCATTGCATGGAGCAAGATTGCGTACAGCCACTGCAGAAGACAGCACGGTTCTAGGAGAAGTATCATGTGAAGTCGCAATTGGGAACGTCACAGTAGTACACAATTTTATAGTGGCAGAGATTGTTGATGAAATCATAATTGGAGTGGACTTCTTAATCGACCAGGGCATCAAGATCGACATGCAAAGCAAGACGATGCGATATAAGAACATGGATGTACCACTTAATTTCGGCTACGAGAGAGGCTACAGCAGTAAACGAGTGCTGGTGGAAGAGAGTCAGCGAATACCACCAAAATCCGAAGCAGTCATCTGGGCAAAGGTTAATGGAGATTGTGGGACAAACAAATTGTGGGTTGTCGAAGCAGCAAACAAATCAGCACTGAACATACTTGTAGGAAAAACCCTGGCTATGACAAAACAAGATGGACGTATTCCGGTAAGAGTACTCAATGAGTTCAAGTCACCACTCAAACTGACTAAAGGAGCTATTTTGGGAAGATGCCAAGAGGCTGAAGTAGTTATTAACTGTGAACAGCTCTAGGAACACGTTTCAGCTAGTAATACTGATCTTTCAAATGACATCACGGCATGGACGCAGGGGCTAGAGGAAGCATATCAGAGTAGGGCAAAACAACTGCTCCTAAAGTACGCAAACATATTTGACCAGGATGGTTCTAAACCAGGCCGCACCAACGTTGTGAAACATCAAATTGACACTGGAGATGCGAGGCCGATCCGTCAAGCTCCACGTAGTGTTCCACTGGCGAAGCGGGAAGTTGTGAGTCAAATCATACAAGAAATGAGCGACAGCTGCGTCATCGAACCATCAGCTAGTCCATGGAGCTCACCGGTAGTACTTGTAAAGAAGAAGGATGGAAAAATGAGGTTTTGCGTGGACTACCGGAAGTTGAATGACGTAACGAAAAAGGATAGCTACCCATTGCCAAGAATTGACGACACTCTGGACTCGTTATCTGGTACGAAATGGTTTTCCACGCTGGACTTGAAAAGCGGCTACTGGCAAGGGGAGGTGAAGGAGGAAGATAAAGAGAAAACAGCCTTCAGTGTCGGTGATGGTCTTTGGCAATTTACAGTGATACCTTTTGGACTTTGTAATGCACCAGCTACTTTTGAGAGACTCATGGACCAGGTACTGAAAGGACTACATTGGAAAACATGCTTGGTGTACCTGGATGACATCATCGTATTGGGCAAGAATTTTGATGAACATCTTAAGAACTTGGAGGAAGTTTTCCAAAGAATAGCTGGCGCTGGTCTGAAGTTAAGTCCCAAAAAGTGTGCGCTGTTTAACAAGGAAGTACATTATTTGGGTCACAAGGTAACGACAGAAGGCATCTGCACTGCGAACGAAAAGATAGAGGCTGTAAAGGATTGGCCAAGGCCACAGAACCTACATGAATTAAGAAGTTTCCTTGGGATGTGCACATATTCCCGCCGATTTGTACCAAATTTTTCCAGCGTATCCCATAGCCTCCATGAGCTTACAAGAAAAAATAAAGCTTTTGAATGGAAGAAGGAGCAAGAAGTGGCTTTCCAAACACTGAAGGAGCGTTTGTGCACTGCCCCAATGTTAGCATATCCGATTCCAGGGGCACCATTTATTCTAGATACAGATGCGAGTGGATATGCTATAGGAGGTGTTTTATCACAATTGGTCGATGGACAGGAGAAGGTAGTTGCATATTACAGCCGTTCAATTGGAAAACCAGAGAGGAACTATTGCGTTACACGGAGAGAGCTGTTGGCATTGGTAGAGTGCATTAAACATTTCCACAAATACCTCTACGGTCAGCGATTCCGCGTCAGGACTGATCACGCAGCGTTGAAATGGCTCCTGCAGTTCCGTAATCCGGAAGGACAATTGCCACGGTGGATCGAGCGATTACAAAGCTATGACTTTTCCATTGAGCATCGAAAAGGTAGTACCCATGGAAATGCCGATGCAATGTCACGAAGACCATGCAGTCTGGAATGCAAGCACTGTTCAAGGGCCGAGGCTAAAGAAGACATTATAGATGTCCGGCTAATGACTATAACATGTACAGATGAATGGGACAAGGAACAGCTAAGAAAGTGTCAGCTAGAGGATACAGATCTGTTACGTGTTATGCAAGGGCTCGAACGAAACGAAAGACCAAACAGAGAAGAGATGTCAGCAGAGAGTCCCATTGCGAAGTCATATTGGGCACAGTGGAACAGTTTAGAATTGATATCCGGTTGCCTTCATCGAGTATGGGAGAGTGAGGATGGTAAATGCAAGAAGCAACTGATAGTTGTTCCCAGAAAGAGGATTCCTGACGTGCTCAGCGAGCTGCATAATGGTCCAAGCGGAGGTCATCTTGGAATCACGAAGACGCTCGAGAAGATTAAACAGAGATTCTATTGGGTTGGTTGCCGTCAGTCGGTCACTGAGTGGATTGCGAGGTTTGCAGCAGAGCGAAAGGGCCCAGAAACCGAAGTCATGGCCAGATGAAGCAATATAACACAGGTGCGCCATTTGAAAGGATCGCTATGGATGTCGCCGGTCCATTTCCTACTAGCAACGGCGGAAACAAATATGTACTGGTAGTTATGGATTATTTCAGCAAATGGCCAGAGGTATACCCAATCCCAAATCAAGAAGCGGAAACGGTAGCAGAAGTGTTTGTAAACAATTGGGTTTCAAGGTATGGTGTACCAATGGAGTTACATTCTGACCAAGGCAGGAATTTCGAATCAGCTGTGTTCCAGGAAATGTGTAAATCATTGGGCATTCGAAAA
Source organism: Eurosta solidaginis (assembly GCF_040869045.1). NCBI lineage: Eukaryota > Metazoa > Arthropoda > Insecta > Diptera > Tephritidae > Eurosta > Eurosta solidaginis. Next base: position 108,911,447 of record NC_090319.1, read on the forward strand.
ACACGAACAACTGCATTGCATCCCCAATCCGATGGTATGGTAGAACGATTCAATAGAACATTGGAGGAGCACTTAAGGAAAGTAGTAGACAAGTACCATAAAGAGTGGGATACCCGCATACCATTATTCTTGATGGCTTACCGATCAGCAGTGCATGAGACAACGGGCCAAACCCCTGCAAAAGTAATTTTTTGCAATGACCTTAGACTGCCAGCTGATTTGAAGTTTGGGATAGATGCGGAGAGAAATGTCAAGAAATCCACTAGTAATTTGGAAGAAGAGCTAAGAGAAATACATGATCTGATAAGGCAACGAACAAAGATTATGAGTGACAAGATGAAAGCCAGATACGATAAAGCAATTAATTCAGAAGGTTTTCAGGGAGGGGATTTGGTGCTGTTATACAACCCACAACGTAAAAAAGGTTCGTCCCCGAAATTGCAGTGTAATTGGGAAGGCCCATACAAAGTTGTAAAACGGATCAACGATGTAGTGTACCGCATACAAACCATCGGTAAACCACGAACCAAAATGAAAGTGGTCCACTTGGAAAGGCTGGCAACGTATAGATCGGGAGATTTGTCTAATCGGGACGATCAGACTTATGTGGAGGGCAGTGTTACGAATATTGGCAAAACTAAGGAGTGCTGCCATCTCTAAGCCGATGCTAAGCAGTGACGTGAATGCACATCAATATTCAATCATTATGTATCTACATAAACGAAACAATAACTGCATCTACATATATGTACCGTGTACGTATACGAGCAGCGGAGAGTCAATGCACAAACACATGCATATATCTGAGATACTCCTATAAGTATGCAATGAGAAAAACTATAAAATTGTGCAATTGTAGTTACAGCTGAGAAGGTTGAGAGCTGCTGGACTAGTAGATTCTGGAAGCGCCTAGAAGATGTATAAAATTGTGCAATTGTAGTTACAGCTGAGAAGTTTGAGAGCTGCTGGACTAGTAGATTCTGGAAGCGCCTAGAAGATGCGAAGGTTGAAATCAAAGAGTATAAAAGGCGACAATTGTAGAGGCGCTGGAATTCAGTTTGACTTGGAGTTTCGATTAAGACGCAATCTGTAGAGAAATAGTAGAGTTTCATTTGAACTATCAATCAGTTTGGTTGTTAAGCAAGCTATTCGTTGCAAAGTATAAGTGTTATTGTGAAGTACTCTAATAAAGGCCATTTTTCCATTATTCAATACTGGAGTTATTTATTCAAAAATTTAGCGATACGAACGTTGGCAGAAGATTGCAAATAAGGGGAATTGCAGCAAATTCGTTACAATATTATGCATTCATTCTTTTTAGGAATGAGATACGTGTTCAGACTAAGAGCATCTCTACTGTCCCCTACGTATGAGCGAAAACCAACATTATTAATTTATCACCAATGGTTCCTTTAACAAATATTTTTTGAAATAATCTGCATATTCTGTTTTTGCTGTACTCATTATATATTTTTTTCTTTCCGAACAATTTGAGCCGCCCTAACATACATCATTTAGTCAAATACAGCATCCAAGCTGCTATGTTAAAAAGTGAAAAGTTTCCTGAAAATTTAGCAATCTTAAAGTGCACCAATGGCGATATTTCCATGGAAAAATTCAGTAGCAAATAAATAGGAACATGAATTTAGATATTCAGAAATAGGTACTTCACTTCCTGGTAAAAGAGGCCTATTTATTGGAATTACAGGGACAGTTTTGTCACGACCTGTTTCATAGAAAAAGTTGTCTTTCACGGTTTTCCTGTGGAATTAAATCAAAGTTGTCATTGTTTTTTGCTCTCCTGAACAAGTACTGGAATTAAATCAAAGTTGTCATTGTTTTTTGCTCTCCTAAACAAGTACTGTAATCACACCCACTTGTTTTATACACTTATGGACAAAATAATAGGTGTACACAGAGATTGTTCTCTATCGTTACAAGGTTTTGCAAATGAAAACAAAGTTTGTGTGGTAATATTAATATTGTAACAAATTTAGGGCAATTCCTCTTATCTGCAATCTTCTGCTAACGTTCGAATCACTAAACTGTTGAATAAATAACTCCAATATTCAATAATGCAAAATGGTCTTTACTAGACTACTTTCACAATAACACTTCTACTTCTTAACAGATAGCGTGCTTAAATCAAAATGATTCCTGCTTACTCAGCTTTAATTCCTTTTATACTCTGTGATGTCTCGTTCGCATACTTCTAGGCGTTTCTAGAATTTAACTTAGTTACCAGCTATAACTACAGATGCACGTTATAGCTTCTCATATGCGCGTGTATGTGTGAGTGATACTTGCATAAATGATCTCCTACTTTTGTGAGCATCTCAGTTAAGATGTATGCATGTGTTTGGGCGTTTCTCTCCGCTGCTTGTATGGACATATGTGTAGACATAATGATTAATTTGTTTACGTACATACAAGAGTGGCAGCTTGCTTTATTGTTGTTGTGGCTATATTTACTTAGTATCAGATTAGTGATGTGAGTATAACTTAGTATCACTAATATTCGTCACAATATTTTTTTTTTACTTATGTATATAAGCGGAAATTCAAAGTTCATTCAATTAACAAGTTAAGGTATCTAAGTTCGGGTATAACCGGACATTAAATACTCAGCGTGAGCTTCAATTGTACATTTCATTTCAGATAAATTACTTTTCTATATAACAAGTGGCACCGCCCGTTAAAAAAAAAAGTCTCCCCATTTCCATAAAACTTGATAAGTGAAATATCATTGATCCAAAACTATTTTTTCCTAAGTTATAGCTTATAATTCTGATCTACGCCCCTTTTAAACTTGTTCTATATCTAAGTTGCCGTGGCCTTTAACCGATCCCGTCCATTTTTTCCAGAAATTTCCTGCTATAGGGAAAATTTATGTACCCAATTTTATTACGATCCGATAATTTTTCTTCGAGTTATGGCTCCCGAAACATAGAAAATTGCTTAGTCATAAAAGGGGCGGTGCCACACCCATTTTCAAAATTTAAGTGTTTTCCAATTTAATGTTATAATTCAATTTAAAAAGTAAAATTCTATTGATACTCTCTTTTTCGCTACGATATAGCTTATTTTATTCGTCCACGACCTTTTTAAAAATCTTTTATATAAAAGTGGGCGTGGTCCTTAACCGATTTGGTAAATTTTTCTTCAAAGCATTCCTTACAGTAAAGGAAACCTCTCTGCGAATTTTGTTACGATAGGTTTAACGAGTTTTGTTTTTTTATCGTTTATCGTTATCACAAGTGGGTGGTGCCACGCCCATTTTAAAATTTCTCAATATCAGTCCACATGTCAAATTTCAACATTCTAGGTGCATTATTTACTAAATAATCAGGTTTTTTGTGTTTTCCAAAATGTTATATATATAAAAAGTGGGCGTGGTTATCATCCGATTTCGCTCATTTTCAATACCAATATATTCTGGGTCCAGATAAGCTCGTGTATTAAATTTTGTTACGGTCTGCTGCTACGGTCTACGGCTACGATCCACTTGGGAGCGTGTCCGCGCGAACACACCTAGTGATGTGGCGAAAGTTGCGATAAAAAGTATCGAAAAACAAGGAAAAAGACAGGAAAAAGGCGATCACTAGCAAAAATTGCCATGAGTTTCCGGCAAAAAAGAAAAGAGGATAGGTGAAAAATTGCGTGAGCGAAATTTTGCCCCCCCCCCCCCCCCCCCCCCCCCCCCCCAATACAATTATACAAACGGGATATATGACATCTAGGGACATAACTTCAGCAGCAAAGGCGTCAAGTTCCGCTAATGTACTGCTTTAGTAACCTTATTGCTCACTTCGCATCCCCAACGATACTCAACTATACTGCTTTGGTAACCTTATTGCTCACTGCGCATCCCCAACGATACTCAACTAATCACAAAACATCCTCGCCGGCTGTGCGCGTAAGCAGGTGATTGTCCAGAAACTAGGAAAGGGTCGATAGCGCAAAGCACAGAAACCGTTCTTTCCGACAAATCTCGTTTCTACGCGTCTATTTTGGGTGGTAATAAACCTTGCACCGGTTGTGTTGCGTGGACACAAGATCCAGTTGAAGTAGATCGGCGTTCGCAGTCACATCTATTGAGATAAACCCCTTCCTCTACGTTTACGAAGAACCCTACCATCTGCGGAAAAGCGTCCGACACCACCTCTGCCTCCAGGGCCAGCAGTACGCTGCCGCGTAATACAATCAACGTCAAAGAGCCAAGTCATCCGGCTCGTAAAGGGTAGCACGAAGCTTTATCGCCACCCGGTTCACTCGGTTACCTCGACCCAAAGCGCCAACCACTACCAACAGCGCCTACTATTATCACGGGCACCACCGACAACAATATTAGCCGCAACCCTATCAGCTACGACCATAACGGCTACAACAATACTACCCACATCCTTATCAGCTACGACTATACCGGCTATGACAATGCTAGCGCAACCCTATCAGCTACGACCATAACGGCTACAACAAGACTAGCCGCATCCTTATCAGCTACGACTATACCGGCTAAAACAATGCTAGCGCAACCGTATCAGCTACGACCGCACGGACTACAACAATACCAGCTACAATAACAACCACAGGGCAGCGAACATAGGCCTGCGGCCATCCCAATTGCGACAACGAATATCAGCGGTTAAAACGGTGAGTTCGTTCCAATACTGAACAAAATATACGTATTTGTAGTCTCAACCTTGTTCTTTAATTTTTTTTTTTACTCTGCAACAACATATATTGTTAATATACAGACATATTCAAATTCAAGGCTATCACCCTAGTATAGAATCTTAACACGTAATACATACATACATGCATATACCTAAGTTAAAGAGAGCAAGCTGCATCTACTTGTAGTAAAGTTACCTTATTATACCATGCAAAAAAAAAAAAGTAGACGTAACGTAAAGTTAAGTAGATAGGTTTAATTAACTTAGAAGCAAGAGAAAAAAAAATAAACAATACCAGCACTGACTGGTAAATGCAAAACAGTTTACGTTTTACCTGAACATGTAAAACGATTTCGTTAATTTTACCAGAAATTTAAAAGTTCACGTTTTACCTGAACATGTAAACGATTTCGTTAATTTTTCTATGAATTTAAAAGTACCCGTTTTACCTGAACATGTAAAACGATTCCGTTAATTTTCCTATAAATTTAAAAGTTATGTTTTACTTGAATATGTGAAACAATTTCTTCGAGGAGTATGGTTTACCCCAAATTTAATCTTAGTTGCGTTTATAACAAATTTTCTTAGTACATATTACATATTAGTGCCGTTATACTATGCGTTATACCGAATTGATATTTTGTTAAACTCAAAAATAAGTTCTACTACAACAACATATTAATTTTGTAAGGGGGCCCCAATTATCGGAATTTGTATCCAAACTGTATAGCACTAGAATAGGATTGTGAATGAAACGAAAACGGGCATTTAACCAAATTTTTACTTTGTATGTAATATATCTACTATTCATAAGCACATTTACTTACAATTTTTTTTTTCACACCAAGCGCTTATAACCCTTGTCAAGAAAAAGGGGGTGACATAAAATAGGTATAGCTTTAAATTTCTTTTATAGCATACATACGTTAGTAAAAATAAAATTTGAATAAACTTGTAAATAATATGGGAATGCTGGCGTCGCCATTTATTTAGAAGGCACGTAGGGTTACCAGGTAAGGGGCCACCGAAATTTTAGGTGCGTCGGTGGCCATGGATTTTGAGGGTGGGTTAAGCACCGGGCGTCGCAACAACACCCGCGGCGCCCCTTATATATATTCGGCCCTTTTCTTCTTTATTTTAATTTTTCAGCTTTTTTTTTATTATTTGATTTTCAGAGTGGTAACCGGTCGCTTCCGGTTCGGTATTTTTTTGCGTTACTTTTTTTTGAATTTGAATAAAAATTTTTGAATGCTAACGGTCTGTCCGTGACATCCGGTTCGGCCGGATGTTGTTTTATTTTGAATTATAAGCGTTTTGAGTCGGTCTCTGCGCTTTTTGACAGCTAGTTTTGATAGGCATGATAGGAACTTTTTTCTGATTATGGCGCAGGAACAGTAAGGTTGGCAAGGACCCGCCCCAGCCGACAATGACTAGCCACTGTGCACCACCACATCATGCCGACCGCCTTCCTTACTGCTTCCCCTTGAAAATGCGTATCCATAACAGATGGCGCCCAACGCGTGATTTGGTGCCCGAGGCGCTGTCGCGCTGGTCATTCCGGGTCAACTTGTGAAGTTGACCATCCCACCAGTCCGAGGTGAGCAGCCGAAGGAGCAGCCACCTGCGTTGCGGTGGGATGGTTAGATGGATCAAGTTGTCCGGAGTGATCATCGTTGACAGTTGCTGAGGGCGCCATAATAGATGGCGCCCAACGTGGCACCTGAGGCGCTGGTCTCAGTGGTCAGTTCGGGCAACGTGTGAAGTTGACCATTCCACCAGTCCGAGGTGGGCAGCCACAGAAGCAGCCACCTGCGTTGCGGTGGAATGGTTGACGGATCAGGTTGTCCGGACTGGTCATTGGGGGCAGTAGTCGAAGGCGTCACGAGACTACACGTCAAGTTATCCGGACTTTGTATTCACCCGAAGAGGCAGTGTTGCAAGCACTTCATTTTTTTTTTGTAATTGGGGTTTTTATTTTGCCGGAATGTTGTCCGTTAGTCGGCTTTGGAAATACTTTGTCCGCTAAATTGGGTTTTTTTTTTGTAAAGTAGTTTTTTTAGTTTATCTGCCGAATTTGTGTTTTTAGAGTGAGTGTGTGTGTATATGTGTTGAAAGAACCCCAGCTCATCCCACGTCCCAGGTTGTAGTTTCGAATACCACCTGGACTGTGACGGGTTGAGCTGGGATTCAGAGTGGCACTCCTTCCTGTCCCACCAGACTGGGGAGCGGTTTCGAAACCGCTCCACCCATTGCGGCGGAGGCAGGAGGGGTGTCCAGTAAGAATGGACGGGAGGCCTCAACACCCCCAACCAGTCCCAGGGGCAAGCCCCTGGAGACTGCCCCTGCGTTGCGGCTGGGCGTGTTGAGACCAACCCGCGTGTGCCTGGAACTGACCCTAGTGGCCCCAACCAGTCTAGGAGGGGGGCCTTAAGACCCCCTCGCATTGCGGTTGGGAGCACTAGGGACAAGTATGAATGAATTTATGTAATTTTTTTTTTACCTGTAGCCCGAGTGCCTTCGGGGAGGGGATGCCAGCTTCCCATTGATCACTTGCACTATATATTTAACTTAACTACTAATTTTCTTTCAGCTTTTTTTTTTGTCTTTCGATACGAACATCGCTTATTTACTGCAGTTATTCACGCGATTTTTCTTATATACATTTTTATTTGACCCCTAACTGCATTACGCGGAAAAAGTTTTTTTTATCAAAACCACCACATAAGTTACATTTTTTTTACGGACTATGTCACGCGAGCAGTCGTACGGCCAACCGGGCCGAAATACTCCGTTCGGGAGTGCGGGAAGCTTTCGGGGGAGCCAGAACCGGGGCGGTAATAATAGGGGGGCTTTCTCCAAGGCCAGGCGTCCCTTGGTGGTGCACACCCCAGTAGGTGGACCATATGGAGATCCCGCGGGAACAAACATGGGCTCGGAACTGACTGACCCTCGCGAAAAATTGGACAGACGGGGAAGCAACAGTCAATTGAACGCGACCCTATTAAACGCGCATGATATCTCGGGGCTAATGACCAATGTGTCGACCTACGCTCCAGATGGAGCTGGTGCTTTACCACCTAATTATGGAATGGGAAATATAAGAGAAGCTGCAAGTGACCGGACGAATACTCCAGGGATGCAGAACGAAGCTACTCGTGGAGGCTCGTGGGTGGACGTGCTACACCAGCTGTTCCAGGCTTTGCAAGAGGAAATGCGGAGAGAGATGGGGTCAATTAGAACCAATATGGACCAGCTCAACGCCGCTCTCGAATCCGCGCAGCAATCAAACCAGCAAAACAGGAACGGAAGTAGGATGGACCGTAACCCATTGCCAACGGTAGTACCACCAATGTACCCGACTCCAAGCAGCATAGCAGTAAACCGCAGGAGTGGAAAATCTCGTTCGACGGCACTGGGAGCGTAGCCGATTTCCTTTTTAAACTGAACACCTTGTGTGAGCGCACACAATGCACGGACGAATAAATAATGGCTAGTTTCCACATGTTTCTTTCCGGGCGGGCCGAAGAATGGTACTGGCCTTTTTGTGCTACTCATTAAAAAGAGAGTTTGGCACTTTGAAAACTGACCACGAGATCATGACGGAGATCTCCATGTGCAAGCAGAAAGCAAGTGAGTGCTATGACGTGTTCCACACGGACATAATCTCCTTGAACGCGCGCTTAAGAGAACCCATGTCGGAGCTTCTACTGATTGACATAATAAAAAGAAAAGTCAACAGTAGCCTTAAGCTGATGCTTTTTAACGCAGATGTAAGGACCCTTCATGATCTACGCGATGTAGCACGCAGAGGTGAACAAGTGCTGAAAGAAAGCAAGCTGTTGGGAGCCACTTACCCAGGACGGCATGTAAACGAAGCACGCGCGACAACCCCAGACATGAGGAGGGAAAGCGAGGACGGCGAAATGGATCCACAAATAGAGGCGCTGGAATATCGACGCAACAGGAGACTGGACTATTCGGGAATCCAATGCTGGAATTGCCAGGCAATGGGCCACTCCTATATATATTGTGAGGAACCCATTAAAAATCCTTTTTGTTTTAAATGTGGGTATAAGGGTGTATTTACTCCTAAATGCCCTAGGGACCGTCGCAGGCAGGGAAACCAGTACCCGAGCGAGAAGGCGGAGGAAACTCGTTCGGCTTCATAGCTCCCACACCAGCCAGTGCTCGAGGCGTCGTCCCGTGCACTGAACCAGAGGGTGAATCTCTGCATGGAGGTGGTGAGCTTCCGAGGTGCAGTAGTACCCTGGCAAAGGAACACCCAAACGTGGTAATACCTTACCCTGACAGTACGGACAATTCGAATAGTTCCGAATCCGAGAGTCAAACGTCCTCATCCGCGATGGGCGAGCGTATCAAGATTCTGCGACGCCAGCATAGGGATGTCGCAGGCCAAACGCATTTTTCACCAAACCCTGAAGAAACGGAACATAGGTACGAACAAATAAGACATTCCATTTTTGAACAATACCCGGTGTCGGACAATATTTTGAAGTGTAGGAAGAGATACCACAGGAGAGTACAGGAGCGTAGACTGCTGCAAGCCACCACGTTAACGCTTACAGAGGAGGAAAGGCCTCTCGTAAAGGCTAAAATTAAGGATAGTTTTCTTGTAGGGTTGTTGGACTCGGGAGCCAACGTCTCCATCTTAGGGAAAAATGGATTAGAATTCCTAGAGGATAACGGCTTCGATTATCAGCCCTTACATGCGTTCGTATATACCGCGGGCGGCAACAAGCAAAAAATTTTAGGCTCAGTATCCCTACCAGTCACCTTCAAAAATATCACAAAGGTTATTCGTTTTTACCTTGTTCCCTCATTGCTCCAAGAAGCGTATTTCGGGGTAGATTTTTATAGAGCATTTGCGTTAGCTCCCGAAATATTCCCAAGCGTAGAGTGCATAGAGATTCGACTTGAAAAGGAAGAGGAATTTAACCTCCATGAATTGTCACCAGACCGGAAATTAGAATTGCGAAAGGTCATCGAGACGTTTCCTTCGTACGAGAAGTTAGGCCCAGGCCAAACTAAATTAGTGGAGCATCACATCGACACCGGTGATGCCATTCCCATAAAAAGCAAACATTTCCCTCTTTCGCCACCGAGGCAAGCCGAAGCTTTTAGCGAACTAGACAGGTTACTCGAATTAGGAGTTATAGAAGAATCAAACTCCCCGTGGTGTAGTCCTGTAGTACTGGTCCGGAAACCAGGTAAAGTTAGGCTGTGCATAGATTCCAGGAAGGTCAACGCGGTGACTAAGAAAGACTCGTACCCCCTGCCTCATATCAACGGCTTATTGAGCAGACTGAAAGATACGCATTTTATTAGTGGCATTGATCTGAAGGACGCGTTCTTCCAGGTCAAATTGACAGAGTCCTCTAAGGAAAAAACAGCATTCGCAGTTCCGAGGAGGCTGATGGACAAGGCAATCCCTTCGCGTCTGCGAGAGAACGTCTTTGTCTACCTGGACGATCTGATGGTATGTAGCACTAATTTTGAGGATCACCTGAAATTGCTAGCGGAAGTGGCCCAATGTTTGAGAGACGCAGGGCTGACAATAAACGTGGAAAAAAGTAAATTTTGTCAGAAGGAAATACGCTACTTAGGGTACTTGATAGGCAGCGGGTGTCTGAAAGTGGATCCGGGAAAAATAGAAGCAATGCAAAACTTCCCGATCCCTAAATCCCCTCGGCAAGTGCGTAGGTTTGTGGGCATGGCGAATTGGTACAGGGCGTTTATTACCAATTTTGCTGACTTGGCAGGTCCCTTGACCGACTGTCTCCGTAAGTCAGCATGCCCGTTCAAGCTTACCTCTGAAGCTATAGAGGCCTTCGAAAAGCTAAAAGTAGCTTTGAGTTCCGCCCCTGTCTTGGCCCAACCAGACTTTTCAAGGGAATTCGTAATACAATGCGACGCTTCCAAAATAGGTGTTGGCGGAGTGTTGTTCCAGGTCGATGACGAGGGCGCTGAGCATCCGATCGCGTTTGTGTCGAAAAAACTGAATAATGCTCAACGCAATTGCACGGTAAGCGAGCTGGAATGTCTCGCCGCCATAATCAGCCTGAAGCGTTTCCGTTGAGGGATTACCGTTTCGTATCATCACGGACCACTCCAGTCTCAAGTGGTTAATGACACAAAAGGACTTGAGCGGGAGGTTGGCGAGGTGGTCGCTCTTACTGCAAAGATACGACTTTAAAATGGAACATCGTAAGGGCACCATGAATGTAGTACCAGATGCGCTGTCGCGGTTTGATGCCGATGAGTTGACTTTCACTACCACACCCGGGGAAATAGATTTAGTCTCTCCCGAATTTAGCAGCAACGAATATTTAGACTTGATTCGGACCGTCACCGAAAACGAGGAATCGCTTCCGGATTTACGAGTGGTGGACGGGGTAATTTTCAAACGAGTTAAATTTCGTAAGGGGGTGGAAGGGGAAGAAGACTCGCTGTGGCGATTATGGTTGCCGAAAGGGTTGACTGAAGAAGCAGTGAGATTAGCACATGACGCTAACCGGAGTTACCATGGCGGGTGGCAGAAAACCTTAGAACGTGTTAGGCAGAAGTACTTCTGGCCGCAACAGGCTAAGGACGTCAGGGACTACGTCCAGCGTTGTGATACTTGCAAATCAGTCAAACCTACTAATCAGCAGTCGAGACCGCCTATAGAGAATACCTTTGCATCCGAGAGGCCATTTCAGCGATTATATTGCGATTTCCTAGGGCCGTATCCGAGATCTAAGCGGCGAAATCAATTTCTTTTCATAGTACTAGACCATTTTTCAAAATACGTTTGGCTAAAGCCCATGCAGAGAGCCACCACTGTAAACGTTATAAATTACTTCGCTTCAGAAATTTTTCCGGCTGTAGGGGTCCCTGAGTTTATTCACAGTGACAATGGTAAACAGTTTATCTCGAAGGAAATGAACTAATTTTTTGCAAATTACGGGGTGACGCACGTGAGGACGGGGTTATATTCTCCTCAAGCGAACGCATCCGAGCGCGTTAATAGAGAAATTGTGTCGAAGATTAGGATTTTCCTGAAAGATAAACCTGACCATACCGATTGGGATAAGCATATACCCGAGATTTTATCAGTTTTGAAAAGTGATTTTCATACGGCGATTCAGTGTTCTCCATACTTTGCATTATATGGCCAAAATATGGTCCAACATGCCTCAACGTACAACATTTTAGGGAAACTCGGCAGCCTTCGGGAAGACCAGGTTACGGTAGTAAGCCGAGCTGACAAGTTGACTAATATTCGTGAGCAGATCCGTAGAAATTTAGATCAGGCCAAGGATAGGGGAGTAACCACCTATAACAAGCGCTCTAGACAAGTCAACTATAAGGAAGGTCAGGAAGTTTTCGGAGAAACTTTGCCTTAAGTAACTTCAAACAGGGCATTAACGCCAAATTCCTACCAAAATACCTGAAGTGTCGCGTGCTTCGAAAAATAGGCAATGCACTGTATGATCTCGAAGACCTAAACGGGAAATTTATAGGTCGCTTTCACGCTTCAGACATTCGTCCGCAATGAACCAGAAAGAACGTTTCTTTGCCAAATTACAACTTGAATTTTTTTTCTCTACCAATTGGACCTCTTTTTTTGTCTGAGCGTTTTGGCGGTCGGGGACATCTCGCCCAGTATTCTCCCCGAGCACTGACCTCATAGGACGTTCACGCGCGTACTCACCGAGGACCTGAACACCCTGGCAGTCCACGCTTAGGTGGGACTAGCCTTTCGGAGTTTGGACGAGTTCTCCAGATCAAAATGTCTACACCTTTTTTTTTTTGTTTTGCATTCCTGTGGGAGCGATACCCACTAGAAATCATCTTTCGGAGTTTTGACGAGTTCTCCATAACAAATGTCTAATTGCCGCAAAGCCCTTTTGAGCTAGGAAACAGAATTAATTCCCAACTTGACTTAGTTTTTTTTTTTGATGGACCTATGTTGCCCGGCTAGCTTCGTAGTAGGACTTTGAGATTCTTATCTCAGGGGTGAGTCGTGCCCACGTTGCTTGTCGTCGGAGATCCCTGGAAGTGGCTTCCCACAGATGATCCGGTTTCCTGTTCGCTTCATCGTCAGGTCTTCAAAGCGAAGCAGGTGTGTTACGGTCTGCTGCTACGGTCTACGGCGACGATCCACTTGGGAGCGTGTCCGCGCGAACACACCTAGTGATGTGGCGAAAGTTGCGATAAAAAGTATCGAAAAACAAGGAAAAAGACAGACGGGCGATCACTAGCAAAATTGCCACGAGTTCCCGGCAAAAAAGAAAAGAGGATAGGTGAAAAATTGCGTGAGCGAAATTTTTGCGACCCTACAATTATACAAACGGGACATATAACATCTAGGGGCATAAATTCAGCAGCAAAGGCGTCAAGTTCCGCTAATATACTGCTTTAGTAACCTTATTGCTCACTTCGCATCCCCAACGATATTCAACTATACTGCTTTGGTAACCTTATTGCTCACTGCGCATCCCCAACGATACTCAACTAATCACAACACATCCTCGCCGGCTGTGCGCGTAAGCAGGTGATTGTCCAGAAACTAGGAAAGAGTCGATAGCGCAAAGCACCGAAACCGTTCTTTCCGACAAATCTCGTTTCTACGCGTCTATTTTGGGTGGTAATAAACCTTGCACCGGTTGTGTTGCGTGGACACAATATCCAGATGAAGTAGGTCGGCGTTCGCAGTCACACCTAGTGAGATAAACCCCTTCCTCGACGTTTACGAAGAACCCTACCATCTGCGGAAAAGCGTCCGACACCACCTCTGCCTCCAGGGCCAGCAGTACGCTGCCGCGTAATACAATCAACGTCAAAGAGCCAAGTCATCCGGCTCGTAAAGGGTAGCACGAAGCTTTATCGCCACCCGGTTCACTCGGTTACCTCGACCCAAAGCGCCAACCACTACCAACAGCGCCTACTATTATCACGGGCACCACCGACAACAATATTAGCCGCAACCCTATCAGCTACGACCATAACGGCTAAAACAAAACTACCCGCATCCTTATCAGCTACGACTATACCGGCTATGACAATGCTAGCGCAACCCTATCAGCTACGACCATAACTGCTACAACAATACTAGCCGCATCCTTATCAGCTACGACTATACCGGCTATAACAATGCTAGCGCAACCGTATCAGCTACGACCGCACGGACTACAACAATACCAGGTACAATAACAACCACAGGGCAGCGAACATAGGCCTGCGGCCATCCCAATTGCGACAACGTAAAGTTAAGTAGATAGGTTTAATTAACTTAGAAGCAAGAGAAAACAAAAAAAAACAAAACAATACCAGCACTGACTGGTAAATGCAAAACAGTTCGCGTTTTACCTGAACATGTAAACGATTTCGTTAATTTTTCTATGAATTTAAAAGTACCCGTTTTACCTGAACATGTAAAACGGTTCCGTTAATTTTCCTATAAATTTAAAAGTTAAGTTTTACTTAAATATGTGAAACAATTTCTTCGAGGAGCATGATTTACCCCAAATTTAATCTTAATTGCGTTTATAACAAATTTTCTTAGTACATATTACATATTAGTGTCATTATACTATGCGTTATACCGAATTGATATTTTGTAAAACTCAAAAATAAGTTCTACTACAACAACATATTAATTTTGTAAGGGGCCCAATTATCGGAATTTGTATCCAAACTGTATAGCCCTAGAATAGGATTGTGAATGAAACGAAAACGGGCATTTAACCAAATTTTTACTTTGTATGTAATATATCTACAATTCATAAGCACATTTACTTACAATTTTTTTTTTCACACCAAGCGCTTATAACCCTTGTCAAGAAAAAGGGGGTGACATAAATATAGGTATAGCTTTAAATATTTCTTTTATAGCATACATATGTACGTTAGTAAAAATGAAATTTGAATAAACTAGTAAATAATATGGGAATGCTGGCGTCGCCATTTATTTAGAAGGCACGTAGGGTTACCAGGTAAGGGGCCACCGCAATTTTAGGTGCGTCGGTGGCCATGGATTTTGAGGGTGGGTTAAGCACCGGGCGTCGCAACAACACCAGCGGCGCCCCCTATATATATTCGGCCCTTATCTTCTTTATTTTAATTTTTCAGCTTTTTTTTATTATTTGATTTTCAGAGTGGTAACCGGTCGCTTCCGGTTCGGTATTTTTTTGCGTTATTTTTTTTTTGAATTTGAATTAAAATTTTTGAATGTTAACGGTCTGTCCGTGACATCCGGTTCGGCCGGATGTTGTTTTATTTTGAATTATAAGCGTTTTGAGTCGGTATCTGCGCTTTTTGACAGCTAGTTTTGATAGGCATGATAGGAACTTTTACCTATTTAATTGGGAATGGATATGAATAATTTTTGGGAATAATTTTTTCTAATGGAGTGCTGTCATATTCCACTCCTTTATCTTCTGTCAAACTTGCTCCTTGCTTTGAAACTAAAATGATGCTTGTGTTTGGGTTGAGGTCAGTTAATTCACTTGGCCATTGCATACATGCCATATTTCCATTTCTGGACCACTCATATACAAACTTAGAAGTATGTTTTGGACTGTTGTCCTGTGAAAACACCATCTGAGAGATATGTTTTTTCCGCATTTGGCAGTATAAAATTAAGCAAAATAACCCTTTTCTTCACGGCATACATACAAAAGAGAAAACTTTTGCCACTAAACATCAGCATTGGTGCGGGTTCATTGGAGAAAAAAAAGGTGAAACAGTTTATTTAGTGTAGAAGTGAAGATTAATTTGAGTGAAAATAATTCCAGATTAATGTAAAACACCCGGAGGGCAAATCATTTTCTTTACCAAGTTCATAGAAGTCAACAAGAATTTCTTGTATTATCTAGCAAACACAAACAAGAATAACAGCCTAAAAATCCGACGAAGAGTCACTCTCACCAACAAAGAAATGCTAATTTGGACTGAGTAGGCAAAAGCCAAGTACTCTCTTGGCAAGCTCTACATAGAAGAAAGTGGATATGCTTACAAGGCCTTATACTTAGTACGCATAAAAAAAATTGCTCCAATCCATAAGGTGGACCAGGGGTGACTCTAGAATGTGTTTGTACGATATGGGAATCAAATGAAAGGTGTTAATGAGTACTTTAAAAGGGAGTGGGCCTTAGTTCTATAGGTGGACGCCTTTTCGAGATATCGCCATAAAGGTGGACCAGGGGTGACTCTAGAATTTGTTTGTACGATATGGGTATCAAATGAAAGGTGTTAATGAGTATTTTAAAAGGGCGTCGGCCTTAGTTCTATAGGTGGACGCCTTTTCGAAATATCGCCATAAAGGTGGACCAGGGGTGACTCTAGACTTTGTTTGTACGATATGGGTATCAAATGAAAGATGTTAATGAGTACTTTAAAAGGGAGTGGGCCTTAGTTCTATAGGTGGACGCCTTTTCGAGATATCGCCGTAAAGGTGGACCAGGGGTGACTCTAGAATGTGTTTGTACGATATGGGTATCAAATTAAAGGTATTAATGAGGGTTTTAAAAGGGAGTGGTGGTAGTGGTATATGTGAAGGCGTTTTCCAGATATCGACCAAAATGTGGACCATGGTGACCCAGAACTTCATCTGCTGGATGCCGCTAATCTATAAATCTAATAAAATAAAGTCGCTAAATGACATGTATGCACATAACTTCACACAGAATACTCCGATTTTAAAACGGTTTTTTGCATTTGAAAGCTTAGCTACGTGAGATGGTACAGTTAATATAATTTGAAGATATATGTATATTATAAGGGCGTGGCAAATTGCCAAAATGTAGTAAAAAATCATAAAATTTTTGTTTAAACAGCTATAACTCATAAACGGAAGGATGGATTTGAAAAGTTCTATTTTTCAGTAAAACTTTGAAATATTTACCTTCGTTCTGCATCAAAAAAAAAACTTGATTCCTTTCTTATATCAGCCAAATTGTTTAAACAAAAGTAACATTTTTACCAAAAAATCCGTGTCAACTGTGCGAGCAAATTGCTTTTGAGTGAGGCATGATGCGACACATACGTACATACATAGAATTCTCTGCGTTATTTAACTTCCGGAGTACATTTATATGTATGGATGTATGTATGTATTTTCATATCATATCAGCTTGACATATTTATGCGTTGTTGCCAAGTTAATGCAACATAAATGGTTAAGAATGCATACATCTGTTGAAAAATACTCTTTCGTTAAAAATATTGAACATTTCCTTAAAATTCTTAAACAAAAGTTTAATTTTTTGGTATTTTTGCATGTATAACTATCACTATCACTATCAGTACATAGTATAAAACAAAGTCGCTTTTTCTGTCCCTATGTCCCTTTGAATGCTTAAAAGGCCAATTAATGGCGACTTATAACCATAAAACCATAACCAGATAAAACAGCTGATCGAACCTACCTTATGAAAATCAATGTAATCGATTAATGGTGCCATACCATAACGCTAACGCCAACCAATTGGTTTTTGGTTTCTCGCCATATCCATAACCTAAAAATATTTGAGTTGGCGAATTTATTAACTTTTTGTATATTTTATTTATTGTTTTGGATACGTTTTGACTAAGAGACTTATTTTTAATGGAATATGTTTGTAATTTTTTGCGTTTTCTTCATTTTTATGAAATTTTTACGATTTTTAGGTTAAGGCACCATTAATCGAACACATTGGAGATGGATATGGATATGGTTATTACTATGGCGTTAGGGTTAAGGAAGTTTAATTTGGCCTTACACCTTTAAAACTACGCAACGGATTTTGATGCGCTTGTTTTTTAATAGATAGAGTGATTGAAGAGGAAGATTTGTATATATAATAACGTCCATTAAATAGTGGAGAAATACTGTTATTTTTGAAGTCTCTAATGTGAAAATTGGTGGAGGGGTAGCTTAGAGCCAGGAGACAGACATAGGATACTTTTTATCCCATTCTGGCTAGGGTCTTGAGATCAAAACGTGGACCTGGGTAATCTTGGGATATGTTTGTACAATATGGGTATCAAATGGAAGCTGTTTATGAGTACTTTGATACGGGGTAAGTTTTATACCGCTTGGTGACTAGGGTCTCGAGATATAGGCTAAAACGTGGACCCGGATACCCCTAGAATGTGTGTGTAATATGGATATCAAATGAAAGCTGTTGCTGAGAGCTTTAAAGTAATTTTCATTGTGATATTCGATTTAGTCGCACCAACCTGGCAAAACTGATAAATATGCTTGCGAAGCCGAAATAAAGACATGAATTAATAATACCCACATAATAATACCCAAATTTGTATTTACGATCATTTTTTCCGGGAAGTAGGCCAGAGACGGGCTGGGAATGGTATTAGGACTAGGACTGGGACTGAGACTCGGAGTGGGACTGGGACTCGGAATGGGACTGGAACAAAATGCATACCACCCTCTGGGACTGGCAATAAGGGATTAAGAAGAGTGGGAAAAACTTGAGAGAAGGGAAAAGTGGGAAAGAGAAGGAGACTAGATAGAGAAGAGATAGAGTGAGACGAAGATAGAGATAGATGAAACAAAAAAGATGGAGGGTGGAGTGAATAAAAGGATAAAGAAAAAGTGAAGAGGGGGGAGGGCAGAGTTAGACGGAAAAAACGTATTAAAATGTATGCAGATAGATTAAATTTAGGGCAGAACAACGTCTGACGGGTTTTCTAGTTTATTTATATATGTAATACCACGAACAGTACTCCTGCCAATATTTCAATGGTTTTTTATTTCGCCCTGCAGAACTTTTTCATTTTCGTCTACTTAATATGGTAGGTGTCACACCCATTTTACAAAGTTTTTTTCTGAAGTTATATTTTGCGTCAATAAACCAATCCAATTACCATGTTTCATCCTTTTTTTCGTATTTGGTATAGAATTATGGCATTTTTTTAATTTTTCGTAACTTTCGATATCGAAAAAGTGGGCGTGGTCATAGTCGGATTTCGTCCATTTTTTATACCAATGCAAAGTGAGTTCAGATAAGTACGTGAACTGAGTTTAGTAAAGATATATCGATTTTTGCTCAAGTTATCGTGTTAACGGCCGAGCGGAAGGACATACAGTCGATTGTGTATAAAAACTGGGCGTGGCTTCAACCGATTTTGCCCTTTTCACAGAAATAAGTTATCGTCCTAGAATCTAAGCCCCTACCAAATTTCAAAACGATTGGTAAATTTTTGTTCGACTTACGGCATTAAAAGTATCCTAGACAAATTAAATGAAAAAGGGCGGAGCCAGGCCCATTTTTAAATTTTCTTTTATTTTTGTATTTTGTTGCACCATATCATTACTGGAGTTGAATGTTGACATAATTTACTTATATACTGTAAAGATATTAAATTTTTTGTTAAAATTTGACTTAAAATTTTTTTTTAAAGTGGGCGTGGTCGTTCTCCGATTTTGCTAATTTTTATTAAGCATACGTATAGTAATAAGAGTAACTAAGGCGCGGACTAC
This sequence comes from Eurosta solidaginis, assembly GCF_040869045.1. NCBI lineage: Eukaryota > Metazoa > Arthropoda > Insecta > Diptera > Tephritidae > Eurosta > Eurosta solidaginis. The sequence continues at coordinate 108,930,611 of NC_090319.1, forward strand.
GGGAAAAAAATGTAAGGCGCGATAACCTCCGAAGTGATCTAAGGCCGAGCTTCTCTTCCAATTTGCGTTGTGCTCCTCTTGATTTTTCCCTACAAATTGGCCGGACGGGACCTACATGTTTTATGCCGACTCCGAACGGCATCTGCAAGGCAGATGAGTTTTAACTGAGAGCTTTTCATGGCAGAAATACACCCGGAGCGCTTGCCAAACACTGCCGAGGGGCGACCCCGCTTAGAAAAATTTTCTTCTAATTGAAAAACCTTATTTCTAAAATTTTGATGTTGCTTTGCCCGGGGTGTGAACCCAGGGCATACGGTGTGGTAGGCGGAGCACGCTAACATCACACCACGGTGCCCGTCGTATGACCGCCTTAAAAAGATTCTTTTCCGGCAGATGCAGCAAAACCATTTCTCAGGACCGGGGTCAGGAGACGGACCCGGATTGGGTTCGATACCTTCCCGGAGCAAGAGAATATGGAGCAGTCCCGCTGCAAGGAGCTGCTGGGAGGACGCAACAAATTAAACGGGGTTACACTGAAATGACAGTCCTTGGTCGGGAAAAATTCCGAGTCGCTCCGGTACATACAACCGACTGCCTCAAACCATTTTATTGTTACTTTTATGGTCGTTTTTTAGTGCGAGTTTAAACTTCAGCTAAAGTTGACTAGAGTTTAACCTTGCCACTTTGTTCGATAAAATAAAATTTTCCTGCTCATCTTAGCTTAAACGGCCGAAGTGGCAGGGTTAAACTCTAGTCAACTTTGACTGTAGTTTGAACTCGAACTGAAAAACCGGCCATTACTCTCACTTTCCATATTCCTCCTCTTGTTCTCTTTACTTTTCCCCACTTCCTCTACATTTTCTTCCCATTTCCTCTGTTTTCATTTCTCTTTTCTTACATGTTCCCATTTCCAATGAGGAGACATATGGAGTTTGGCTTTTTTTTCGCATATTACATTACTAAGGTGTCTCATGATCGAATTGTGAGGGCCATCACATTTTTGTTGTTGCCATACTGACTTCACCTGGCTGGTTTTATTGCATCATGTTCTTGATGTAAACAAAGTTTTGATCAGTTGCACGGTGGAATAATTAATACAGCGATAATACCTTACTTGATAATTCTTTACGACAGCATGACACGATTAAGATGTGTTTTGGGCCAAGAACTGCTACTCCGAAAACGGAAGTTACAAATTTTGCTTCTGTGAACAGATATTTGCAAAAAAACTTTTTATGTGTTTGTTGTAATTTTGTGGTAGGTTTTCGGTTTTTTCGTTAATATCTTTTGAACGACGCAAAATTTTGTCATGTCCTAGCATCATTGAAGCTGAGGTTGTTGTTTTTGTAGTGATAAGAACACTTTCCGAAGGTTTTGAAGGGATCAATCGATGCTGATGATCCTTCCCCGGATATAGATCCGGTACGTTTCGGTAACAAGCATCATTAAGGTACTAGCCGGACAATCTCGGGAACGATTAAATATTATTACATAGAACCTTCTAGGCATAACTTCCTCCTACCCCCTAGTTCCATGAAGAGCTTGGGGTCGCCAGAGCCTCGTCCGCTAAATAAACAAAGTCACCACAAGTTCCCGACCAGGTTAGTCTTAAGATATATCCGCGGAAGGTATACCTGTTGTGCTGTAGCGATAAGGACACTCTCCGAAGGTTTCGGGGAGTGTTATCGATGTTAATGGTCATTTTCCGGATATAGATACGGTACGTTCAGTAACAAGCACCACTAAGGTACATATTTAGCAGCCGAAGCTCGGGCGACCTCAAGTTTATAATGGAACTAGGGGGTGCGGGAGGGATACGGGATAACCTACAAAGTTCAATGTGGTCATATGAAATCGTTCCTGAGATAGTAAAGCATATGGTGCTCGTTACCGGAACGTCCCGGATCTATATCCGGCTAGAGACCATCAACACCTAAAACACGCTTCCCAAAGCAGTTGGATCTATGTACCGGAGCGACTCGGGATTTCCCCGACCAAGGACTGTCATTTCAGTGAAACTCCATTTAATTCGGTATGTCCTTCCCACAAATTGTCATCCCTCCAACAGCTCCTCGCAGCGGGGACTGCTCCATACTCTCCCGGACAGGTATCGAACCCAATCCGGGTCCGTCTCCTGACCACGGACCTTAGAAATGGTTTTGCTGAGTTTACCGGAAAAGAATCTTTTTAGGACGGTCATACTCTTGTCAGTTCAGGGCTAAACCATAAAAGCAGACATCCCCGCAATTCCTATTACTCTTTTGTGGCTCCCTGCTGTTCACGCCCAAGGGCGTCCCGTAGTCCGCGCCTTAGCCCCCCCCCCCCCCCCCTACATTCCAGCAGCTCCGCTGCTCAGCAAGCCACTAATAGTTCCCCCAGCTGCTGTTGTTATTGTTGTAGCAATGCTCGCCCCACCTAATAGCCGCGACCGATCACAAATTGTCATCAATATCCTCTAACGGGAGTCCAAGGAAACTTGCCGTTTCAATAGGGGTGGACCATAAGGAAAGGGGTGTTAGAGGCGTTGGTTCCACATTACAATTGAAGAGATGGTTGGTGTCATGTGGGGACACATTGCAAGCGGGGCATACATTTTGTATGTCGGGGTTGATTCTGGATAGGTAAGAGTTTAACCTGTTACAGTATCCAGAACGAAGTTGAGCAAGAGTGATACGTGTTTCCCTGGGGAGTATGCGTTCCTCTTCCGCGAGTTTTTGATAATTTTCGTTAAGTAGTGGATTCACCGGGCAATTCCCGGCATAAAGGTCCGACGCCTGTTTATGGAGTTCACCAAGGACCCAATTGTGTTTCACTTCATACGGCTGGGTTCTCAGGTGCCGTATTTCCTCAAAATGCTTACGGAGATGACTCCTTAAGCCGCTAGGCGGTGCTGGTTCATCAATCAGATGTCTGTTGGGATGCCCAGGTTTCTGAGTATTCAACAGGAACTGTTTGGTCAGCATCTCATTTCTCTCCCTGATGGGGAGTATTCTCGCCTCATTATGCAGATGGTGTTCTGGGGACATAAGAAGCCAGCCCGGGGCGATTCTGAGAGCAGTATTTTGGCAGGCCTGTAGTTTCTTCCAGTAGGTGATTTTTAGGCTTGGCGACCATATGGATGACGCGTAGCACGTAATCGGCTGGCTAATTGCTTTGTATGTATTCATGAGCGTTTCTTCATCTTTTCCCCAAGTACTGCCAGCGAGGGATTTGAGGATTTTGTTACGGCTCTGAATTCTCGGAACAATTGCGGCTGCGTGCTCACCAAAATGTAGAACCTGATCAAACGTCACACCCAAACGTCGGGCCCTATGGTGCATCCAGCTCATACGGCCGCTCTCACTCACAACTACAATCTCCGTAGTACAGTGGGCAGCAATGCCGTATATCAGCCCCGCCCCCGTCTTCTTCCCCCTTCTTTACCTCCAGCAATCGTGTAGGTCAGGGAAACATAGGGACAATGTCCTAAAACGTCATGGCTTATCTGTCCGGTTAGGCGATGTAAACCTAGAAATCATCAACATCTACATCCCTTCTGCCGCCTGCTGCCCCAGTGGTTACCGCCCTAATATTAGTGCGTTACTCACTGGCGACAATCACATTATCTTAGGCGATTTCAATGCCAATCACGACCTATAACATTCAAATTTGCAGGCGGACAGTAGAGGTGAGATGATGGCGGATCAAATAGAAGAAACGACGTTCTGCACAATAACCGGAGATGCCCCCACTCGTATGGTAGGAAGCTGTCACAGTTCGCCAGATATATCAATCGTGAGCGCAGGACTCGTAAGCTGCGTCAACTGGCAGCCGATGGTAACATGGACATCCGACCACCTGCCAATCCCCCCAGCGGGTTAGGGGGTGAGAATATACCCGCGGTAGGTATGCCTGTCGTAAGAGGCGACTAAAATGCCAGATTCAAGGGGCTGTGTAGCGCAACCCTTCAGGTTGCCTGCGCAATATATAGCTTCTCCAAACCCAATTGTCAACCTCACCTATCCGCGGCGAATCCTGTTTCACTAACAGACGAAGCTCTGGCGACCCCAAGCTCCTCAAGGAACTTGGGGTGGGGAGGGAGGGATGGCCTGAAGGTTTAACGTGGCCACAAATCGTTCCCAAGATGGTCGGGCTAGCACTTTAATGATGCTGTGTTACCGGAGCGTACCGGATCTGTATCCGGCAAAGGACCATCACATCGATAACTCTCCCCAAAGCCTTCGGGGAGCAACCTTATCGCTACAAACCACCTGCCAATACTCATCTCGCTCGAGCGTACCGCCGACTTCATCGTCTCTGAAAAACGCACTTTCATAAACTTTTGAACACCAGCGGGCGAAATGGGAGGATCATCTAAGAAGTTGTAACCTCTCTGCCGGTGTGGGTAAGCTTTGCTCCACCGTAAAGTCCTTATCGAATCCGTCTAAGCACAACGACAAAATTTCCGTCGCCTTTGTTGATAAAGTCGGATGCAAAAAAATGCGCGAGCTCCTTTTGCCGACAATATATAATGCATTCTACGGTTGACAAAGCTAAACGGAAGGCCAACAGACACGCACATAAACATAAATTCAGCGCGTCACCAATTACATCACCGCCAAAGAGGTTGAGGATGCCATCGGTCAAGCTAAACCATCTAAAGCGGTGAGCCCTGAGGGCATAGCCATGCCGATGCTTAAAAGCCTAGGAAATGAGGTTTTAAATATTTAGCACATGTCTTCAACCTGTCTTTCCACCTTTGTCATTCCCGAAAAATGGAAAAGGCCAAGGTGAGGTTGACAATTGGGTTTGGAGAAGCTATATATTGCGCTGGTAACCGCTGGCTACACAGCCCTTTGAATCTGGTATTTTAGTCGCCTCTAACGAGAGGCATACCTACCGCGGGTAGATCCTGATCCCTTAACCCGCTGGCTCCACCCCTGTTGATACAGCAAGTTTCCTCGGACTCCCGTTAGAGGACATTGATGACAATTTGTGGTTGGTAAGACCTATTGGAGGCGGCGAAGCACTGCTACAACTGCAACAATACTTAAACACTCCACAAAAACTTCGGATAATGTCTTTATATCTACAACTTCCTTTTTCTCTTAAAGCAAGGACGCGTCGATTATGAAACAGCGACTGATCTTTTTTTCCATCAGACATACCACATCATTAAATTGAAAGTGAACACATCATGTTATTCAATTAAGCAGGAGTATGCGTGCACGTCAAGTAACATAGAGCTTAGTGCAACCGTTATCCATGGGCAAAGGGGTGACGGGCTTCCAGAATGTTTAATTTCTCCTGACAGAAATAATATGTATCAAATTCCGCTTTCGTATTCGTAGTGCAGTGGGTAAATCTATACGACAGCATAATACGCGTCCAAAAATCTTTCGATATTTTTACCGTGCCGAGTCCAAATGGCGTCGTTCGACATATTTCCCGATATTTTTGGACGTTTATTACCACTTGACAGCTGTTCTAGACTTTTACAGATAAGCTTTGCTTTTACTCCCTTAAAATACATTTTACATTGCGGCCTATCAAGTGTATGTATACTCAACTCAACATGCAAAAATATATTCTACTTGCTAATCGAGCTATAAAAAAAATGGAAACTTACTTTGCCATTTATTTTCGAATCAACTTGCGTGCACTTATTTGTACACAGTTTACGCAATGGGTATTGGTAAATTTCTCTACGAAATCAATTAAAATTTTATTCAAAAATAAATTTTCAGATAATTTTTATGAAAGAACGCTTCACTGCAAAATTACTTTCATCTTTCAACCGCGTTTCCGGCGAGTATTTTGCTGTGCCTCATCTGACATTCGTTGGTGAGTTTCCACAAAAGTAGCTGCCAGCTAGATTGAATCATGGCTGCCAGCACAAACTATAAATCGTAGGAACCCTACAAGAACACGCAGATGGCCGCAACATATGGATTTTCTCATATTCATCAGTTTTGCTGCAGGAGTAAATAGCTGTGTTTTTTTTACATCTATAGACGTTTACGCTTAAACTTTATATTATTATTATTATTATTATTTTATTTATTACGGCCAAAAAAGCCTAATTCATTGTATAGTACAATTTAGAAAATTCATAATTGTTTCTTAAAACTACTTCATTAAAAAGAAATGAGTAATAAGGACTGCTAAGCGTCAAACTTTAAATACACCTCTGAAATTAGCCGTGTATTTTTACATGCGTATACGTTTACGTTTGCGCGTAAAAAAACGCCTGTCTTCGCTTAGATAATGCCTAGGAGACCCATCTAGCGGCAGTGGTTAAACAACTAGCTACAGCACAGGTTGTACCGAAAAGCGGAGACACAACCCTCTGATGGCCATAGTGTAGAACATATACCTGATTCAGTTGCGATGAATTGTGGACATGCACCATTTTAAGAGGTTATATATAGAATTAGTGTAGAGATGAAACATTGATACATATTTCAGTAATATCTGAGCTTAATTCGTATTGAAATTTAGTAGTACTAATTTTATGCACAGCAATTTCAGAGGTGTGTTTAAAGTTTGACGCTTACCAGTCCATATAAATTTTAAGCGTAAACGTCTATAGATGTAAAAAAAAAACACAGCTATTCTTAAATTCCAGCACTGCATTAACAAAAATTCCGAGATTTCTTCGGGATCTCATATTAGAATTTTCAATAAATTTCATCGCAAAATTTTTTTATGTTTCAATTGGAAATCACAGGAAGTCCTCTTTTCCTTCTTTAGACGTAAAGTTGAGTGAATTGAAGATTCAGCAACTAAAAAAGGAGTTGGCAGACCGTGGGATGAATGCTTCTGGAAATAAATTTGATCTCCAGTCACGACTAACGGAAGCTATGGAGTAGGAAGGAATCGATGTTGATGAACACTTTTCATCCTGATGTGGAAGAGTCAGCATCTAAAATGGAGGAGAAGATAGAGATTTCGAATCCATTGGCAAGTGTAGACACTAACGGGATACCAGCAGTGCTGAAGCCAAGGTGGTCACAAATATCAACCAATATGTAGACATATCTCGAAGTACAAGAGACACGACAAGAAGCATGTTTTTCAGAAATTTCAGGATTGAAGCAGAGGTGGCACGTATATCCGAAATGTCGTCACAATTGGCATCCAGGATTAAAGCACAGGAGGCACGTATATCCGAAATGTCGGCACAAATTTTAGCACAGGTATCATCGCAGATTTCTGGACAACTGAAAGCCCGTATGGACGAAAAAATAATGCAGTTTGAGGAAAAAATCGAGGCCGAGGTAGATGCTTTAAGAGGAACAGGAGCTGCAACTAAATCGCCCACATGTACTGATTCAGGAAACAGCCTCACATTTGAGTAAGCCAGCGTACAAAGCCTCTCAGTGACGGATCCAGGGGCGGCAATCCCGTACTTATGAAAATTATAAACGTTTGTTTTAATTACATATACAATTATAAAATTTTTAGCTTTTATGTTTGTATAATCTATAAGATTGTCCTAATCGCCCCCCCCCCCCCCCCCTCCCAAGATCTGCAATTTATAACACTTCGGTTGAAATATTTTATGAAATGAATAGTTTAGCTATATATTAATTTCCAATTTCCATTTGTTTCGTTGTGGGTAAAATCAGCAGAAACAAGTAAAGGTGTCTAAGTTCGGGTGTAACCGAACATTATATACTCAGCGTGAGCTTCAATTAAACATTTCATTTCAGATAATTTACTTTTCTACATAACACGTGGCAACGCCCTTTTAAAAAAAAATTTCTCCACATTTCCTCATACAATAAAGCTTGACAAGTGAAATATCATTGATTCAAAACTATTTTTTGCTAAGTTATAGCTTATTATTCTAGTCTACCACCCTTTTAAACTTGTTTTATATCTAAGTTGCCTTGGACTTCAACCGATCCCGTCCATTTTTACTAGCAATATTTTCTACTATAGGCAAAATTCGTGTACCTAATTTTATTGCGATCCGTTAATTTTTCTTATGATTAATAATATTTGTAAAATTGATTTTATCACAAGTGGGCGGTGCAGATTTCTTTGAAGGATATGTACTTCATGTCTTGAGCTGTAATCTTTTTTAATTAAAAAAGCACGGGTGTGTTGAAAATTTCAAATTGAGTCGCTATGCCACAGAATTTTTGATCCAATTTTTCTTTTGGCTCCTCTGTTCGGAACCGATTTTGCTTTCGGTTTAATTTTTGGATACTAGTTCGGTTGTAGTACTGACTTCAACTACTGTTCCGGGTTTTCCTTCTGTCTCTAGCCAGGAGGCTTTTGTAGCAATTTCAGCTTTAGGCTGGATCTGGTATCGGTACCTGCTATGGCAAAAGTTCGGCTTGGAATATTTCCGTTTTCAACTCCAGTATCGGTTATATCCAGTTTTTTTCTTGCCATAAGGATGATATAAATAATCCAGAAGTAAATCTATATCATGTAGAACATAATTGTCTAGCAATATTTTCTCTTCGTAAACTGTTTGTGGCCCTGACAAGGGCCGCTTTCCGTAGGTATAATTGTTTAGCAATTTTTTTCTCTTTGTTGACTAGTGGTGGCCCTGATAAGGGCCATTTTGCGTATACTTGTATAGCATATTTTCGCTCTTTGTAAACTAATGGTGGCCTGAAACTAGGGGAGCTTACTGCGTCTGGGTTTCACAGCTTATTCGTGGTACATCATGCATATCCGTTTGTGTGCTGGAGCTGTTCCGAGCCAAGTATTGGCCTTTCGCTCCAACGGTGTCACTTAAAAAAAAGTGAACATGTAGAAGGGACTTTATTATTTATCCTTCGTCCTTCCTTCACGTTGTAGCGGCGAAAGTATTGTCCGATATTTTGGTAGATAACTGTAGGAATGACCGTTGGGGACGATGAGACAACTTTCGTTTTTGCAAACCCTTGATTAGCACTGCTAAGTCATACAAAAAATTATATTACGTTTTTTATCTTACAACATTCGGGAAACTGAATATTTACATCAAAGACGGTAAATACAGCGATGGAGTGCAGTTTGGCATCAAATTTAATCTCTGAGCTCCCACAATAAGGTCAAAGGCCTGAAAAGTGAGCGAACAAATTAAGCCATTTTAGGGAAGCTAACGCCGCAAACTTTTTCCCAATATTTCCTCTTCCTTGATCCTGCGGCGTAATTCTTTACTTTAGCTCACAACTGCAAAAACTCGTGCAATAATATCAGGAGAGGTGTCACAAAATGCGTTTTGCACTCAGGACGACGAATCCGAAAGCGAAAATTAAAAATTTTATTTGTCAAAAAATATTCCCAAAAAACTCAAAAAATGGCACCGGAGCGCTCCGAAACCGGGGGTGGAATCCATAGTATCACCTTTCTGCATTGGCGGCCTTCGGCCGCGTTTATAAAAAATTACCATGAGAGACCAAATCTATATCCGCGCAAAACACTTTATCCACAGTTTTTTTTGTGGGTACACAGCACCATAAAAATTACAATAGCCACATGAAAATTTTCAACTTTGTAAATATATCTGGAAAGAAATAAAATTTTCAATTTCCGTTTTCGGATTCATGGTCCTGGGTCCAAAGCGCGTCTTTTGATACATCTCCCGATATTTTTGGACGAGTTTTAGTAGTTGTGGCTAAAGTATAGAATTACCTAATAAATTTTCACATCAAAAGTAAATAAGCAAAAAATGTAAACATAAACAAATTTTGACATTTTATAACTAGCTTCGAATGAAAAAACATGTAAAATGCATCTCTGATGCTTTTACCTGGTTATTGTACCATGATTTCATCACACAAATCACACATAGAAGATTGTGCATTCACGAGTTCAAAATTGCTTCGTTCTGCGCATCTGCGTCAAACTTGACTGCTTCAGCGAATGAAAGAAAGAGAGAAAAGAACAAGAGCTAAAGGAAAATGACGTAAAATTGCCCATAAAAAACAGCTGAACTAATGTTTGCATGTGCAGTGCGCCACCTTCTGTAATTCCATCATTATGAAAGCTCTTGTTTTTTTCTGTCTTTCTTTCATTCGCTGAAGAAGTCAAGTGTTACGTAGTAGCGCAGAACGAAGCAATTTTGAACTCATGAATGCACAATCTTCTGGTGTGATTTGTGCTATTTCATGATCACGGTTGCCACACCACATCTTTTTCCTGGACAAAAAATTTCTTTTGAAAAAACAAAAGAAGGACCAATATTTTTAAAATGTAACAAACAACTTATTTATATGGGCCTTCGCGACTTTGAGTCCTTACATCGCGTTAATGTGTTACTATTTGGCAGCAGTAATACATTCACGCCAGGAAATCTCCATTGTTTTGGGAATTGTGGCACGCTCTGACTTATACTATACATAATTCTACATAAATATAAAAAAATATGTAAAATTAAGTCAACCTATAGTTCTTTGGGCAGCTGTTAGTAGTTGATGGAACCTATCTTCCTCCGGCCCGAAATTCGGTTAATGCAGCAGAAATTCTTTGAAAGTCGAGGGCTCGTACTTTATGAACAATGTGGAGAGTTGCTTAAATGAGGATAAACTTTTAGTATATTTCAGCTAAGATAAATAATAAAAATAGTTGTGAATTAGCCTAATTGACACGCTTATAATGTTTCAAAACCTGTATAAGAGCTTTCAAATACACGACCAGGAAAAACGGAATAATAAGATATCCTTTCCAACAGATTGTTTAGGGTTCACAATAACCGTAAATTTTTCATGAAACATAAACTTTCTCATAAAGATTAATAAAAAATTAGTGTTTTCCCAAAACAAAGTGAACACTTATTATTTTCATCTTATAATTATTTAACCGGAATTTAAGCTTAACTTATTGCTTTTGCTGGTTCAAGACTCTGGCGGCGCCGTGGTGTAGTGGTAGCGTACTGAAAACTAAAATTTGCATGAAAATTCGCGGAATTTTCCCGAGTTTTCTAAAAAGTCTTAAGTGTATATTTGGATTGTTGGTGTTATATAATAATACAAATTTTTATAAAAATAATGAATGTCGAAGCAAAACTTAGTAAAAACTGGAAAAATCTGAGTGATGATGACTTTTGTAAATGAGCGTAGATATGTATGTGTGTTTGTATGAAAAATTTTAAGGTCACTTTATCTTACTTAAATCGCGCCCCTCCCAAGTCGTGCTGGATCCGCCCCTGAAGGCCATCGTGTGGAAGGGGTTCAGCAGTAAGCGAGTGCTGGTGGAGGAGATTCGACAAAGACCGCAAAAGTCAAAGGCTGTAGACCGGGCAAAGATTGGTGGAACGAATGCTACACACAAATCAAAACCGAATGTGCCTGCGGAAGAACACTGGCATTGCCAAACCCAAATGAACGCACTAAAACGAAGGAAACAGTTTCCCAGAAAGAATACAAGCCAGGGCGCACTACAGCTGTGAAACATCAGAACGATACTGATTATGAAAGCCAATCCGTCAAGCGCAAGCTCTTCGAAGTAGTCCAGTGGCCAGGATAATGAGTAGAAAAATGAAACACAGGTACGGCAAGAACAATTCGGAAGGTTTCCTGGAGGGATATTTGGTACTGTTAGTCAACCCTCACCGGCGGAAAGGTGTTCCATTAAAATTTCAGTGTGGCTGGGAAAGCACGTACAAGGTTTTGAAGCAGATCAGTGATGTCGTCTAGCGCATACAACACATTGAAAAACTAGAAATAGAAGGGTGGTTCATTTGGAGAGGCTAGCAGTGGTTGGATCTTGAAATTTGTCTGGTCGGGACGAGTAAAAAAATACCATTTTGCTTTACTAAATACACTACTCAACAAATTTTGATCAACTTTAGTCTCCAAGAATAAAATAGGCCTTTCCCAAAGTGAAATTTTCTCCTGATTTCGAATATGACTTCCATTTTCCTGTGGCAGATCTAGTTTCCGAGATATCGGCGAAAATATGAAAATTCCCATTTTTGCAGAACACTACTTCATATAGGTAGCAAAAACTTGTATTTTTTATTTTTTCGTTTTAAACTGCTGAATTATACATTATATTAATTCCCATAAAAATTTCTTGCCTTCACCTCCCTTAAGTATCTTCAGTAGTTTGGCCACTATGCCAAAAAATGTTGATAGTTGTTGCAGATTTAACCACTTTAAAATCGGAAAAATTCTATTGACGAAAAGAAGTTAGCCCTTCTATGTTGTAGGTAATTTAATTACGAAAATTTTGAGCATACTAGTTCAACAATTAGACGTGCCGTTGAGACTATAGCCCCGTTAACTTGCAAGCGTCTATCCTACAATTTTTTATAGAGACAATTTTTATTCAAACTACGTTTTTATTTTTTTATATTTTATTATAGACATATGTTTGCATGTTAAACTTTATTCAATTGAGTAATATGAGTATAAATCAGCAATTCAGTAAAAAATAACAACATTAAATACATACATATCTACATCTAAAAAAAGTCAAATTGAGCGATTTTAACGTTGTGGTCAATAGTGAGGGACGTGGGTACTTTTAACTACCCGGTTATAATTTTCTGGGTTTGTCTCCCGTATTATTGTCCAGCAATAATCTCATATCATTTCTTCATTCCAAAAACCTTGGTAACACTTTTCAAAAATCATGAGGTCTTGGTGAAACCTTTCACCCTGCAGCACCTATGTTTGCGGGAAAATTATCCAAATGTGAATGCAAAAAATGCTCTTTGAGGGACATGTTGCATTTCATAGCACTGTAGTTTTTCAACAAGGCTTTGACCATCTCTCTATAGTTGGGATCTTTGTTGTTGCCAAGAAATCCACTAACGACTTGCTTAAAGCTGTCCCAAGCCGCTGCTTCTACTGATGATAAATGATTCGCAAAATGTTCTTCTTTCAGCAACTTTCTAATTTGCGGACCAACAAATATACCTTCTTTTAATTTGGCTTGAGTTATTTTAGGGAAAAATTTCGTTAGATACTGGAAGGATGGCGCATCCTTATTTAAAGCCTTTACAAAATTTTTCATTAATCCTAATTTGATATGAAGTGCTGGCAAAGTAACTCGTTCGGGATTTACTAAAGGCGGGTTTGCGATATTGAAGGCACCAGGTTCGTACTCAGTTCTTGGTGGCCAGTTTTCCTGAATATAATGGGTTTCTATAGCACGGCTGTCCCAAAGACAGAGAAAACAGCAATATTTTGTGAAACCTCCTTAAAGTTCGAAAATTATAGCTACAACCTGGGACGTATTTCCTATACTATTTATATTAAATTGTACCACCGAAACTGCTTACCTTTAAGTCCGCACAAATTTTCCAATTAAATTGTTTATATTGAATGAGCTCAAGTAAATTGGATATGCTTAAATAAGTTTCTTTAGTATTCTCAGAATGTGCCACTGGTATTGACGGTAACGAATTTCTTTTGTGGAGTAATGCTGCTTTTAAACAATGCTTTGAACTGTCTATAAACAAGCGCCAATCATCCACTTTATTTTCTAATTTTAGTGCTTCAAATAAACCTTGAACATCATTGCAGTAGCAAGTATTTTCACTTTTAGTAAAAAAAGAAGAGAAAGTCTTTTGTCTATTTCGAAATTTGGAAGTACTTGTCGAAGGGCCCAAGCTGCCCCATTGCTGCAAACGAGATCCTAGAACTTCGCTATCAAATTTCGATAATTTCAAATCTCTGGCCAAGTCATTAAGTTCGGCTTGTAAGACTCGATGTGGGACATCTTCTTCTTGTTCACTGTCTGAATTATCTGCTTCGGAGTCATTTTTGAGGCTTCAAAACTTATAGGCGGCCTAGGTATGGGTAAGGTAGGGTCATGTAGTTTTGGATTTTTAGCTGATGTCACATTTGGATAACTTATTAATTTCCTCTTTTTTCTCGTTTTACCTTTAAGGTCTATCACGCAAAAATAGCACTGGTCGTGGTTAAAGGGTTCAGTCCACATCATTGGAACACCAAACTTCATGTTATGACCTTTACCCGATACCCATCTCATTTAAGTTAATCTACAGGAGGCGCAAATAAAATGAGGTGTCCAAGATTTATCGAGATTTTTTACACGGAAACCGAAATTATGAAAGTATGCATCTTTGACAGAATTAGTTATTTTCCGAGCTGAGTTTCCGAAAATATAATGTCCGCAAATAAAGCAAAAATCATTCGGATTATTTTTTCATTTAAAATTCCTTTTGCAACAAGCCATTTCGTAAACACTTCTACCGATAGAGTATGTATAAATTTGCACTACAACTTGCAAAACAAAATTTACAACAAACAGTAGTGACAATTAAATACTGGATGTCTTTTTAAATTTATTAGACCCTAGGGTAGAGCAGGGATGCACCTTAACGTTAAGCTAATCGTTTATCAAAAAATTTCCACCGTTTCCGTTGAAACACTTCGAAATATTATCGATAAAGAAATTATCAAGATAAATTGTATCTCGTTTTTAACCGAAACGAAAAGCTTTCGTTAACTTTAAAAACGTTAACAAAAACGTGATACTTTATGTTTGAATTGTGCTGGAAATGCTATAGCCATGATGAAGCCGTAAGGTGGTAACAGCGAGCGGACATACACACACAAACTCCATGTAATTTCTTTGTGTAATTCGTTGGTGGTAATGTCAAAAATACTCTGAGAAATGTTAGTACTGTCAAAATTCGTGAGAAAAGTTGGAATCAGCTTGGCTAATGCTTTCACCTTTAATGACTCCGCCATCAATCAGCTTTGCCAGCATAGTTTTAAATTAATAAATCAACATAAACGATTTGATTTCGTTTTGATATGGCAGAAAACGAAGCAAAATCATTTCGTTAATTTGACGTTCTTAACGTTAATAAACGAAACGAAATGACTTTGTTTCGTTTATTAACGTTAATTATCGTAACGAAATGATATCGGTTCGTTGGTTAAGCATACCTAGCGTAGAGTGACCAAATGAAATGTCTCGCCAATTTAATCAAAGTAATACTAAAATTTTAGGATAGACGCATGACGGAATGATACAAGGTGGCAGCATGGTGACATACCTACAAACATAAATAAAAATTCCATGTATTTTGTTTTTGTAAATTAGATGTGCAAATGTATGGTTCAACTATATACAGGTTGGCTCATCTGTAAAGCAACAACACATGTCTGTTCAAATTGTCAAAATCTGTGTATTGGTGTTGGTGCGAATGGTATGGAATGGAAACATAAAGCTTAGCAGTTTTTGTATGTGTAAGTAAAATGTTGCCAATGTGTTGGTTTTATTTTGAGTTTGCCATCTCCTTTTGACAATCCCTTCGACCATGCAATGACATAAATAAAATCAGCTGATGAGATGAGCCAACCTGTACATAATTGAACCATGGGCAAATGTCAAAATCGTACTGCGCCGAAAGTTGATGTATCAAATCAAATAAAAAAAGTATATAATCAGCTGTTCCGTGCTGCCACCTTGTATCGTTGCGCCTGGATAGACGCTTGCAAGTTAACGGGGATATAGTCTCAACGGCACGTCCGATTGCTGTCATTGCACAGGTCTACAAGTAGGATATGTAGCAGCACGCACATACACAGCCACGCTCACCTGATAAAATGCTTGTTCTTGATCGTTTTTTGTGTGGATGCTATTTGGCAGTGTTGTACTTCTTAGGTCCAAGAAAATTTAGTTTTTATTGCAAAATTACAAAGAAATATCCTTATTAACTTTCAAATGAACACTTAATTACATCTCTTTTTAATATGCATATGTTTTGGACAATTTTAATTAACAAATTGTGATACTTTATTACCGGGGACGATTGCTAAAACATGGCCAAAACCGTTGGGGGAAGTAATAATAGACGCGTTTTTGCCTCGGTTCCAATAATTCGAATACTTTTCCGCCTTTGGTCTATTGATAACAGGACAAAACGCGTCTTTTCATTTTTCTTTCCGCTTTTTTGGACGGGTTATTGCAATCGACCTCGGTTTCAAACTGTTTTTCGCGGAGAACTTTTGAACGGGTAGAAAAACTTAACTTCCGTGTTTGTATTCTTAATACTGAAATAACTACGCGTCCTCAGATACCCCAATTGAAGACTTTTTTATAATTTTCTGAAGGACCCATATGGGTGCACTTAAAATTCCCTACTAAATTCGTTCAAAAAATTTACCATCACAGCAACCCATATCTGATATTCCGATCCCTTTCTTGCTTCCCTGTGTCTCTTTCGACGAAGCAACCCCGATAATTTTGACACTTCTTTCAGTGTCAAAACTCATGTTCCACGCAGGTTCCACTGGGTTCCACGCTAGTTTGACACTGACCGAAGTGTCAAACTGCCGTGTGTTAGAAAGGGAAAGAAATTGTTTCCCTCTCATACATATCATACTTGTAAACCTGTACAATGATTGCTGTACTGGTATGCTTAAAAATTTCGTAGTTAAATTCATTGTACAGGTCTACAAGTAGGATATGTAGCAGCACGGACATACACAGCCACGCTCACCTGATAAAATGCTTGTTCTTGTTCGTTTTTTTTGTGGATGCTATTTGGCACTGTTGTACTTCTTAGGACTAAAAAAAGTTTAGTACCTGCTATCGAAAACTGCTTAAATTTTTTTTTTCTTATATTACAAAGAAATATACTTATTTACTCTCAAACGAGCACTTAATTACATCTCTCTTTAATAACCATATATTTTGGACAATTTTAATTAACAAATTGTGATACTTTATTACCGGGGACGATTGCTAAAACACGACCAAAACCGTCGGGGAAGGTATTAGTAGACGCGTTTTGGCCTCGCTTCCAATAATTCGAATACTTTTTCTCTTCGGACTATTGACAACAGGACAAAACGCGTCTATTCATTTTTCTTTCCGCTTTTTTGGACGGGTTATTGCAGTCGAGCTCGGTTTCAAACTGTTTTTCGCGGAGAACTTTTGAACGGGTAGAAAAACTTAACTCACGCGTTTGTATCCTTAATACTGAAATAACTACGCGTCCGAAGATACCCCAATTGAAGACTTTTTTATAATTTTCTGAAGGACCCATATGGGTGCACTTAAAATTTCCTACTAAATTCGTTCAAAAAAATTTACCATCACAGCAACCCATATCTGATATTCCGATCCCTTTTTTGCTTCCCTGTGTCGCTTTCGACGAAGCAACCCCGGTAATTTTGACACTTCGTTCAGTGTCAAAACTCATGTTCCACACAGGTTCCACTGGGTTCCACGCTAGTTTGACACTGACCGAAGTGTCAAACTGCCGTGTGTTAGAAAGGGAAAGAAATTGTTTCCCTCTCATACATATCATACTTGTAAACCTGTACAATGGTTAAATTACCTACAACATAAGATGGCTAACTTTTTTTCGTCCATAGAATTTTTCCGATTTTAAAGTGTTTAAATCTGAAATTTTGTAAAAAATTTCTTTTTTTTTCTCAAAAAATTTTCAACGTTTTTTGCCCTACCTATATGAAGTAGTATTCTGCAAAAATGGGAATTTTCATACTTTCGCCTATATCTCGGAAACTAGATCTGCCAAAGGAAAATGGAAGTCATATTCGGAATGAGGAGAAAATTTTACTTTAGGAAGGGCCTATTTTATTTTTGGAGATTTTTTTGTCGAGTAGTGATATTGGAGTAATTATTCCACAGTTCAGCGATTCGGCGGTTAACAGAAGGTGCATAATAATCAGAAATTCCCAAAATTCGTAAAAATATAGTTGTAAGCCGTTGGTCAAGTATTCATGAACTGACTTTATTGGAAAAACCTTTTTAAATTGAATCAACCATACAAACACTTGGACCGAAAAACTCAGTGGAAAAATTTGTATATTTTCCGAATAGTTAGGGAGGATCCATTGCGAGCATGGGGTTGATTCCCTGTCTTATTAAGGTCCTGTTTTTGAGTAGTTGGTTAGACTAAGCTTAATCTAAGTTTGCTTAAACTCTAGTCAAACTAAGGTCCGGTTTTTCAATAAAAGTTGAACTCAGTTTGTCAGTTAAACTTATTCTGTAATTTTGCAATCTACTTCAGTTAAGTTTAAGCTGAGCTTAAGCGGCCTAGCTGGCAGGGTTAAACTCTAGTTAACCTAACAGTTATTTGAGTTCGTTCAAAATGGCGTCGAATAAAACCCAACAAGCATTTTGGCTTGTGTACCATTAGAGCTCATGTTGATAACTAAGCATACTTCTAAAATCTCAAGAGTTGATTCGAAACAGTGGCTCAACTCGATAGTTATAGCGTACTCAGCAAAAGAGAGAATTTTTTATAAAGAAAAAACTTATATTACTTAAGTTGAAAAAATTTAATTCCCAACTTTTGGTTCTCTAACTGGACTCAAATATAAGATTCCATACTACAGTATTTTCACGAAAATAAAATAAAATATGCTTAATTAATTTTTGATTTTTTACACCTATATACGTCTACGTTTGCGCGTAAAAAAATACTTATCCTCACTTAGATAATGCTTAGGAGACCCATCTAGCGACAACTAGCTACAGAACATGTTGTACAGAAAAGCGGGGACACAAACCTCTGTTGTATAACTGTGTATAACCTATAGCTGAATCGGTTGCGGTGAATAGTGGACACACACCTTATGTAGAGGTAATACATTGAGGTGAAACATATACACATATGTCAGTTTCACCTGAGTATAATACGTATTGAAATTTAGGAGTACTAATTTTCTGCGCAGAAATTTCAGAAGAGTAGATAAAGTTTAACGCTTAGCAGTCCATATAAAGTTTAAGCGTAAACGTATATAGATGTAAGAAAAACACAGCTAGTATACAGCTGCAGGTTTACCACCTTGGAGATTTTTTTTCTACTCCACCTCAACTCGATATCTAATGTAGGATACCAACATGAGAAATATGTTGGATATTCATTTGAGAACTGTACATTTCCCAAAATCTCTCAAAGGTTGGATAATAATTTGATAATGATAATCAACTCGAGAACTCTAATTTTAATATGGCTTAAGAATAATTAAATAATGATGTTGATAGATATGTATATATTTCGCTGGATAAATATTTTTTCCATTGTTATGGAATCGCATTTTCGTTGGAAGCAGTAAGGAAGGCGGTCGGCATGATGTGGTGGTGCACAGTGTCTAGTCATTGTCGGCTGGGCGGGTCCTTGCCAACCTTACTGTTCCTGCGCGATAAACAGAAAAAAATTTCCTATCATGCCTTAAAAAAACTCAGCTGTCAGATTCAAAAAACCTGACAGAAGCGCAGAGACGACTCAAAACGCTTATAATTCAAAATTAAAACGACATCCGGCGAACCGGATGTCACGGACAAACCGTTAAAACATTCAAAATTTAAAATTCAAAAAAAAAAATAAATAAATCTAACGCAAAAAAAATTACCGAACGGGACATGGCCGGTTACTAACGCTGAAAATCAAAATCAAAAAAAAAACTGCTGAAAAATTAAAAGAAAACAAAAGGGAATAAACAAAGAGGGCCGAATATACATAGGTGGCGCCGCGGGTGGTGTTGCGACGCCCGGTGCTTTGCCCACCCTCATTATCCATGGCCACCGACGCACCTATTTTTCGATGGCCCCTTACCTGTGTTACCCTATGCCTTCTAAATAAATATGGAAGTCAGCATTCCCATTTATAGTACAATTTATTTAAGATACATTAAGGAAAAAAAAAATGGTTACAAAAATTCATTTCGATTTTTCATCTATTCTACTAGCAAAACAGAGAATAATTCTTATTGTACGCTTTTAGCTGTAGATTTGAGTTGTAAGCTTATGGGTAAGTACAGTTATTAATAATTAATAAAAGGGGCGGAAGAGTAGAAAACAAAAAAAATTGTTGTATCTTAGTTTATTTTATTTTATTATAGTTTATTTTATTTTAGTTTTCTTTATTTTATTTTTGTTTATTTTATTTTAGTTTATCTCATTTTATTTTATTGTAGTTTATGCTTTCTCTTGAAGAATTAGTTTAATTTTACTGGGTCTTCTTTTCTTTTATTTTTATTGTTATTATTTCCAGACTTTATTATCTTATCCAAGTTTATTTTATTATAATTTATTTCAATTTTTTTTTGTATATTTTGCTTAATTTTATTGAACTGGATTTTAATTTTATTCTATCCGCAAAGAAAATGTGTCTGAACTTATTCGCTTAATTATTTAGAATGTAACATTTGTTTGTATCGGTGTTTGACCGTTTCAGGAACTGTCTTTAAATTGCCTACTTTTACTATTAGTTATAATAAGTTTTGCATGTCTATGAACACATGCACTTTTATGTATGTAATTCCAGGTAGGTGTGCATATCCTTATATATGCGAACAACGCAAGTGCTATAGATTTTAAGCTTATTTACGCTTCTTATTCTTCTCAAAAACATTTAAGTACTCTTTTTATTCCTAGTCTACGTTTAAAGTTCGTATGTATTTACGCACTAATAGGCTTATCATGCTTCAGCCGCTGACATTAATTCTTTAACTATGCTAACCTTAGTTTAAAAATGAATAATCCGAGATTTCAAATTGGTTATGCCGTAGTTAATTACGCTTTTATAATGACCCTAGTTCACGCCTTTAACTTTTATGCATGAACATTCTTAAATGGAGTTCATACCCACCCAGCATCTGGATGACGAATTTACTTCCGTATCAATACACCTTGATTATTCCTTGCAGCTAAATATCGATTTAGTTAAACAATTGGAACCAACTATTCATGGACAATCCGATTGCCTTCTTATGCTCACACTTCTCAATAAATGAGTAAAAACAAGTAAGGAAGGTTAAGTTCGGGTGTAACCGAACATTACATACTCAGTTGAGAGCTATGGTGACAACATAAGGGAAAATAACCATGTAGGAAAATGAACCGAGGGAAACCCTGGAATGTGTTTGTATGACATGTGTATCAAATGGAAGGTATTAAAGATTATTTTAAGAGGAAGTGGGCCATAGTTCTATAGATGGACGCCATTTTGGGATATCGCCATAAAGGTGGACCAGGCCTGACTCTAGAATTTGTTTGTACGATATGGGTATCAAATGAAATGTGTTAATGATAATTTTAAAAGGGAGTGGGCCTAAGTTCTATATGTGGACGCCTTTTCGAGACATCGCCATAAAGGTGGACCAGGGGTGACTCAAGAATTTATTTTGTATGATATGGGTATCAAATGAAAGGTGTTAATGAGTATTTTAAGAGGGCGTTGGCCTTATCCCTATATGTGGACGCCTTTTCGAGATATCGCCATAAAGGTGGACCAGGGGTGACTCTAGAATTTCTTTGTACTATATGGGTATCAAATGAAAGATGTTAATGAGTATTTTAAAAGGGAGTTGGCCTTAGTTCTATAGGTGGACGCCTTTTCGGTATATCGTTATAAATGTGGACCAGGTTTGACTCTAGAATGCGTTTGTACAATATGGGTATCAAACGAAAGGTGTTAATAAGTGTTTTAAAAGGGAGTGGGCCTTAGTTCTATGGGTGGACGCCTTTTCGGGATATCGCCATAAACGTGGGCCAGGGGTGACTCTAGAATGCGTTTGTACAACATGGGTATCAAATGAAAGATGTTAATGAGTATTTTAAAAGGGCGTGGGCCTTAGTTCTATAGGTGGACGCCTTTTCGAGATATCGCCATAAAGGTGGACCAGGGGTGACTCTAGAATTAGTTTGTACAATATGGGTATCAAATGAAAGGTGTTAATGAGTATTTTAAAAGGGCGTGGGCCTTAGTTCTATAGGTGGACGCCTTTTCACGATATCGCTATAAAGGTGGACCAGGGGTGACTCTAGAATTTGTTTGTACGATATGGGTATCAAATGAAAGGTGTTAATGAGTATTTTAAAAGGGAGCAGGCCTTAGTTCTATAGGTGGACGCCTTTTCGGTATATCGTTATAAAAGTGGACCAGGTTTAACTCTAGAATGCGTTTGTACAATATGGGTATCAAACGAAAGGTGTTAATAAGTGTTTTAAAAGGGAGTGGGCCTTAGTTTTATGGGTGGACGCCTTTTCGGGATATCGCCATAAATGTGGACCAGGGGTGACTCTAGAATTCGTTTGTACAATATGGGTATCAAATGAAAGGTGTTAATGAGTATTTTAAAAGGGCGTGGGCCTTAGTTCTATAGGTGGACGCCTTTTCGAGATATCGCCATAAACGTGGACCACGGGTGACTCTAGAATGTATTTGTAAGATATGGGTATCAAATTAAAGGTATTAATGAGTATTTTAACAAGGAGTAGGCCTTAGTTCTATAGGTGGACGCCTTTTCGGTATATCGTTATAAAAGTGGACCAGGTTTGACTCTAGAATGCGTTTGTACAATATGGGTATCAAACGAAAGGTGTTAATAAGTGTTTTAAAAGGGAGTGGGCCTTAGTTTTATGGGTGGACGCCTTTTCGGGATATCGCCATAAATGTGGACCAGGGGTGACTCTAGAATGCGTTTGTACAATATGGGTATCAAATGAAAGGTGTTAATGAGTATATGAGGGAGTGGCCCTTAGTTGTATATGTGAATGTGTTTTCGAGATATCGACCAAAATGTGGACCAGGGTGATCCAGAACATCATCTGTCGGGTACCGCTAAATTATTTATATATGTAATACCACGAACAGTATTCCCTCCAAGATTCCAAGAGCTTTTGATTTCGCCCTGCAAAACTTTTTCATTTTCTTCTACTTAATGTGGTAGGTGTCACACCCATTTTACCAAGTTTTTTTCTAAGGTTATATTTTTCGTCAATAGACAAATAAAATTACCATGTTTCATCCCTTTTTTCGTATTTGGTATATAATTATGGCATTTTTTTCATTTGTCGTAATTTTCGATATCGAAAAATTGGGCGTGGTCATAGTCGGATTTCGGCCATTTTTTACACCAATACAAAGTGAGTTCAGATAAGTACGTGAACTGAGTTTAGTAAAGATATATCGATTTTTGCTCAAGTTATCGTGTTAACGGCCGAGCGGAAGGACAGATGGTCGACTGTGTATAAAAACTGGGCGTGGCTTCAACCGATTTCGCCCCTTTTCACAGAAAACAGCTATCGTCCTAGAATCTAAGCCTCTACCAAATTTCACAAGGATTGGTAAATTTTTTTCGACTTATGGCATTAAAAGTATCCTAGACAAATTAAATGAAAAAGGGCGGAGCCACGCCCATTTTGAAATTTTCTTTTATTTTTGTATTTTGTTGCAACATATCATTACTGGGGTTGAACGATGACATAATTTACTTATATACTGTAAATATATTAACTTTTCTTTTAAAAATTGAATTAAAAAAAATTTTTTTTTAAAAAGTGGGCGTGGTCGTTCTCCGATTTTGCTAATTTTTATTAAGCAGACATATAGTAATAAGAGTAACGTTCCTGCCAAACTTCATCATGATATCTTCAACGAATGCGAAATTACAGCTTACAAAACTTCTAAATTACCTTCTTTTAAAAGTGGGCGGTGCCACGCCCATTGTCCAAAGTTTTACTAGTTTTCTATTCTGCGTCATAGGTTCAACTCACCGACCAAGTTGTGTCGCTTAATCCGTATTTGGTAATGAATTATCGCACTTTTTCGATTTTTCGAAATTTTCGATATCGAAAAAGTGGGCGTGGTTATTGTCCGATATCGTTCATTTTAAATAGCGATCTGAGATGAGTGACCAGGAACCTACATACCAAACTTCATCAAGATAGCTCAAAATTTACTCAAGTTATCGTGTTAACGGACGGACGGACGGACGGACATGGCTCAATCAAATTTTTTTTCGATCCTGATTATTTTGATATATGGAAGTCTATATCTATCTCGATTCCTTTATATATGTACAACCAACCGTTATCCAATCAAAGTTAATATACTCTGTGAGCTCTGCTCAACTGAGTATAAAAATAATAATAATTATGGCTATACAAAAATATGTTTAAAAGAAATGTGGATGCCGCTCCTAGACTACGATGTCCGACAGCATTTATGCCGACACGTCGTCAAAAAAAAAAGAAAAAGGTTACAGTGTATGAAACCGTGGTACGGAAGTTCCGATGTGGTTGAACCGCTGGTAATTTAAGCTCGATATGCTCCGGCTTCAACATCCCACATGGGCTATGCTTGTTAAAACATCACACTACCATTATTCAAGAGGATGACCATAGACAATGTTGGATGTTGTAGTTGTGTGTGAACCTCGTTCAAGTTAACTATCGGAAATTACCTCAGGTTTTAATTAGCTCACCTTCGAGCTTCCTGACCCTTTCATCCGCTGACGAAATACGTTTATAATATAATATTGGATTACGCACTAAATATGATGGAAAAATGAACCGTAAGCATATTCCCAAATGATTCCAAAACACAATTCATAAGATTGATATTTGTGGTTAAATACGAAAAAAAATATTGTGAAAGCTAATGGAATGTCATAGCAAATATGATGATAAAACGAATAAAGGGGAAAAGAAAATGTGGCTTGCAAATGGTCATTCAGGAATATTCCCAACCAGGGTACACCCTTCCCGACGGTACATTGATTTTCGAATACAAGGAACACTTTACATCTGAGCGTTTTTAATCAACTTCCTGATACACTTCCAAAATGCTGACTGGGTATAACTGACTGTATCCCCCCCTTTACCGCTCATGTACATACATAATTATAAGTATATCTTAAATAGTATTACCTACTCAATCTATCATAACTAATTAAATCTAAAGGTCGGAAAAAAATTGGTTGTCCGTCACCGGAACGAACTCACCCAAGTCAGGTTGCAGGCCCTTGGTGTTGGCTCTGCCGTTGTCGTTGTCGTTGCAGGTTGGTGTTGGTACTGTTGGTGGTTGTTGCGCTCTGGTCCGAGGTAATGAAGTGAACCTGGTGGTGATAAAACTTCGTGCTGACCCTTACGATCTGGGTGACTTGGTAATTTTGGCGTTAAGTGTATTACGCGGCGGCGTACTGCTGGCCCTGGAGGCGGAATTGGTGTCGAACGCTTTTCCGAAGGTGGTAGTGTACTTCGTAAGCGTAGAGAAAGGGGTTTATCTTCAGATAGCAATGGTTCTCATCAACATTTAAGTTAGTGCCGTCCGCATCCGAATCGGAATCACTAGAACTTTCCGCACTAAGTGTGACTGTGAAACGCCGACCTACTTCACTGGATATTATCTACGCTGAGCTTGTGTCAACACGACACAACCGCGATAAGGTGTATTACCACCTGTTTGTTCTTCTAGTAGTTTGGCTAAGGAATCGGCCTGCAATTCCTCATTGCAATCTTTTGGTTCTTCCACAATACTCGCTTGCATATGTGCACAGCCGGCTAGGGTGTTTTGCGATTAGTTAAATATAAGTGGGGATGTGCAGTTGAAGTAGCAATAATGTTAATAAAGCAGTTGGCGCCTTGCTGTTAATCGCCGGGCCGCCACAAATTTCAGCTGAAGCCAATCACACTTTTCCGGAAACTCGTGGCAATTTTCGCTAGTGATCGCAGATCTGTCTTTTTCTTGTTTTCGATACTTTTGTATCGCAACTTTCGCCCCATCACCAGTCACTAGGTGTGTTCGCGCGAACACGCTCCCAAGTGGACCGTAACCGTAGACCATAACAGCAGACCGTAACAAACCTGCTTCGCTTTGAAGACCTGACGATGAAGCCAACAGGAAACCGGATCTGCTGGGGGCCAGGGGCCTCCGATGCCAAACAACGTGGGGCACGACTCACCCCTGAGATAAGAGTCTCAAAGTCCTACTACGAAGCTAGCCGGGCAACATAGGCCCCATCACCAGTCACTAGGTGTGTTCGCGCGAACACGCTCCCAAGTGGACCGTAACCGTAGACCATAACAGCAGACCGTAACAAACCTGCTTCGCTTTGAAGACCTGTTGATGAAGCGAACAGGAAACCGGATCTGCTGGGGGCCAGGGGCCTCCGATGCAAAACAACATGGGGCACGACTCACCCCTGAGATAAGAGTCTCAAAGTCCTACTACGAAGCTAGCCGGGCAACATAGGTCTATCAAAAAAAAAGGTTAAGTCAAGTTGGGAATTAATTCTGTTTCCTAGTTTAAAAGGGCTTTGCGGCAATTAGACATTTGTTATGGTGAACTCGTCAAAACTCCGAAAGATGATTTCTAGTGGTTATCGCCCCCACAGAGAGGCAAAACAAAAAAAAGAAGGTGTAGACATTTTGCTATGGAGAACTCGTCCAAACTCCGAAAGGCTAGTCCGACCTAAGCGTGGACTGCCGGGTGTTCACGGTCCTCGGTGAGTCCGCGTGGGAGCATCCTATGAGGTCAGTGCTCGGGAGAATACTGGGCGAGATGTCCCCGACCGCCAAAACGCCCAGACAAAAAAAATCAAATTGTAAGTTTAAAATAAAAAAATCAATTTATAATCTTGGAAAAAAAAAGAATAAAAACAAGTAAGGAAGGCTAAGTTCGGGTGTAACCGAACATTACATACTCAGTTGAGAGCTGTGGAGACAAAGTAAGGGAAAATAACCATGTTGTAAAAAGAACCTAGGGTAACCCTGGAATGTGTTTGTATGACATGTGTATCAAATGAAAGGTGTTAATGATAATTTTAAAAGGGAGTGGTCCTAAGTTCTTTAGGAGGACGCCTTTTCGAGATATCGCCATAAAGATGGACCAGGGGTGATTCTAGAATTTGTTTGTACGATATGAGTATCAAATGAAAGGTGTTAATGAGTATTTTAAAAGGGAGTGGGCCTTAGTTCTATAGGTGGACGCCTTTTCGAGATATCGCCATAAAGGTGGACCAGGGGTGACTCTAGAATTTGTTTGTACGATATGGGTATAAAATGAAAGGTGTTAATGAGTATTTTAAAAGGGAGTGGGCCTTAGTTCTATAGGTGGACGCCTTTTCGAGATATCGCCATAAAGGTGGACCAGGGGTGACTCTAGAATTTGTTTGTACGATATGGGTATCAAATGAAAGGTGTTAATGAGTATTTTAAAAGGGAGTGGGCCTTAGTTCTATAGGTGGACGCCTTTTCGAGATATCGCCATAAAGGTGGACCAGGGGTGACTCTAGAATTTGTTTGTACGATATGGGTATCAAATGAAAGGTGTTAATGAGTATTTTAAAAGGGCGTGGGGCTTAGTTCTATAGGTGGACGCCTTTTCGAGATATCGCCATAAAGGTGACCAGGGTCGACTCTAGAATTTGTTTGTACGATATGGGTATCAAATGAAAGGTGTTAATGAGTATTTTAAAAGGGCGTGGGGCTTAGTTCTATAGGTGGACGCCTTTTCGAGATATCGCCATAAAGGTGTACCAGGGGTGACTCTAGAATTTGTTTATACGATATGGGTATCAAATGAAAGGTGTTAATGAGTATTTTAAAAGGGCGTGGGCCTTAGTTCTATAGGTGGACGCCTTTTCGAGATATCGCCATAAAGGTGGACCAGGGGTGACTCTAGAATTTGTTTGTACGATATGGGTATCAAATGAAAGGTGTTAATGAGTATTTTAAAAGGGAGTGGGCCTTAGTTCTATAGGTGGACGCCTTTTCGAGATATCGCCATAAAGGTGTACCAGGGGTGACTCTAGAATTTGTTTATACGATATGGGTATCAAATGAAAGGTGTTAATGAGTATTTTAAAAGGGCGTGGGCCTTAGTTCTATAGGTGGACGCCTTTTCGAGATATCGCCATAAAGGTGGACCAGGGGTGCCTCTAGAATGTGTTTGTACAATATGGGTATCAAATTAAAGGTATTAATGAGGGTTTTAAAAGGGAGTCGCCCTTAGTTCTATATGTGAAGGCGTTTTCGTGATTTCGACCAAAATGTGGACCAGGGTGATCCAGAACATCATCTGTCGGGTACCGCTAATTTATTTATATATGTAATACCACGAACAGTATTCCTTCCAAGATTCCAAGGGCTTTGGATTTCGCCCTGCAAAACTTTTTCATTTTCTTCTACTTAATATGGTAGGTGTCATACCCATTTTACCAAGTTTTTTTCTAAAGTTATATTTTGCGTCAATAGACCAATACAATTACCATGTTTCATCTTTTTTTTTCGTATTTGGTATATAATTATGGCATTTTTTTCATTTTTCGTAATTTTCGATATCGAAAAAGTGGGCGTGGTCATAGTCGGATTTCGGCCATTTTTTTACACCAATACAAAGTGAGTTCAGATAAGTACGTGAACTGAGTTTAGTAAAGATATATCGATTTTTGATCAAGTTATCGTGTTAACGGCAGAGCGGAAGGACAGACGGTCGACTGTGTATAAAAACTGGGCGTGGCTTCAACCGATTTCGCTCTTTTTCACAGAAAACTGTTATCGTCCTAGAATCTAAGCCTCTACCGAATTTCACAAGGATTGGTAAATTTTTGTTCGACTTATGGCATTAAAAGTATCCTAGACAAATTAAATGAAAAAGGGCGGAACCACGCCCATTTTGAAATTTTCTTTTATTTTTGTATTTTGTTGCACCATATCATTACTGGAGTTAAATGTTGACATAATTTACTTATATACTGTAAAGATATTAACTTTTCTTTTAAAATTTAATTTAAAAAAAAAATTTTTTTAAAAAGTGGGCGTGTTCGTTCTCCGCTTTTGCTAATTTTTATTAAGCAGACTTATAGTAATAAGAGTAACGTTCCTGCTAAATTTCATCATGATATCTTCAACGACTGCCAAATTACAGCTTGCAAAACTTCTAACTTAGCTTCTTTTAAAAGTGGGCGGTGCCACGCCCATTGTCCAAAATTTTACTAGTATTATATTCTCCGTCATAATTTCAACTCACCTACCGAGTTTCATCGCTTAATCCGTATTTGGTAATGAATTAGCGCACTTTTTCAATTTTTCGAAATTTTCGATATCGAAAAAGTGGGCGTGGTTATTGTCCGATATCGTTCATTTTAAATAGCGATCTGAGATGAGTGCCCAGGAACCTACATACCAAATTTTATCAAGATACCTCAAAATTTACTCAAGTTATCGTGTTAACGGACAGACGGACGGACGGGCGGACGGACGGACATGGCTCAATCGAATTTTTTTTCGATACTGATGATTTTGATATATGGAAGTCTATATCTATCTCGATTCCTTTATACCTGTACAACCAACCGTTATCCAATCAAAGTTAATATACTCTGTGAGCTCTGCTCAACTGAGTATAAAAATTACCATTACTCCCGGAAGGGGTGTGATGGGAATGCTTGCATCCCCTTCGAAGGCAGTAGGGCTACAGAAAAAAAAACAAAAACAACACAAACTCATTCATACTTGTCCCTAGTGCTCCCAACCGCAGTGCGAGGGGGTCTTAAGGCCTCCCCCTCCGAGACTGGTTGGGGCCACTAGGGTCACTCCAGGCACACACGGGTTGGTCTCAACGCGCCCAGCCGCAACGCTGGGGTAGTCTCCAGGGGCTTGCCCCTGGGACTGGCTGGGGGTGCTGAGGCCTCCCGTCCATTAACCCGGGACACCCCTCCTGCCTCCGCCGCAATGGGTGGAGCGGTTTCGAAACCGTTCCCCAGTCTGGTGGGACAGGAAGGAGTGCCACTCTGAATCCCAGCTCAACCCGTCACAATCCAGGTGGTATTCAACCTTACCACCTGGGACGTGGGATGAGCTGGGTTCCTTTCATCGCATACACACACGCACTCACACTAACAACACAAATTTGGCTAAAGAACAAAAAAACTATAAAATTTTGACAAAAAAAAAAACCCAATTTAGCGGACAAAATATTACCAACGCCGACTACGGACAACATTCCGCAAACTAAAATCCCACTTACGAAAAAAACTAAGTGCGTTCAGCACTGCCTCATCGGGTGAATACAAAAGTCCGGAGGACACGACGTGTAGTCCGTGGCTCCGTCAGCCACTGCCCCCGATGACCAGCCCGGACAACCTGATCCGTCCAACCATCCCACCGCAACGTAGGTGGCAGCTCCTGTGGCTGCTCACTCGGACTGGTGGGATGGTCAACTTCACAGGTTGACCCGAGTGACCCCCGCGACCAGCGCCTCGGGTGCCACGTTGGGCGCCATCTGTTATGGCGCCCTCAGCAACTGTCAACGATGATCAATCCAGACAACTTGATCCGTCCAACCATCCCACCGCAACGCAGGTGGCTGCTCCTGCGGCTGCTCACCTCGGACTGGTGGGATGGTCAACTTCACAAGTTGACCTGGAATGACAGCGCCTCAGGCACCAAAGCCCGTTGGGCGCCATCTGTTATTGATACGCATTTTCTACGGGAAGAAGTAAGGAAGGCGGTCGGCATGATGTGGTGGTGCACAGTGGCTAGTCATTGTCGGCTGGGGCGGGTCCTTGCCAACCTTACTGTTCCTGCGCCATAAACAGAAAAAAGTTCCTATCATGCCTTAAAAAACTCAGCTTTCAGATTCAAAAAACCTGACAGAAGCGCAGAGAGGACTCAAAACGCTTATAATTCAAAATTAAAACGACATCCGGCGAACCGGATGTCACGGACAGACCGTTAAAACATTCAAAATTTAAAATTCAAAAAAAATAAATAAATCTAACGCAAAAAAAATTACCGAACCGGACATGGCCGGTTACTAACGCTGAAAATCAAAATCCAAAAAAACTGCAGAAAAATTAAAAGAAAACAAAAGGGAATAAACAAAGAGGGCCGAATATACATAGGGGGCGCCGCGGGTGGTGTTGCGACGCCCGGTGCTTTGCCCACCCTCAAAATCCATGGCCACCGACGCACCTATTTTTCGGTGGCCCCTTACCTGTGTTACCCTATGCCTTCTAAATAAATATGGAAGTCAGCATTCCCATTTATAGTACAATTTATTTAAGATACATTAAGGAAAAAAATGGTTACAAAAATTCATTCGATTTTTCATCTATTCTACTAGCAAAACAGAGAATAATTCTTATTGTACGCTTTTAGCTGTAGATTTTAGTTGTAAGCTTATGGGTAAGTACAGTTATTAATAATTAATAAAAGGGGCGGAAGAGTAGAAAACAAAAAAAAAATTGTTGTATATTAGTTTATTTTATTTTATTATGGTTTATTTTATTTTAGTTTACTTTATTTTATTTTTGTTTATTTTATTTTAGTTTATCTCATTTTATTTTATTGTAGTTTATGCTTTCTCTTGAAGAATTAGTTTAATTTTACTGGGTCTTCTTTTCTTTTATTTTTATTGTTATTATTTCTAGACTTTATTATCTTATCCAAGTTTATTTTATTATAATTTATTTCAATTTTTTTTTCTTTTTTTTTTTTTGTATATTTTGCTTAATTTTATTGAACTGGATTTTAATTTTATTCTATCCGCAAAGAAAATGTGTCTGAACTTATTCGCCTAATTATTTAGAATGTAACATTTATTTGTATCGGTGTTTGACCGTTTCAGGAACTGTCTTTAAATTGCCTACTTTTACTATTAGTTATAATAAGTTTTGCATGTCTATGAACACATGCACTTTTATGTATGTAATTCCAGGTAGGTGTGCATATCCTTATATATGCGAACAACGCAAGTGCTATAGATTTTAAGCTTATTTACGCTTCTTATTCTTCTCAAAAACATTTAAGTACTCTTTTTATTCCTAGTCTACGTTTAAAGTTCGTATGTATTTACGCACTAATAGGCTTATCATGCTTCAGCCGCTGACATTAATTCTTTAACTATGCTAACCTTAGTTTAAAAATGAATAATCCGAGATTTCAAATTGGTTATGCCGTAGTTAATTACGCCTTTATAATGACCCTAGTTCACGCCTTTAACTTTTATGCATGAACATTCTTAAATGGAGTATGATTTATTCGGGGATTGCCCGTATTGCTGTTTTTTTTTTTTTTTTAAATGTATGAAAACATTTATTTGAAGCAATTTGTTAATTTTATAATTTATTTAATAATTTGGGAATAATTTAAACAACGTGACATCAGGACGGACAAGGCGACAGCTGTTTCGATTATACCTTGTAAATCCCTCAAATGGAGTTCATACCCACCCAGCATCTGGATGACGAATTTACTTCCGTATCAATACACCTTGATTATTCCTTGCAGCTAAATATAGATTTAGTTAAACAATTGGAACCAACTATTCATGGACAATCCGATTGCCTTCTTATGCTCACACTTCTCAATAAATGAGTAAAAAAAATAATAATAATTATGGCTATACAAAAATATGTTTAAAAGAAATGTGGATGCCGCTCCTAGACTACGATGTCCGACAGCATTTATGCCGACACGTCGTCAAAAAAAAAGAAAAGGTTACAGTGTATGAAACCGTGGTACGGAAGTTCCGATGTGGTTGAACCGCTGGTAATTTAAGCTCGATATGCTCCGGCTTCAACATCCCACATGGGCTATGCTTGCTAAAACATCACACTACCATTATTCAAGAGGATGACCATAGACAATGTTGGATGTTGTAGTCGTGTGTGAACCTCGTTCAAGTTAACTATCGGCAATTACCTGAGGTTTTAATTAGCTCACCCACGAGCTTCCTGACACTTTAATCCGCTGAGGAAATACGTTTATAATATAATATTGGATTACGCACTAAATATGATGGAAAAATGAACCGTAAGCATATTCCCAAATGATTCCAAAACACATTTCATAAGATTGATAATTGTGGTTAAATACAAAAAAAATATTGTGAAAGCTAATGGAATGTCATAGCAAATATGATGATAAAACGAATAAAGGGGAAAAGAAAATGTGGCTTGCAAATGGTCATTCAGGAATATTCCCAACCAGGGTACACCCTTCCCGACGGTACATTGATTTTCGAATACAAGGAACACTTTACATCTGAGCGTTTTTAATCAACTTCCTGATACACTCCCAAAATGCTGACTGGGTATAACTGACTGTATCCCCCCCTTTACCACTCATGTACATACATAATTATAAGTATATCTTAAATAGTATTACCTACTCAATCTATCATAAGTAATTAAATTTAAAGGTCGGAAAAAATTGGTAGTCCGTCGCCGGAACGAACTCACCCAAGTCAGGTTGCAGGCCCTTGGTGTTGGCTCTGCCGTTGTCGTTGCAGGTTGGTGTTGGTACTGTTGGTGGTTGTTGCGCTCTGGTCCGAGGTAATCGAGTGAACCTGGTGGTGATAAAACTTCGTGCTGACCCTTACGATCTGGGTGACTTGGTAATTTTGGCGTTAAGTGTATTACGCGGCGGCGTACTGCTGGCCCTGGAGGCGGAATTGGTGTCAAACGCTTTTCCGAAGGTGGTAGTGTACTTCGTAAGCGTAGAGAAAGGGGTTTGTCTTCGGATAGCAATGGTTCTCATCAACATTTAATTTAGTGCCGTCCGCATCCGAATCGGAATCACTAGAACTTTCCGCACTAAGTGTGACTGTGAAACGCCGACCTACTTCATTGGATATTATATACGTTGAGCTTGTGTCAACACGACACAACCGTGATCAGGTGTATTACCACCTGTTTGTTCTTCTAGTAGTTGGGCTAAGGAATCGGCCTGCAATTCCTCGTTGCAGTCTTTTGGTTCTTCCATAATACTCGCTTGAATATGTGCACAGCCGGCTAGGGTGTTTTGCGATTAGTTAAATATAAGTGGGGATGTGCAGTTGAAGTAGCAATAATGTTAATAAAGCAGTTGGCGCCTTGCTGTTGAAGTTGTGTCAACAGATGTTACACGATCCTTTTTATAATCGCCGGGCCGCCACAAATTTCAGCTGAAGCCAATCACACTTTTCCGGAAACTCGTGGCAATTTTCGCTAGTGATCGCAGATCTGTCTTTTTCTTGTTTTCGATACTTTTGTATCGCAACTTTCGCCCCATCACCAGTCACTAGGTGTGTTCGCACGAACACGCTCCCAAGTGGACCGTAACCGTAGACCATAACAGCAGACCGTAAAACCATGTTTGTTGGGTAGACAAAATCCAGCTTTTGCCGTATCTACAAATTATCTAGATAATAAAAAACCAAATTTTCCGTACAAAAAAGCATACCCCAAAGGCAGCCTTAAACTAAGTAGTTTAAATTTGACTAGAGTTTAAGCTTAGTTTAACCAACTACTGAAGACCTAAGGCTTTAGTTGAACCCATACTTGTTTTCAGTTACAGCTTAAGTTCGCTTTTGTACGGCAACATTGTTTTTTTATGTTCTAGATAATTTGTATATACGACAACAGCTGTATTTTGTTTACCCAAAAAACATGGCAAAAATATTTCTTCAGCCTTGGAAGTCTGGAGTTGATAACCAGCAACATTCTCTATTTATTTTTAAACCTGGTTGTTCTTAAGTTCATATCGAACACCATTCTTCAATGACTATCAAACCTTTAAAAAATTGTGTAAAATTTAAAATTCTCCAGTTGCCTCCAACCTCATTCTCAAATTATTCTGCAACATTTGAGAGGTTTAGAGAAATGTTAAGTTCTCAAATGAATATCCAGCTCATTTCTCCAGTTGATATCCTACATGGGATAATGAGTTGAGGTGGAGTTGGAAAAAAATCTTCCCCAAGATATTACTAGCAAACGCAACAGGTATTTATTATGAGAAATAAACACCTTATTGATAGCAGTAATAAAGCGCTATAAATTAGAAATAAAATTATACATGTTTTATTTTATTTTCGTGAAAATACTTTAGTTTTGGAACCTTACATCTGAGTCCAATTAGAGAACCTAGAGAGCTCAAGTATAAGCGTTATTTGTTTGATTCTTAAGTTAAGCCACTCATAAGATTTTAGAAGAATGCTAGTTATGCCACGCTTTGCAACACGCCGTTTCTGCTTGGTCGATCATGTACAACTCTCGCCTTCTTTTCATCTAGCCCAATCTGATTGCTGCACCGTAGATATTCTTCGAGGAACGCGCCTCTTTTGGCAAGCGTATCCGCTATTTCATTTCTATCTATTTCCACATGCCTAAATGTACTCTTCTCCATGTTCCAACTCTTTTAGAGATTGTGTTTCTAGTGCTTTGGTCACGGCTACTACTTTCGCCTCGTAGCTTGAGGCATCTGTTTATTTCCGGACTATATCTCTGATCCTACTCCGTTCATTGCTTAGGAACCATCGGTTGATGTTGTTCTTATTCTAACAGTACTTCACCCCATTCAGTGGGTGCGATTACCTCTGAATATCACTCAAAGTCCTCTAACGGGATTCCAAGGAGAGAAGCAGTTTCATACTTCGGGCTTTTTTACGTTGTCATATTTAGCATGACAAAGTTTTCTTGGTGGGACGGGACGCGAGATATATTAATAGATATTTAGAAAGTCCATTAAAATATGTCGAATGTTATTTGAGTATCTTCCCTTAGGGAAACAAATTTCACTAGGTTGGTCAGGCTACGTTGAAACGAAGAACATGCTTCAGAGCCCCTTGATGATGCAACATAAAGGAAAACAATTTCGCTAGGTTGGCCAAGCTAGGTTGGGTGGAAATTCGAAGAATCGCCCGTACTTAGAAATTTTGGCTTTCGAGTCTTAAGATTCTTCCCGATAGTCCAGGGACCTGAAACTTTGAACAAAACTTTGGGCTCTATTGGGCTGTAAAATTTAGGATAAACAAGTTTTCTAGACAGGACAGGGATCGAGATGTTTAGAAAGTCCCTTTAGGACATGTGGAATCTTGCGACCGATTTTTGAATAACTTCCCGTAGAGCTATATTCTTGAAACCAAGACCATACTTCAGAGCCCCATGACAATGCGACACGGGGGAAAAAGCTCCACGGATCGAGAAAATAAAAAAAACTCGCCTGATCATGGAAATTTTACATCCGATTTTCAAGGAGCTCCCTGATAACCTGAGATCTGAAGCTTTATACATTTTCTAATGTGAAGCTAGGTTCTTTAATATTGAAACATACTTTCGAACTCGATGACAATACAACATGGGGGAAATGTTTTCATTGCGGAGGGCGACAGTGAAATTAAAAAAAAATTATTTGAGTACTGAAAATTTGCCTCCGAATTTTGAAGAACTTCGGGATAACCTAGAGACGTGAAACTTGGAACATATAAGGTTCTAATATTTAAGATAACAAAAATTCAAGGAGTTCGAGATATTTGGATATTGTGACGAATATTAGCATCACTAATTGATTCACATCACTAATCTAATACTGAGCAAATAAAGGCACAACAACAATAAAGTAAGCTGCCACTATTGTGTACATCAAATCAATCATCATTTACTCACATACATGCAACGCATGTCATCATCAGCAGAAGTAGTACTCACATATACACACGCATATGGATACAAACTACAAATATACTGTACATATATGGATGGAGAGAATTACACTCCTGAAACAATTGTTGGATGCGTGTTACAAAGCAAGGTAAAATGGTCCGCGGCATGCGATGTAATAGCGGAAATTATAATGAAGTGTCTACGAAGTCTGGAAAGGCTCCGGCGCAGCAGCGAACATTGAACAGTCAAGTTTTGTGGGTGGAGAACAAACTGCAAATGTGGAGGGGATCGAGCTGATCACGTATTGGATGCAAGGCCTCCGTACAATTAGCGGCGTCATAACGTAGGCAATGTAAAAGTAAACCAGACGACGGATTGGAGACAAGGCCTCTCCAACAGTTCGAATACTGCCCCAGGTGAAGGAATAAATCACGGATTGGAGACACGACCTCTTCAACCGTGTGACCAAAAGCAGTCAGCATACACGCAACGACAAACCTACGGATTGGAGACAAGGCCTCTCCAACTGTAGAAACAACGAGTAGGAGTGTAAACGTCTCACATGTAATCAGGGTTTATATAAGGATTGGAGACAAGGCCTCTCCAACCGGTGGAAGTACGAGAAAAGCCGTCGTTACGTATTGTGGGGAAAAAAGAAAAAGCCTATTAAAATTAAATTAAAAAAAAAGAAAAAAAACCTATTAAAATTAAATGAAAAAAAAAAAAAATTATTTATATATATACATATATAAATAAACTCCTACAATACAAGTAGTCGAACGCACAAACATGCCACAAGCACTGTATGCACAGTGTTTAAGGTATGCTTGGAAATATTCGTAGAAGTGGTATGTGTCAAGCACATTGAGGTAGTAAGCTAGGCGTGCCAGTCGCAGTTTAACTATACCGCGGGACTATCAAAGTACAGCAACGTGACCCCGACAGACGTAGAGCTTAGTGCTCAACCTACCTCCCGACGGAATACTTTCAACAATTTAGCGATACGAACGTTAGTAGAAGGTGTAAAATAATAATATATTAAAAAAATCCACTAAGAACATTTGGAAACTTGCTTTCGATTTTTGAGTAACTTTTCATTGAGATAGAAACGTTTAGCGTTACATTTAGTTCAGTAAGGCGTGAGAATGCAACAATAGGCGAAACCATTCCCCTCGGTGCCGCTGTGTGGGAGATTATAAGAAAAGTCAAAAGTCCTATAAAACTAGATGCTAGAAATTTTTAACGTATTTCTGAGGCCAAAAGAGTAAAATACTTATTAATAAAAAATTCCCTTAGGTGACTCACGGATAAAGGTACTAAGAAAGTAATACGGAGGGGGAATTCAGCGATCAATTTTCTTTTGAGCAACAAACTTTACGCTTTACATACAGTTAAGAGCACCAAAATACAAAAAGGGAAAAGAAAAAGCTTAACAATTTGTTAAATGCTCCTTAAGCACAGACATTAGGTTGATGGATTTTGATTTTTTAAACAGCTTATAAAAAACAAAGCTATAAATGTAAAAAAAGGCGGTAAATTTCATACATAAAATTTTAATTCCGCAATAATACAACTTCCTTCATTTTATACAAGTCTACAATTATAGAGGGTTTAATGAAATATGATGAAATTTTCCTGATGCCTATTTATGCAACCTTATACGTAAGTTTGTCCAAATTCGACAAATTTTCGTAAACATATCGCACGCTTTATTGTAAACTGATGTTAATAAAAATTTTCGTTTTTGGACATTTTATGTACCCTAAAACAGACGGCCGCCGTGGTGTGATCGTATAGTACTCCGCCTACCACGCCGAAGATTCTGGGTTCACCCTCCTGGCAAAGCAACAACAAAATTTTAGAAACAAGTTTTTTCAATTAGAATAAAATTTTTTTTAAACGGGATCGCTCCTCCGCAGTGTTTGGCAAGCACTCCGAGTGTATTTCTGCCATGAAAAGCTCTCAGTGAAAACTCATATGCCTTGCAGATGCCGTTCGGAGTCGGCATAAAGCAAGTAGGTCCCGTTCCGCCAATTTGTAGGAAAAATTAAAAAGGAGCACGACGCAAATTGGAAGAGAAGCTCGGCCTAAAATCTCTTCGGAGGTTATCGTGCCTTACATTTTTTTTTAAACAGACGGCTAGTAAGATTATGTTCACATACATAAAATACTTCTAGGTACAAAAATGGTCGGACCTGTGGTCTTCGAATTTCATTCTCGCTGAAAAGTGAAGGTATTAGTAAATCGAGTATGCAGTTCGGTAGGTGTTGAGTTGGGAGTGCTGGAGATACCCATCAGCTAAAACCTCGAAATTTAGGATTTTTGAGTTAGCTCCCTATTGATTTATGTGGCGATGTATTGAAAAAAAAAGAACAAACGCCATCCGCCCAGCTGCTGGTTATTTGAAATAAGTCCGATGGTAATAGTTGTTGCAATATTAATTAAATCCAAGCGTGAAACTCATTTTCCATCATGCATAAGTCGTAATTTGAATTTCTCCATATTCAGTATTTGGAAAAAAGAATTGTTCTCACTTTTTCCACATCATATTTATTATCTATAACGCGTACGTGTGCATTCGAAAGCTAGCTGTTTTAAATGGCGGTATATTTCATTCTGGTTTTAATTTTATTTCGAAGGCGTTCAATGCGGATGCTCTGCAATGCGGATGCACACAATTACTACCAAATCGATTATGAAATACTAAACTATGATTTTGATGAATACCATATTCTCGTTATGTGATTTTTCGCCCCAAATATCATAGATATCTTTAGCAACACGAAATCATGAAATGGAAAAAAAGTGAATTTTTACTTACGGCAGGGACCAACAATAATGAAAGTGGGAGGTTTATAAACTCATACATATCTATATGTATACATGCGATATACATGTAAAACGATGGTTCAAAAGTAATGGAATGAGTAGGGTGTGCGGTATACTGTGCTGATCCGGAACTAAACAGATGCTACAAGCTGCCAGATCACTGTAGCGTTTTCAGGTGAAAGTAGCTGGAAGAAAATAGCTTAAACTCCAGCCACGTCAACTTTTATATTGACAGCCAAGCAGCAATTAAGGCAATAATCCCGCATAGCACAACATTTAAGAGTGTTTAAAAGTCTAAGCAATCCCTGGAATGAATCGGTATAGGGACAAGCATACATCTGAATTGGGTGTCAGGGCATATGAGAATAGATGGGTATGAAAAAGCGGGTGAGCCAGCTAAAAAGGACGCATCGAAGCTTGCCCCGTAGGCGTCCCAGCCAGATTGGCTCATGTGCAGGTCTTAAACCTTAGACTAACAAAGTTACTCTTATCATTTAAAAGGGAGAAATGTAGACTTATGATGGGTATTCTGATTGGACACTGCCTTCTGGCGCCAAATGCTTTTAAACTAGGCCTCGTCAGTCATAGCAGATTTAGAAAATTTTGGTTGGAGAAGGAAACGATCCAGCAAGCTTTGTGCTTGTGCTCTGCGATTGCCATGCTAATACTCCAATTATTAGGAGCGGCACAAGTACCAAATCTAAAAGCAGCAAGTAGCATAAGACCTAGAAAGGCTTCTTGTAGATGCCAAGACAACAATGTTATTTTATAACATAGTAGTTTTACCAGACGCACGTTGTAACGCCCGAGATCGAATGGATGTTGCGTTATTTTTTCTGTTTTGTTTGTTGATAATTTAATTTATTGTTCTGTAAATTGAATTGAATTTTGTACGCATATTTGGTGAAGTTTTCTGTTAAAACATTTTATTCTTGTATCTTATTTTATATTATTGCTTTTACCGCTGATGATTGTTGCTTTGATTACATTCCGAAGACGCATTACTGGTGAGCCAATTTTCAAAGTTGATATATGCGCAGACATTCCTTTTGGTTCTAAGGAGTATAGAAATTCATTTGGATAATTCACAATTTTATCTTCATCTGTAACTGTGTCGATCGTTTTATATCTCGTCACTTCACCAGGAAATTGATTTTGAAAGGGATCATTGATTTTGTTAAGATGATCATTTTTGGGAGCTAAGATAGTTCTTTCGCGTAGCCAAAAAACAAAAACATTTAAATTTAAAATTCTTAATCTGAAATATGAAAAACTTTCGTCTTGATCGAAGGAACCTCGAGCCAAAATTTGGTGATGATCGAAGTTAGCAAACACGTTTTCATAGGGAACACACACACAGAATTTGGTTTTTATAGAAGATGTAGATAGACTAAAGCTAAACAATTTTTTTAACAGCGGCAGATTACTAAAGGTCCAAAAGGCATAACAGCTAAACTCAACAATGCAGTCAAACTTTAGGTGTTAAAATATCTTAAGTTTGTACGGCAGCCATAGTTTTTCCCCATTCCACGTTTTACTGGAGGTTTTAGGACTTCACGTCACATAGCTCCTTACCAATTTTAATTATCCTACCATTACGACATCCAGATATATGCAGTATAATATATTCCATTTGTATGGGAGGTGCCACGCCCCCTTTTTCCCAATTCCATATTTTCTTGGTGGTGTTAAGGATTGACCTCAAATAACTCCTCATTGAATTTCAATGCTCTGGCATGTATACCTTCAAAGTTATGCATTACTAAATATTCCATTTGTATGGGAGGTGCCACGCCCCCTTTCTCCAAATTCCGCATTTTCTTGGGGGTGTTAGGGATTGACCTCATATAACTCCTCATTGAATTTCAATGTTCTGGCATGTATACCTTCAAAGGTATGCAGTACCTAATATTCCATTTGTATGGGAGGTGCCGCGCCCCTTTTATATATCGAAATTATTTTTAGCTTAAAACCTTCCCGTTGATCGAAGGAACCCATAACCAAAATTTGGTGATGATTGATGTGTGGGAAATACGTTTCCATAGCGAACACACACACACACAGAATTTGATTTTTATATATATATGTCTAAACCGATTTGGGATTTCAAAATCAACTAACCCTCATCTCTCCTTCCTGTATCTTTCCTAAAAATTTCATCGTAATCTGTCGAGCCGTTCTCGAGTTATGGAGTGACAATCAAAATGTACACTTCTTTTTATATATATAGATGTAGGTCCTGGTTTTTCATAAGATTTTTTAGTTTGATAATTAAATAAACTTCTGGTAACACTATGGACTCACTAAGCCTATGCGGGGTACCCACGGACCAACCAGTTCAACCTCACCTATCTCTAGTTCCAAGATTTGTCCTTTTCTTACCTAAAATAAGTGGCTAAATATTTACGATTTACGGCTTCTAAAATCTAACGTTTGCAATGGCCTAGTCAACAGATTGTGCCAAAATTAGGGCTACTCCAGTCCAGAAGGCTTGAAACCAACACTGCGCAACAACCTTTCCCTACAAATTTGCGGGTGTGTCTGATTTGAAAAATATTTTTCCTTCTAAACATTATTCATACAATGAAAGTAACCCAGAAGCACTTATTACCAGTTTGGTAGGATTAAGGAACACCTTTTCGAGCTATTCAAGGCCATACGAAGTGACTCTACATGCTATTATGTATGTATGTCCTCATACGTATTTAATATTTACATATTTAAAAACTCGTTAAATTACTTTTCTTCAATATTGTGGCATACAGAACTTTAGTGGGCAGTTGAATCGCGTTTCACCTTTAGCAATTTTTCCAAATATAACGCTAAGTTTCCATGTTACCTGCTTAGGGCTCTTCAGCTTTGCTCCTTCAATTTTGTATATCTTTTTTAAGAGTCGATTTGATGAATACGCAAAAATTTTGCACAACAAAATATTACGAAAATCAGCTTTTTATGATGTTTACACAACTTTTTTTTCCTTATTTTTATCACTTTTCCCCTCTTGCCAAGTTTTAGAATCGTTGGCCGTTGGCATTTTTTATAACCTTTAGGAGCAATCATTCGTGAATATAGTGTTCTTACGTTTTTTTCCTATTTTCTCTTTTAATTTATATTTAGAGCCAAAATTGTCTGCTTATTTAGCCACATTAATTTCAATGGAAAGAATTTGCATAACATTGAGAGAATTCTCTTAGATTCGTTTCTCTTTTCAGGTGCTTTGTTGTAGGTAATTGGCTTTACTTCAGGTAAAATTTTAGTTTGCCGTTATGCCTATATATGTATGCCTACCTGTGTATGTATGCTATTTTATTCAAGTAATATTCAAGTTATATTTAAGAGCTTATAAATAATTTTAAATTAAGAAAAGTTCTAGTTTTAAATAAGCTGAAATTTTTTCAGTTTTAAGGTCTAGATTTCGAAATCGGTAACCTATCCACCAGAGTTTTACACTATTTCCAACCACACAATCGCATTAAAAAAGAAAAAATTAACAATGAACTTGAAATGCCATCAATTCCCGTTGTTGTTCAATTGCTCTGCTTTCATTACATTTTCACACTCCACTTGTGCTGCTTGTAGTCATTGAAACTAGACAAAGTAGGCCAATTGCATATTTCCGCTAAGATTTCCGACGCAAAAACATATATTGGTACATACATATGTATATATGTATGTAGATCAGTGGTGCACTCGAAAGCTTCGAAAAACTATTGAAATAGGTACATGAACCCTCACTAGGGTAGTCACATTGTCGTTGGTGTGAGGGCTTAGCCGAACTCCATAGAGCCCGACGTTGTGATGGAAAAGTGTACGAATCCAAAAGGAGAAGTTGAAAGGAAAAGCGTACGGAGCAGAGGTAGTCAGAGAGCTGTATCGTAGTACCGAGCTGCGCTATGAATTGTCGGCTCGGGAACAGTGGTCGACGCAACAGAACTCGAGAGCGAGCGCTTGGAGTGGGCCTGTGAGTGGGTAGAAGTAAGTCGAAGGCAGTGTACGGGGTCTGTTGCAAGAAACTTTCGGTATTGCAACCGGTACGGGGAATAAGAAGCTTCCAGCAGCAGAATGAAGTAGAAAAGTTCGACTGAAAGCGACAAGCCTGCTATCTAGAAGCAGAAAGGACCCAGTCCAAGGGCCAGTTCAGTTACCTCGAAACCTGGAAGTCAGAGAAAGGGCGTTAAAATTGGGATGTCCCGATCACGGACGTGAAAATATGAGATAAGCCAGAAGGTAAAATCAGATATCTATAAAACTTCAATATTAATCGATGACACATAGGAAACCCTTTGGTAACAAGCCGATCAGAAACCAATAAGAAGACGATTACAAGCTGATAACAAATCGAAAACTCTATAACTTAGATGCTGATTATGACATCAGCGAACTAAAATAAAGCGGCTGAAGCTAAATCATGGAGGCAGAGAGAGAGGTCGCTTCCTATACCGATTTAAGGACTAGGTGTAAAACGATTTAAGTTCCCTTGGTGTTTCCAATTAGCGCTAGCTGTCTCAGCGAAGAAGCGAATGATTCACTTCAAAGAAGGAATAAGACATAGGAGTTAATCGCTTGCAAGGATTTAATTTGGTACTAATTCACAAGTGGGCTAATATGCATCCAAAAGTATCGGGATAGGTGTAAAACGACGCTCTTGATCTAGTATTAATAAACCAAAAGCGGGAGGGGAAATTTTTAACTCAGTCAGGAGATATTTGCAGTTGAAGTGGGCAGTTTTCATGTGATTGTTGTAATTTTGTTAAACACACGGAGAAAAATTGTGTACTAAAGGATTTTTCACGGATCTAATTTAGATTCCACACCGGCCATGGTAATTTTGTATAAACGCGGACGAAGACGCAGAATGCAGAAATATATTCTACGCAAGAGTACTATGGATTCCACCCCCATCCCGGAGCAGTCCGGGGTCATTTGACAGACGCAAACAAATTTTTCAGCCTTCGGATTATTAATACTGAGGACAAAACGCGTAGTTTGACATCTCTAGCAATATATTCGGACGCCTATTAGCAGCCGACTCCTATTTGAATTAGTCTCCTTATTTTTTACAACTACAATACATTTTTTAATGGGTTGTAATTGAAAAAGTTTTAATTATGTTTATATTATTGTTGATTCAATTGTCATTCGTCGTTTCTGCCATCTTTAAACGGTTTTTTCTATAAATAAAG
This sequence comes from Eurosta solidaginis, assembly GCF_040869045.1. Taxonomy (NCBI): domain Eukaryota; kingdom Metazoa; phylum Arthropoda; class Insecta; order Diptera; family Tephritidae; genus Eurosta; species Eurosta solidaginis. The sequence goes on from NC_090319.1 coordinate 108,974,721, forward strand.
CTCAAGGCAATGATGATGATGATTGTGATGACGGCAACATAACCACAATACGACACAAATGTTTTCATTTGTTGCTGAACATGGAATAGCACATCCCTACTCTATATGCGGTGGTTGATAGACTGCGGCAGCAAAATGTCATAAATACCGCAGTTGAAGGACGTCATCTCTAACTATTTTGTAAGTTGTGGCTACACATTGCTAAGTGACGAAAGTTAATGCCATCAAAGTGTCAGTTTAATGGTATTCAGTTACCTCTGTAAGGAGCTTTGGTTTTAAATCAACGTTGCCAGAACTTTTTTTTGAGGAATTGCCTGGATTGCCAAAAAAAATCGGCTAAATAAAATTTTTCATCAAGTTAACATATTTTATATTGAAATAAATTAAAAATTACGCATACACCTGATGTTAAAAATTAAATGGTTTGGTTTTACAAATATTCCAGGACTTTTGCCTTTTGCAATTCTGATAGCGGGTGCCGTACTATAGGCGCTTGTGTGTCGGCCTACCACTCTGAAGGTTTTGGGTTCAAGTCGAGAGAATTGAGAACGTAAAACCTTTCAAAACAGTTTTTCTAAACGAAGTTATGCCTCGGCAGTGGTTTGACAAACACTCCGAGAGTATTTCTGTCTTGAAAAGTTGCTCGACAAATGTTCAACGGTCTTGCTGATGCACTGATGCCTTGATTACCATAGATAGAGCCACGAAATGGAGTTGCTTGTATGCTGCTATGTCGAGAGTTTAAGTTCTCATCAAAGCTAATAAGGCTTTGCCAATGACGTTGAGCAGCACCACCAACCAAATAAAGATTGGGAAGCAGCTCCCCGAACCATTCGAAACCAAACATGGCTTCAGACAAGGGGACTCTCTTTCGTGCGATTTTCTTTTAACCAAATGCTGCAGAAAAAATTTTCCGGAAAATTTATAATCCTATTTGTGATGTCGATGGCGAGTATCGAAGGAAGTATAAGTAATGATAAGCTGTATGAGCTCTCCGCAACCATGTTATACGCTCCGGCCAGGAAAGTACTTTAATCGATACCCGCATATGGAAGCAGAGTAAGCGAGATACCTCGACTGATACTAGAAGAATTGATTGCAATTGGTGCTCCCAATTGGCGTCAGCTATCGTGAAACAAAGATATCTGGCGTGACTTGTTACGAAATGGTCAAAATTGCTAGGCGGCCAGGCGCCAATTAATGACGATAACGGTAGCATGATCTAATTGATGCAAATATAGACTTCCTTATATCAAAGTGATCAGAATGAAAAAAGAAATTCATTTAGCCATGCCCGTCTGTCCGCCTGTAAACACGATAAGCGCCTCATGGGATACAAGGGGTTGATAAGTTCGATACCTAGCTTTATAGTTTCAGAGCTTCCGCAACCCAATTGTCAACCTCACCCACGCGTGGGGAATCCTGTTACAAATATAAATGTATCATACACATATTTAGTAGGCGAGGCTCTGGCGACCCAAAGTTCCTCATGGGACTATGGGATGGGGGGCGAAATGGCATAGAAGGTTTAATGTGGTCATATTAATCGTTCCCGGGATGGTCGGGCTAATACCTTTATGGTGCTTGTTGCCAGATCTTTATAGGATAAAGGACCATCAAAATCGATAACACTCTACAAAACCTTCGTTAAGAACAACAACAACATAAGCGTGTTATGCAGATCAAAAGAAATAGCTCTAGAGTTGTTATCCCCTTGTAAGCCAAACTTGAAGCGCTTTTGCTTGAAAATATCTAGTTTCCCTTTTTGTTGTTGCTTTTCTTTTTAAAAATGCTTCCGAAGTGCGTTCTGTGTGCATCAGTTGTAGCCTGCAATGATTTCTTTAGCATTTTTTAACGGTCCGAGAAATGTTTACGAGCTTGAATTTATGGTTGCAGTACAGATCTCAGAAGAAATTTTATGAAGAAGATGAATAATAGAAAAGAAAAATACAAACTTCCAAATAAAAACACTTCACGTTTGGCTTAGTTTCAGTTTTTGTTTAGAATTTTTCTTCACAGCTGCAATTTCCCACCGAAAGGGACTGCATGGACAATTGTATAGTCGGTATACACGAAGCTCAGGCACGGGGTCTACATGGTTCGCCCTATATAATGGCGCTATACTGCTATGGCCATACGGCCTGCTGCTCCCAGGCCTTAAACCTTGTTGCAGTTCGTAGCGCTACATTTTCGCCATTAGGTCTACAGGTGGGATGTACAAAATGGCATGCAATACTGCTGTTGGGGTAGTTTTCAGCATTATCATTGTTAATCTATATATCCAGGGTGACCCAACGTTATACGGAGAAAAAAAAGTTTGGTTTTTCGATCACCCCCATGGAAAAATGAGAACAGCGAAAAGATTTAGAGGTTGTGCAAAAAACTTGATGTCTTGAAAAAATACGAATTTTAAACAATTCAAGTGTGCATATTTCTTTATTGTTGAAACGTTTAATCATTTAAAAGCAATTCGTATATCTTTAATTCCTTGCTTTTTTAAAAACACTTCAATCTTAGAAATCGGTCCATAAATAATAGAGCTTCATACCAAATCATAATATAAATAAAAGTACCTAAATAGTCCTTTGTTACCGGAACGTGCCAGATCTTTATCCGGCAACCCTCATGTCACACTATTTAATTCTAACTTTTGAACTAGGTCACCCGGAACTATGCAAAATTGCTTAATTTTTAGTCAATGAGACCTCTTTTCTTTTTCAGTGGATAATATTTTGTGAATGGAACTCCGTTACTCACGAGAGAGCTGAGAAGAACCAACATTGTGTTCATAACAGAGAACACCATAAGTTGGTCTTACAGGGGCAATATAAAAGTATTTGTTGAGCATTTCCTTAAGATCTGGACACCCGCGCTATAACTTGATTAAATTTTGAGATTTTTTATGGAAATTTGGTATGTTAGATCCTTGTCACTCACGCCGTTTAAGTCGACACCACACAATTCGGTAAACTGATTAGCCTTGTCATAAGCGTCTGGGAAAAATGGATTTAATCGGCACCCTTACATATAATTGATTTTTAAAAGGATCGTATACAAATATACATATGTTATTGACATTATTTTTGTGAAAAACTACCAATATAACAAAAAAATTTGAAACTTAAAAAAAATAAAAAAAAAATTATCACCCCCTTTTTTACCAATCATTCTACGACGTTTCGGAAGCCATAATTAAAAAAAAAACAAAAAACTCGGAACACTTGTTTCCTATATAAGGAGGAGTATTTCTAATAAAAGTAAACAAAATAGTTTAAAAAACACGCCCCATTTTTGAGACGACTAAGGCTGACGACGTAGTGAAAGCGAGAAGCGTTGCTGTGATAAAAAGATAGAAAACTTTGAAAATTATTCCTCATGAAAAATTCTAAAATATGTCAGAGAGCTAGAAACGAGCGAGCACTCTGTCGTAGTCTAAACGCCAAAAAACTGCAGGTCTTGAGAGGGTATAAGTGATGTGTTTATGCTGGAAGTAGGGAGTGTGAGGTATGGGCGAAGGCTGCTGCTCTACATTACTATTTTCCGGTAACGACGTCCGAAAAAAGTATTTCTGTAGGAAGCTGGTGGCGCTAGGGAAAAATGGAATACGATGTACTTTGCTGAGTAGCAGTGATGCTAGCCGGCTAGACTGTACTGAAATAATAGCCTTAGAGCAAGAGCAGAATCGCCAAAATTCTTGAATGGAGCGCAAAAGTTGGCATTGGGCACAGTGGGCAGTCTATAACCTTGTTCGGATGTAAAACCACTCCCCATGACATATATACAATTGCAAGTCATAATTATAGTACCACCTTACTATATTTTGATCACTTTTTTCATTGCTATCTACAAAATAATGTTAAAGCTTTAAATAGTTCATTCAACGAGGGTTCGTCTCAATTCCAGTTTGAACATGCACGTAAATTAATGTACTGAATACAAAATGTTCTTTACTTCACGCCGGAATTACAAATTATCCTTTATTTCCGTTTACAAAGATTGGTAGTAACTTTGATTTAATTCATCCGTGTAATGTAGCAATTTGTGATAACTCTTAAATATTTCTCATTTGCAGATGTTTTTGATAGGAGCGCGCAAAATCTTATTATAGGCATGTACAAAGGTATGAGGTCGATACATGTGAATGAATAAATATCACCATCCACCAAGGTAATCAATAACTATTGACCAAAATTTCTGGTTCAGAACGATGACTAAAAACGATCGCCTGATGAGGTTTATAACGTAATGAATGGATCGAAACAGGTATAGACTTCATATATCAAAATACTGAGGACGATAAGAGTTGATTGAGCTATGCCCAGGTGGTCCGAATAAGTGTGCGGGCCGTGTACATTCGGTACTAGCAGGTAATTACTCCCTTGGCTTGCGACCAAATATGCTCTGGGTAGCAACTAAACTTACGTTTAAACAAGACCACTCCAACATTATCGATTTAAAGGGTTGCCTGGAGTTTTCATCGGCAGCATGTAATCACCATGATGTGTCGCTGCAAGCGGCTCGCTATAAAAACGTACATATAACGATGAATAGGGAGAGACTTTTTCTCCAAGTATTGCATTTGACGCCAGTGGGCGACCATCTCGACGCATTCGCATAATATGCGCCCCTTACTGACGTAGGAGAACTATGTTGTGAAAATGGCCGTATTCTATAAAAATCGCCCTTGGCGACACCAAGTTGTCAGCGGAGGTGTCTGTGGCACCGCTGTCGAAAAGCCTAATGGACTAAGGTTAGTAAATTTTCCTTTGCCAAAAACATGATCAAATCCAGCACCAGCTTTAAACATAAATTTGTGTATTAATAAGTACAACGCACCAACTTGACAGCTAAACTTCTAATGATTTATTTAGTAAGAGTATTATAGTTCATAAGTATGATTACAAGAAGTGGTACTGAAACAAGAGAGAGTATAGTGCGTTTGTATATACATGTGTATGTAGCATATGTAATGTGCGTAAAATGAGTTGCCATTAACACATAATATATTATACCCAATACGCTCCCCCTTAGCTTTGCTTATATAAAATAGAATTTTAAAATATTTAAAATAGAAATATAAAATATGTACATTATATTTTGTTTGATTGTAATTCATGTATTGCTTAAATGTGTAAATGCTTTTTAAACTTAGAAGAGTAAGTAATTTGATTACATGTTAGTTGGATATGTACAACTTATTCTTGAGGTTTCACAACCTTGCCTGCTATCCTAGGTCTTAATTCTATTTTTGATCGCGTAACATGCTCGTCCGGACCATGTGCACTACCCTCAGCAAGGTAATATGGAGGACTGGATGAAGTGTGTGGTTCACCTACGCTTTCGCGCATTTCATTGTAAACGTTATGATTTCCCGTATTTTCTTGTGAAGAATTATTATCTCTTATTTGGTTCAAGTGTCTTTTTATTTCTCTATTATTGTGTACAATGATACAACTATATGATCGTGGACCCATTTGTTTGTTAATTTTTGCTGGCATCCAGCTCGTTTTATTTGGATTTCTGTAGTCGCGTATTAAAAAATTTTGCCCTTTCACTTCCCGTTTGCCTTTGTAGTTTTGTTCGCTTTCAATTTGTTTTTTGATAATCTGTTTTTGAACTAGCGGGGGTTTCAAAAGATCGAAACGAGACTTTAAGGGTCGCGAGAGAAATAATTTTGCAGGAGATTCTCCCGTAGTTGTGTGAATTGTGTTTCGATAATCGAATAAAAACTTATTTAAAATGAATTCAGTGTCTGAGTGTTTTCTTTTTTCTAGACTTGCATATAGTGATTTTTTTAAATTCTTTACAAATATTTCAGCTTGGCCGTTGGTTGCCGGATGGCCAGGAGCTGTGAAGATGTGGTTAATGTTATTTGTTTTCAAAAATGACTTAAATTCGTCAGAAGTAAATTGACGACCGTTGTCTGTGACTAGCGTGTCGACAATACCATAGCGAGCAAAAGTCTCTCTCATTTTTCTAATGACAAAGCTCGACGTTAAATATTTTGTTTGAAAAACTTCAGCCCATTTGGTGAAGGAGTCAATAATGATCAAAAAGTGAAAGTCTTTTATTGGTCCAGCAAAATCAGCATGAATTCGACTCCACGGAGAGTTAGTTGGCTTCCACGAAATTAAGGAGCTTTTTTCTGGACTCGCTTGCAACTTTTGGCATGGGAGACAATTTTTTATTACATGTTCGATATCAGAGTTTATGTTTGGCCACCAGACATAAGATCTGGCAAGAGCCTTCGTTTTCGCGATGCCCATATGTGAGGCATGAAGCTCGTTTAATATATGAACTCGAAATTTTTCGGGTATAACGACTCTATATCCCCATAAAATACAGTTATATTCAACAGATAGTTCGTTAATTTTATCCTTGAAAGGAATAAATTTTGTTCCAGTCAAATTGTTGACTTCGCCATGAAGAATAGCATGGGATACCTTGGAAAGTATTGGATCTTTTCTAGTTTCCCTACCAACGCTTTTAAAATTGATGTTCAAATAGTTCCAATTTTCCATAAAATTGACATAGGAATTTTCGAAACAGTCTTGTTGAATTGTCGTTTGCGGTATGCGAGACAAGCTATCAGCGTCGTTGGAAGTGCCCTTGACGTACGTAATCGTGTAATTGAACCCTGAAAGTATGAACGCCCACTGCTGCATTCGGGCAGCTGCCATTGCTGGCAAACCTTTATGTTCGCCAAGGATTGTCACTAACGGCTTATGGTCGGTTTTTAAAATGAAATGGTTTCCTAATAAATATTGTCGCAATTTTGTCACGCAATATACGATGGCAAGAGCCTCTTTTTCAAGCGTGCTATAATTTCGTTCACTTTTAGAAAGAGATCTCGAAACAGATGCAATAGGTTTTACAGAACCATCTGAAAATTTGTGGGAAAGTACACCCGCGACTGCACTATTACTAGCATCAGTTGACAGAATTAAAGGCAAGTCGACATTAAAGTGAACCAGCACCTGGTCCGAAGTAATTTTTTTTTTATTAATTCGTATGCTGCTTGACATTCATTTGTCCATTTAAATTGCACATTTTTTTGCAATAAATTATATAAAGGGCTTACTTTTTTAGCGAAATTTTCGACAAACTTTGAATAATGATTGACCATTCCTAAAAATGCCTTGACCTCTGAAACGTTCCCTGGAACAGGAGCATTAAGGACGCTCGATATCCTTTCACTTGTTTTGCTTAAGCCATGCTTATCTATATTGAAGCCTAGATAGGATATTTTAGATTGAAAAAAGGCGCATTTTTTTAAATTAAGTTTTAAATTTGAAGCTTTGAATTTTTCTAAAACTGCCCTTAAAACTTGTATGTGCTCATGAAAAGTTTTCCCCGTGAGAGTAATATCGTCTTGGTATATGACAACATTTGGGATTCCTCGCAATAAATTTTCAATAGTCTTTTGAAAAATGGCTGCTGCTGGCTTTATACCAAATGGCATGCGCTTGACTCTCAACGTACCTATATGTGTGCTCAATGCACATAAAAGTTGTGAATCGTCATCCAAAACTAATTGGTTGTACGCATTTGATAAATCTAATTTGGTGAAAAGTTCACCACCCTCTAGTGATGCAAATATTTCATTAATGCGCGGAAGTGGATATTTATAGTCACATAAATATTTATTTATGGTAGCCTTGTAGTCTCCGCATATTCTAAGTGTGCCGTCTGGCTTTGGGATGGGAACAAGTGGCGTTCCCCAATCAGAGTTATCCACGAGTTCTAAAACGTCGCCCTTGATTAACTCCCGTAATTGTTTCTCTACCTGTTCTTTCCAAGCTACTTGCAAAAAATCGGTTTTGCATCTTTCATTAGTTCTAGTCTTACTTTCTGACCGCTGAATTTTCCCAATTCTTCTCTAAAATCCCCGCAAAACTCACTTTTAAGCTGCTCTAATATGATTGTATGTTTTTCTTCAGTTGACACAAGGTTGATTTGAGTTAATTCAAAATTGAAAGCTCGCAGAAATGATCTACCTGGCAGTGGAGGGCTTTTAGTGTCTGATACGACTACAGAAATCTTTTTTGTAATACCGCGATATGTAATGGGTGTAGTAAATTTTCCACATAATTTTATTTGCTTACCATTATAGTCAACGTATGGAATCGAACATGGAAAAAGTTTTTCATTTTTGCATAACTCCTTATACAGAGATTTTGGAAAAAGTGTACATGGCGCTCCGGTGTCACACACAACATCCATTTTCCTCCTTCTGACCTCCACTGATAGGGAATACACACCATTCGGGTCGCTCGTGTTAACACTGAAAATAGAAAAATTAAATGACTCGTCAGTGAGGCTTTGATTAATTTTATCTGAATCAGACACATAATTTACAGCCCTTTTCGATTTAGATCTGCATACCGAAGCTAAGTGTCCTACTTTGGAACATTTGTAACATGTGCTGTCTTTAAATTTGCAGTCCTTTGCCTCGTGATTCTTCCATCCGCAACGAAAATACTATGGTTTCTTTTCGTCCTGACTTTTACTGCTGCTACCATTTTTATTCTTGCTTACTGCTGTACGTGTATTGTTGTTTTTTGACGGGTATTTTTTTTACCAAATTCACACTCGATCCAGTAGTAGAATCAGCAGTATTGAGCGAGAATTTTGATTCTAAAATCATTGCTTTGGTTAGAGGGTTAGCCAATGTTAAGGATAAGTTTTCTTCACTGATGCGGTCAAAAATTGTATCTGGTAAGCTGATCACGAATTGATCTAGTACAAAAGTTTCAAAATGTGTACCTAATTTACATTTTGCTGCTAATCTCTTCACTCTTGCAAACCACTGAGAAACGGTTTCATCATCCGTTTTTCGTGCTTGATGGAAAATCTTCCGTTCTCGAAAAATAATTGTTGGTGGTGTATAATGCGCTTCCAATATTTCACACAGCTTTGTATGTTTTTGTTGCTGGAGATAACGGTGTGCATAAATCGTATAAAAAACTTTACTGTGCAGCACCAATTGATTTTAATAAAATGCGTTTTTTTTGCGTTTTCTTCTACACAATTTATTTCAGCAAGATGATTTTCTAATTTGTCCTTCCACATCATCCATGTTTCATCATTTGGCTGGAATTCCGGCACATTTGTTGTTTGAAATAATGTGGTCGGTGTATTTGTTGTTGTTGTATTTTGTTGCATTTTAAGAGACCCACTGACTTCGATTCGAAGTAAAAAAGATATTGCATTGTTTGTGAATTAAATTTTCACTGACGAAATTCGTCTTACTTTATTTATTGTTATTTTGCAACGCTCACAAGGTTCTTTAACACAACTTAAAAAGTTCTTTGTTTAATTTTTTTTACCCGCTCGTCGCCAATTATGTTGTGTATTAATAAGTACAACGCACCAACTTGACAGCTAAACTTCGAATGATTTATTTAGTAAGAGTATTATAGTTCATAAGTATGATTACAAGAAGTGGTAATGAAACAAGAGAGAGTATAGTGCGTTAGTATATACATGTGTATGTAGCATATGTAATGTTCGTAAACTGAGTTGCCATTAACACATAATATATAATACCCAATAATAAATATATTCATCAAGCTACATGGCTATCTTAGTCGAAAAACACAAATTCGTCCGACATACATATATTCAGAGCTCTTCGTACCATCATCAATGAGGCAATTGGATATTACCACAAAAAATGATGTGACGAAGAATGCTGCATTGCATTCCCGTTGAGGTTCCACGCAAAGAGGAAAGAATACGTGAGTCGGAGAGGGAATCAGGAAGGCTTTTTAGAATGAAAAGTAAATGGAAAGGAGCTAGTTGATTAGGCATTTAGCGCCCTATTTTAATAGCAAATTCCACAAAAGATGGAAGGTTTCTAACCAAGTACGAGATTCTGTAAGAATGTATGAACAAATGTTCAGAGAGTGCTTAGATTATAGAGAGAACACATCGATGTATCAATCAGGCAAAATGATTAACCCGATTCTACAATCGAACATAATGCAATTGGTACGGTACGAATGGTAATAAGTTCCTCGATTACAAACAATGCCTCGGACGCTGACGATTTTCCCGTTAAATTAGGTCCAATCAGCGGGTGGAAGCTGGGATTCAGTCTTCCACACAATACTCTCCATAAACCTCATGTGCGATATTAAGAAAGCTGATTTTGCTATACTTGGCACAATTTGCAGGAGGTCCTCTACAGTGAATTGGGCAGGGAATGCTAAGGTTTGAATTTAGAGTAGTTATTTTTTTGTGTGTAAAACGTTTTTCAAATCAGTTCTGTTGGTTTATTTGATAAATCCCATAAAGTAAATCCCTCAAAATATACAAAATTTAATGTGAAATTTTTAACCCTTATTACATGGCAGCAAAAAAATAAGAAAAAGAAAATAAAAGTTCTTTTCATTACAACGGTAAAGATAAATGTGTCGCTTATGGAATTTTGTTACATTTTCTTTATTAGAGTCGTAAATTGTGTGAGCTATTTTGTGGTAGCAATTTTTCTGCGAGTTTTAAGTTGCCTTATAATATAAATGCAAGCGAAGTTTTTTTTTCATTTGCTCTCCTTTTCAATCAATTTCTTTTGAGCAGAACGGTAATTAAACCCGAAAGCAAATTTAATTTTGGAAATAATGTACAACAGGCGTCAACTGCTAATACACGTCCAAAAATATCGGGAGACGTGTCAAAAAAAGTGTATTGGTCTCGGTAACAATAATCTAAACGCGGAAATGAAAAATGTTTCTGTTCTGTGAAGAGATATTTGCAAAAAAGGTAAACAAATTTCATGTGGTCCAAACCAGTGTTGGACTTACACACTGCAACTTTTTCTAAGCTCGACAAAAGACCGCCTACGCAGAAAGGTGAAAATAAAGAAAAAAAAATTTTTTTTTTAAGGTTTAAAAGAGTCTACCTCTTCATCAAGTCCTGCATTCCACTCTGGATACTAAATCTCAAAATTTTTCTTTCGATATTACGCAGATGATTGTCTATAACTAAGTTGAGAAGTTGTAAAATACACAAGAATTTTCTCCGATATGCTCCAAAATATATTCAAAGATCACTGCAGAACCTTTGCTGCTTCATTTTGCAGAAGTTAAACAAATGTGTTCTGTTTCTTATTCTAAAAGATAATCCCCAAAAATTTTAACTGCAAAAAATAATTGTCAGATTTTTGAACAATTTTCAGGAGATTAAAAAAAAATTTTTCTCAGGTCCCTATGAAATTGAAGTTACAGCATACATCACTGTTAAGAAGTCATCTGGAATATTGCTGAGAAAAACACTCCGAGTGTATTTCAGTCTTGAAAGGCTTCTCAGTGAAAACGCATCTGCCTTACAAATGCCGTTCGGATTCGGCGTAATACATTTAGGTCTCTTCCTGCCAATTTGTAGGAAAAATAAAAGTGAATACAATACCAATTGGAAGGAAAACTCGGCCTAAATCACTTTGGAGGTAAATCGTGGCAAGTATTTTGTTTTTAACAATGACTGCACACCGATAAGTTCGCCAAAAATTCTACAAGATAACGGCTAATAAAAATTATTTCACCTTTTATACTTAAAGTTGTATTATTTGTTGTTAGCATTCTACTGGTGTACGACTAACCTTTAAAATACACGTGTGCTGTATCCACGATTATATCTAGAAAACCGATATATAAGCCCTCTTAAGTTTAATTATAACCTATAAAAGTTTAAGCTTGAAATTACCTCAAGTTTTAACTAGTTGTTTTTTTAGTTTGAATTACATTAATAATATTCAAATGTTTTTTTTGACACCTTCTTTAAGTCTCCCTCATACCAGTCCTGATATAGTTCTTTGAATTGTGGACAATGTCTAGAGACTAAGGGATGACTCTTAGATGATTCAGTAGAACAGTTCTGCTGAAGATAACGAAGATTAAATGGGGATAAATTGCGGTTTAAATCAAAAACCCTACCATAGAACAGTACTCGTTGCGCTAGACCTGTCAAAAGCTTTTGATACAGTCAACCATGGCACGGTACTACAAGATCTGGAAGGGTCTACCCCACCCCCAAGTCTTAATAGGTGGATCGAAAATTATCTGGGTGGTCGGCAGGCATTGGTGCAATTTAGGAACGCAACATACAAACGAAGAATTAAACAAGGGGTGCCACAGGGTGGTGTTCTATCCCCACTTTTGTTTAACTTCTACATATCAAAGCTACCTTCGCCACCAGAAGGAGGAGTCCCTGTCATTTCCTACGCCGATGACTGCACAATAATGGCCACAGGCCCAGGCCCACAGATAGATGAGCTTTGCAACAAAATAAATGACTACCTTCATGATCTCTCCAGTTTTTTCGCCTCGCGAAACCTGAAATTATCACCGACTAAATCATCGGCGGCCTTATTTACAACATGGACGTCCCAAATGTCAACCATTTTGAAAATCCACGTCAATGGCACTACGCTACCGACCAGGGGCGTAGCCAGAAAATTGCCTTGGGGGTTCAAAAAAAATTTTTTTTTTTTCAGTTAAATAAATAAAAAATATGTTGTCTTTAGCTTTAACATTAAAGTACGTGTATTTATAATATGATATGAAAAAGGTTACATTAAAAACTCAAGCACATGCGTTGGCTTTTCTTTGCCATTTCATCTAAAACTTCATCAACGGTAACAATTTGATAACGGTGGATGCTTAGTGATGCACAGCCATTCAATCGATTTTCACTCATCATGTTTCTCAAATAGTTTTTTAATCAGCCTAAGAGTTGAAAAATATCTCTCGTTCGTTGCCGTTGTTACTGGGAGCGTACACAAGATTTTCAGCAACATGTGAACATTAAGAAAAGCCGCAGAATCGCATTCCTGTAATATTAATCATAGATAAATTGATAAAAAAAAACCGAAGTACCTCCTTCAGGAATAAGTGGAATTCATGCTTTTTGAGCCTATGCATGAGATCTAACGTATACGTATATAAAATTCAAAAGAAAGAAACTGAGCGAAAAGAAAAAAAATTTAATTTAAAAAAGTCATATCTACACGGAAGAAACACTAATGTGTTTTTTATATTTTAAAATGTGAAAAACATTATTTTTCATTTATCAAATAATTTGAATTTTACATTTTTGAAATGTGTTTTTGACATGCAAAATAATGTAGATATTACATTATAATACATAATGTGCTTTCCACATGGAAAATAATATCAAATTTGCATTATATTTCAAAATAGGAAATGTGTACTTCAAAAAATGCTGTAAATTTAACATTATTTAAATGTTAAAAATATTTGCTTTTCATTCCGATGAATGTAATCGCTGTTGAGGCAAACGAGCAAATGCCTGAATTGATTATATTCACGCATGCAATAAGTTGGTTGATTTTAAATCAATGTCGATTATGTTCGTTTAAGCAAGTTGTATCATTGAACACGATCATGTTGCCGTTGTTGCCGAACTTTGTTGTTTTCGATTTTTGCTGTTCTCTGATATGTATGTAGTAGAGATATACGCCGCTGATAAACGCCGCCGCCGCCTCCGATTAGGGTCGTTTTTCGCACGCCGCCGCCGAATGTTAAAAATATCGGCGCGGCGGCGGCGGCGACGGCGTCCAGCGCTTTACTATATTTTCTACTCGTTTAAGACTGTTTAGGCCATTTATTGTTCATGTCGGATATGGTCGAAAGTGAAATCAACAGATGCGCATCACTGCCAGTTATAAGAAACTAATTGCGAAATTTAAATCTTTCTAACTGTTCAAAAGTTATTTTAAAAAAACAAGCGTTTTCGATGTCAGCTTAACACGGACTTTGCATCACCTATTTCACCAAGTTATTAAAACAAAACACTAAAAGAAAAGTTATATAATAAACTAGCAGAGTACCCGACGTTGTTCGGGTATAAATAAAAGCAGTACTATATAGACTAATATATTAGACTAATCCCAAACCCCATTTGTATGGGAGATGCCACACCCCTTTTTTGCTATCCCCAATATTTCCCGAGGGGGTAGCGATTAGTCTTATATACCTCCTCACCTAATTTAAGTCGTCTAGCTTTAATACTTTCAGATATATTGACTACAAAAAATTCCAGTTGTATGGGAGGTGGCACGGCCCCTTGTCGAAAACTTTTTTTATATAGCCTACCATAGATTGACCCACTCAGGGTATGTCATGGCAAAATTTCGTTCGATTCCATTCTGCGGCTTAGGCTGCAAGTTCAAACATACATACAGACATACTTTCACAAATATATAGTAGGGATTTATATGCTCACTTTGCATTTTTTTTTCAAAAAATTAATAATGAATAATGAATTCAAATAAAATGACCCAAGGCGTTTCAAATTGTTTTCAAATTGCCCTCAAGTTGTAGAAAAAGCAAAAAAGGTGCCGATTTAAAAAAAAAAATTTATATTGCGATTGGCTGAAAGAGTAAGCCAAATCAGTGATGCAAAATCCTTTAGTAGGTTTTAGGGGCATAAATACTCCTTTGAACTGATTCTTACCTCATACCAGGGCATTTTTTAAGGATTTTTCACTAGGTGGCCAAAAGAAAAATATCTCCTCGCCATGACTGACCATACCGGTCAGCTTTTGAATATTGCCATTTTTGGTCAAAAAAAAAAAACATGCTGTGGCAACCGTGGTTGTGACTCACTCATACCATGGCGCAACGATACAAGGTGGCAGCATGGAACAGCTGATTATAAACTTTTTTTATTTGATTTGATACATCAACTTCCGGCGCAGTACGATTTTGACATTTGTCCATCGAATTTACAAAAACAAAGTACATGCAATTTTTATTTATGTTTGTAGGTATGTCACCATGCTGCCACCTTGTATCATTCCGCTATGACTCATACCAAAACATTTGCAATAAAACAAGTAATCCCAGGAATAGTTATTTTTCATATCCAACTTATTACATACTTGGCCAAAATTTTTTTATTATATGCTGACAAAAAACCCTCGAGCACGTGCAGAATTTGTAGAATTTATATGTCACGGAAGTCGTGAGTACCTATGTTCTTTTCCATATAAATCCTCATTGATAGTATATTTGATGAACTATCATTAAAGTTGGGATTCTACCGGGTATTTACCATTTTTATGGGTAAATACGGGGAAAATACCCGGAATATTCCTTTTTTGTATCTTTTTTTGGGTATTTAAAAATCGTTTGAATCGAGGCTGCTTGGAATTACAATTCAGCAATTAAATTTATACACCATTTGAAATTAAAAAAATTTCGTTTTTATTTTAAACAAACAACCCAGCAAACACTCGGAGTCAACAATTAGTCTGAAAGGAGTCCAAACTTTGGATCGTTTGCACTCGTTATGAACTCATTTAGGAACCTGAAGCGAATGCTATATGCTTATATTTTGCCTCTAACATAAGTCTTATACAGACCTTCTTCCGATATCATATATGAGCCTTATTGGCGTCATATACTGCTAATTTTGAGCCTTTTAATGACACTACTTCAGGGCTTTTAGGAAGAATTTTTGACATTTATCCGAAGCAGAAAACATAGGGGAGAATGTGATAAAACTCACATGAGGATAAGATAGAAATGAAATAAGTATTAGTTGAGTTAATTATTTATTTAGAATAAATTGTCGCAGAAAAATTTCAGAGTTTTTTTCCGGAGCTGCCTAGTTTACTAATTCTAATATTTTTCGTTTGTTTATAATTTCATCAAATCGGAGTCATAAAAGACTATAAGGTGATAGCATTTTTGAAGCTTTTGAACCATATTAAACTCCAGAACTGTAAGAGAATATTTATAAGGGACACATATTTACCCAAACAAACAGGCTCACGGCGCTCATAATTTAAGAATCCGAAACGAATCCAAAATAAGTGGGCAATATAGGAATCAGAAAAGCGTCGAAACGCGTAGGAGGGTAAAAGAAAATTTAATTTTTGCCTTTTATTTAACGGCCTAAAAGCTCCTAATCTTGCATGCAAAAATTATCATTTATCAACTATTTATGTTCGTCACAGCGAGTTTGGAACAAATTTTGAAACTTTGTTACGATCACTGTTCATTTTAATACAAAATTAATTACATTTGTACATTATTTTAACCTTCCTATTCTTTTATTGTATAATAGGCCGGGTCGATTTATGGGGAGGCAAAAAAATCGCCCATTGATCTGTGAAAATCATATTCTAGGGATCAAAATAAGAAACTTTTCCGAAGGAACCATACCTCTAAAACGAATTCTGATGTCCCCCCCTTTGGGTCGAACTTGCAAATTTTGAAAAATCCCACTTTGAAATGCCTATGTTTTTTTCTTTTTGGAGTTTATTTTTCTCTTTAGAAATTTATTTAGTCAGAACATATGTAAATGAAAAAATGAATTTAACTTAGTAATAGAAAAGAAATTAAAAAAATTATTAGAAATTAGCGTTTTTACAACCCCTTTTAAGAGCAAGGTATCACTGTGACACAATTGCAGATCGTAAAATTACTTGTGTTGTTTTTTTTAAGCCACCACAAGACACAGCAGGTAGAATTAAAATTGCCCCTACCCAAAAGTTCGACCCAAAGGGGGGGACATCAGAATTCGTTTTAGAGGTATGGTTCCTTCGTCAAAGTTCCTTATTTTGATCCCTAGAATACGATTTTCATAGAGCAATGAGCGATTTTTAAATCGACCCGCCCTATTGTATAAGCATCTTTTTTAGGCTCAAATGATTTACGTTAATAGGCTCATATAGGACGACCATTGCAAGAAGGAAATACATTGGTTTCGGCCTCCCAAATGAGCACATACCGGCTGTAAAGGCTCCAATTTAGATATTTTTCCGACTCTTTTTCGACTCAAAATGTTTACTGGGTAAATTTAAATATTTGCAACTTGCATTATTGTCTAAATATTTTTGAAAAACGCTGGATTACAGATTAAAACTAATTCAACCGATAGCATAATGGATAACTACCCACCAATATAGGACAAATTGGATACATTTTGGAATGAATTTGTGTGTTGGTTTCCCATATTTTCCAAAAGATTATTTTTACCCTTAAAAATAAATAAATAAATGTAAGGCGCGATAACCTCCGAAGAGATCTAAGGCCGAGCTTCTCTTCCAATTTGCGTCGTGCTCCTCCTGATTTTCCCTACAAATTGGCCGGACGGGACCTACATGATTTTATGCCGACTCCGAACGGCATCTGCAAGGCAGATGAGTTTTCACTGAGAGCTTTTCATGGCAGAAATACATCCGGAGCGCTTGCCAAACACTGCCGAGGGGCGACCCCGCTTAGAGAAATTTTCTTCTAATTGAAAAACCTTATTTCTAAAATGTTTGATGTTGCTTTGCCCGAGGTTTGAACCCAGGGCATCCGGTGTGGTAGGCGCAGCACGCTACCATCACACCACGGTGGCCGTCGTGGGTATTTATTTTGGGTAAATATTTGGGACTTTACCCATTTTTACCTTGTATAACCAATTTACCGTGTATTTACGATTTGGGTATTTACCCCTTTCCCATCTCTAACTATCATTCATTCGTTGATAAATTTCTTCGATTAGCACCAAAAACTTCATTAGAATTAGCAAGTTATATATTTTTTGACATTTTGGGGAAATCATGTATGTTCAGAAAATTTCTGACATTATTTCAGTTAGGTGTTGTTCACGCATTTTCGAAATTTAGTTGTGGCCAGATTATGATTACTACGTGGCCACGGCGGACTACTACGTGGCCATTTGGCCACGTTCGTATTACTTAAAAAATGGCCTGCCTCATACTAAAGTTGAGAATATATGTACGAATGAGAAGGTTTGGAAAAATCATTTGAGCTTACATTCAAAAATCTATTGTTTATTTGCGAAACTATAAAATAGCGTCTGAAATGTCAATTTTAATTTTCACACTTCATCCTTCAACAACCAAGTATCCCGGTTTGACATAAAGTTGGCGGCCCTATCCAAAACTAGTCCCTTGGAGTGAATCACATTGATTATAGCCTATCAACCAAGTTTAAATATCACCTACACGTTACGGCTCCTTTTACCAGGTCAGGCTTTATGCTTCGCAAGAATACTCATAGTGGTGGTGAAGCAAAAGCTTTCCCAAGACAGTCGAACTAATGACTGTGTGTGCTATTACCCTAACGTAGTGGACCGTCGAACTAGTCTGAAAACTGAAGCTACGCGGTCATCCATGATGAGCTCTTATATCATAAGGCCGGAAAACAGCAGTAAACATCTTTCAACTTAAAATCGGTTGACTTTCATTCTAAAATATCGTTTTGATTTAACGAAGATTATTGAAATAAATGATGTGTACACAAACGTCTGCAAACTTTGTTCTACATTTTAAAAATTTTATCCAGGGTCCTTGTAAAATTTTAATTATGTAGATGCGCCGAGTATTTTACGATTTTCACCGATTACGCAATAACTTCCACTTAGATTGCTTATGATTTCGAAGGCGCCGAATAGTCACTCCCTAATATTTCAAGGTGTTTCTCTGGTGTAGCTCGGCAGCATAGCGCGACAAAAGCATCCGTTGGAAAGTCTTCGGAGCTACACCTAGAGCTTCTAGGAAAGTGATGTCGACGAAGGTATGAGTTCGAAGTCGCAGTCGTATAGCTGGCATATGATGTGAGGGTCAGGAGGCGTGGTAGCTACTGGTAGTCGGGATTGCTATTGTTCTCACATCGGGAATTGTAGCTCTTAAAAACAGCCGAAAAACTGGAGGCGCTCTGTGTCAGGAGAGTCATGAGTATTAATATACCATTAATAGCAACCGCAAGTCGCCTTTGTGCGTGACCGCAAAGGAGCCACAAATGATTTTAAGAAATAGTGTTCGCGACGATTATTAGGAGTTAACCCTAGGCGAAACTACGCTGTGCACGAGATATGCAAACAAAAGTGTGGTTATTTTATGTATATCTATTTCTTTTCAGCAGACGCAGCACTACCAATTCGAAAGACCGGGGTTAGGTTCGAAGCATCTCTGGAATAAGTGAAGGAGGGGAAATCCCTCCGCAAGGAGCTACTCCTGAAAATTTTTGAACGGTCTGCGAGATCTTGAGGCAAAAACCCCGGATCTTTCCGAAATGGCCAACACGTTGATTTCATTAAATACATACAAACAAAACCTTTCCTAAATACTATTTTTTAAAATAGAAAAATCAAGCTTTTTATAGTAAGAATACCGGCGTACGCCGGCGCGCCGGTATATAATAGAGCCTACGCCGCCGCCAGCGATAAAGTGATCGGCGTAAACCTCTAGTATGTAGATGGTCGTTAGGCAAATTTACAAGGAAACTTCTTTATGAAATTATAGTAAAAGTTAACATGTACATTTGTATATTTAATAAATTGCAGAATTATTATGAAACAGAATATGATTAAAATATAAGTGTTCACTTCGTACATACATATGCTTGCATATTAAAAA
This sequence comes from Eurosta solidaginis, assembly GCF_040869045.1. NCBI lineage: Eukaryota > Metazoa > Arthropoda > Insecta > Diptera > Tephritidae > Eurosta > Eurosta solidaginis. The sequence continues at coordinate 108,994,120 of NC_090319.1, forward strand.
TATAATATCACCAACAAAGTAAATACGTAGTAAAATTATAAAGAAATTTATTAACATAGACATAAAATATCAAATATTTGAATTGTAATGACCTAAAAAATCAATTGATCTGGAGGCAAGGGGGTTTAAACCCCCAAAACCCCCGTCGCTACGCCCCTGTTACCGACTGTCTTACGCCCCAAAATCTTGGGTGCAACGTTTGATCAGGATCTACCTTTTGGTGAGCATGCAGCTGCAATTGTACCGAAAATCCAGAGCCGCAATAAAATCCTCCAATCTCTTGCTGGCAGTCCTTGGGGTAAAGATAAAGAAACGCTCCAGCCGATTGCATGCTACGCGTCCCTGATATGGTCGCCAAGCCTAAAGACTACTCACTGGAAAAAGGTACAGGCCTGCCAAAATACCTCCCTCAGAACCGCCACGGGCTGTCTTCTTATGTCCCCAGAACACCATCTACATAATAAGGCGGGAATACTCCCCATTAGGGACAGGAATGAAATGCTAACCAAACAGTTTCAGAAACCTGGGCATCCAAACATACATCTGATTGATGAGCCAACACCGCCCAGGGGCTTAAGGAGTCATCTATGTAAGCTTTATGAGGAAATACGGCACCTGAAAACACAGCCGTATGAAGCCAAAAAACACAAGCAGTAGAGTAGAGTAGACGAAAACTATTCCGCCAGGAAAGTACTCCTATCGGCACTCATGTTTGAAAGAAAGGGAAGGGGAGACCTTGTAAGATATTAGAATTGGCGTTAGTAAACGGGAAATAGGGAGAGCTGGCGTAATTTGTAACGGTTAAAATCGCCTAGGCTGTTAAGCGCCAATTAATGATGACTGTTTATTCGTCATCAATATTTGAAGATGATGGTGGAAATGTTTGTAGTGGAAGTGTAGAATACCTGTAAGTTTTTTACAAGGTACCTCCATATTTGGTTGACTTGTTCAAAATATTGATAATAGTTTGCAGAAACTGTACTATATAGTAAATAGGGTAACCTTTAACGTGTTTTAATAGATATATATTTAGAATCATTATATAAATGGGTACTTTTATTTTATTTATGGGTTGCAAACATGTTGAACGTTAGTTAATAAAAGAAATTGTGTTTCACAAACTACATAAGTATGTGTTGAGCAAAACACAAAAAAAAAAAGTTTAACAACTTATTTTAATTTGCATAAAATTGAAACTTTCAACATAATTGTTGACTTTTTAATGGATGACACCGTAGTTATTTAAAATTATTTATTTTTAATAATTAATGTCTGTAAAACAATGTTGTGAAGATAGGAAAATAAATTAATATATCTACAAACGCAGATACTCCACTCCTAAATCACCTTTAGTTAACATCTCATGCATTGCTGATGAAATTGTAACGCGATTATTAAATAAATGTTATGCGATATAACAAATAATTTTAGCACAGTCAAATGAACGATCAAAAGAGCTTGAGTAAAAGTAGCGCAAACAATTTTTTATCAGTAATTTGACATAAAACCGAAACCGTTCAGTGGATCAAAAATATTCATTTATGCGTTCAGAAAGTTAGCACTCAACGACTTACCAACAGTTGTGTTCGCAAAAACCGTCCAATAATAGCGCCACCTTTCATTATCCTGCTTCCACTTTTTATATATGTATTTACATACATATGTAGATAGGTGTTCCTACACACATACATATGTGCATTTTGTACATAAGCATCCTTTATTTTACTCACTTTGCATTTCTTAACAAAAAGGTTGCTTACTGATAAAGTTGTTTGTTCAACTAGTTAATCTTTGAAACGCAAACAGTTTCCGATGTAACTTTTGTTCAGTAGCTTTGCTTACTGAGTCTTAACTTGATAAACATGCGCTGGAAAATATAAACCCAAAATCCCCAGGAGTTGTCAAAGCAAATTGATAAATTACATTTAATTTGGGTTATAGGATTTGGGATTTGGATTATTTATCAACAATTGATCCCGTTTAGAATGTTTTGAAGAAGAAAACATGATTTGATTTAGCTTTATATTTATAGTCATACTTAAATAGGTAGATACTCGGAGCGCTGCCACTTCGCAGCTACAGCAATAAAATCGTGAAAAACTCGTTGACGCATAGTCATCATAGTATTTTTGCGCAGAACACCTTTCTGCATTGGCCGCCTTAGGCCGCGCTAATGAAAAATTACCATAGCCGGTACAGGTACGGTGTCCCTATGTATAAAAAATGTTTTCCTGTGTGCAAAACATTACAACAACCACATGAAAATTGCCAGCTTCAACTGCAAACATCTTCGGACAGAGATGCAATTTTTCTTTCCCGCCTTCGGGTTATTGTTGTCGCGGTCAATAAGCGCCTTTTGCCATCTCTCCTGATACTTTTGGATGAGTATTAGTAGTTGTGAGCTAAAGTAAAGAAAGCTCAAGTGTATTTCGAAAAATGTCAACTGCATTTGAGATTTTCCAAATGTATACCGGGAAACCTCAAATATATTTCAGAAAACCACAAATTTGTTTCAAAAGATGTAATAAATATATCAGAAAAAGTAGAATGTATTCCATCAAAACTCAGATATTTCATAAAAATCTATCAAAAATTACATTTTATTCTTAATAAAAAGTTAACCTAGTAAAAAGCATAACAAAAGCAGCGAATTATATAAAAATAAAAAAAATCATCGTTTTTACGAATGATTTTACTTTTTTATCAGACCTAAAAGTGTTGCTGATCACGACGCAATGCCTAAATCTATCAAAACGTTGCCTAACGTCGTCTTCTTGATAAAAAGTTCTTGAACCCTTCCCGCAGCCTTCTCTCTTTTGAATGATCCACGACGCATTTCCATCGAAAGCACACTTGATGTGCTTATATCACCGATATCTTAATGGAGGGCCGAGCTTCATACGTCTAGCATCCCCTTAAACTTTGATGACAATTATTGACTTTTTCACAGCACGAATCATAGAACGAAAAGAATTTTTGCTTGAATTTATTGGAGTTTGAGTTCTCTACATGAATATTTCCTAAAATACTATTTTGTTTTTTGAAAAACATTTGAGATAAGATGTAGTTATATTTAAAAAATTTATATTATCTAATTAGTAAATATATAAAGTTTCATTAATATCTCTCTTTTGTTTTGACCAGCAACTTCTAGAAGGACTGACAATATTTATGGAGAAAGTTCGCTCAGATTCTGGTGATGATGGCTGGTAAACACAAATATTTCACCGTCAAACTGTACAACTGTACGGTGGTTATATGTACGATTGTTGGTTTTTGCAACCAAAAATTTAATCGGTTAGTTCTGAATTGTCTGCTTCTGACATTAGTTACTTGAAATTGGCTCTTGACATAGTCTTCTTAAGTATGTTCTTATATTGAGGGACTAAAAGTGTTGCAAGTGTTGCCTTCTTGTAATTTCGCCTAATGTGATTGCAACGAGTAGGGTACAAGCTTCGTGCGATGCGCTCTGTTTAGCTAGCTCATCCGCTTTTTCATTTCCATCTATTCGCAATGCCCTGGAAACCAATATAGCTGCATATTTATGCCTAACATACTTTAAGATGTTGTGGTTTGATAGATTACTTATATAAATCTTTAATTGCTGCTTCGCTGTCAATGTATACCGTAATTACCTTTCCATCCACTGTCGGTATATTCGGGTTCTGAGTCTGCAGAAGGCACAGCGTATCTTCCGACTTCATTCCTGGAGACAAGACGGACTTTTTCGAGAAATCGCTGTTCAAAGCTCTCATGTCAACCGATTGTCACTTATCACATCTCCCATTTTTTGACATACTTATCTTGTATGATTTATGTTTTTCTCACCGGAGGCGGAGAATTCGAAAAAATTTTGCATTTATGAGTCATACCATTTTAAAATTTCTAGTAATCGATCAAATTGACCAAGATTCAACCATGAAGACATATGTGGAACATGCATGGCGTATACGTAATTTTTGTATGAGCATACAAAATCGAGGATCGAAAGATCGAAGTTCGATTTTAAAAACCGAATAATCGTTGATTTGCGATTATTTGAATAATCTAAAGAAGTCAACTATTCGAATGATGAAATTCGATTAATAGGCATACAAAAATATAGAATCGAGTGCTCTAATAATCGAACTATTCGAATATTTTTAAGAACCCTAACCACACGAAGTGCTACTTTAAATATAAAAGCAATTGAGAAGGAAAGCCCCTCTCGACATACAAAAATCATACTATGTATATACATAAGTCTCGTCGGAAGATATATGTTAAGCATATTTGAAATCGATAGATGGTACAATTTAGCAGCATTTGTGGGTACATTTTAGCCATACCTATATATATTGCGAGGAATACTAGCAACACTAAGGGGTACTATCATCTCTAAGCCGATACTAAGCAGTGACTCGTATGCACATTACCAAATCAATCATTATGTGTACCCATATGTCCATACGAGCAGCGGAGAAGAGACGCACAAACACATGCATATATCTTATCTGACATGCTCCCAAAAGTAGGCAATTATCTGTGGAAGTGTCACTCACATATACACGCGCATATGAGAAGCTATACAAGAGCATCTGTAGTTATAATTTTATAGCAGTAACTAAGTAAATTCTGGAAGCGCCTAAAAGTATGCGAACGAGAAATCACAGAGTATAAAAGGCAGCAACAGTAGAGGCACGACAATCAGTTTGATTTAAGCAACCGATCAGTTGCGAAATATAAGCGTTATTTTCCAAGTAGTCTAATAAAGACCGCTTTTGCATTATTCAATATTGGAGTTATTTATTCAACAGTTTAGTGATTCGAACATTAGTAGAAGGTTGCAAATAAGAGGAATTTCCGTAAATTCGTTACAATTGGTGTCAGAAGAGGAATTGTTGAATAAATTTCGAAGACTTCGAATACAACTTGGACATGGCAAACTGGAGTGAATTGAAGATCCAGCAACTGAAGAAGGAGTTGGAGAGCCGTGGATTGAATAAAACCGGCAATAAACTCGAACTTCAGGCACGACTACGAAAGGCAATGGAATTAGAGGGAACTAACGTGGAAGAGTATGTCTTTCCTCTTGATGGCGAGGAGACAACAAAAAATTGAAGAGAAAAATGAAACATCGCAGAGAGTTACGAGCACAGACTTGAACATGATATTGGCTGCAATATAAGACCATTTTTGCATTATTCAATATTGGAGTTATTTATTCAACGGTTTAGTGATTCGAACATTAGTAGACGGTTGCAAATAAGAGGAATTTCCGTAAATTCGTTACAATATAAAAAGCAGTCGTTACTACATGGTTTTGTTACGATCGACGTACAGGGTCTAGAGAAATAGGCCAAAACGTGGACCCGGGTACCGCTAGAATGTGTTTATAGAATATGGATATCAAATTAAAGTTTCTGATGAGTGTTTTAGTAGGAGGTAATTTGCATACCCCTCGAGATATATGCTGAAACGTGGAGCCGGGTACCCCTAGAATGTGATTATAGAATATGGATATCAAATGAAAGCTGTTAATGAGTGCTTTAGTAGAGGGTAATTTTCATACCCCTGGCTGACTAGGGTCTCGAGATATAGGCCAAAACATGGACCCGGGTACCCCTAGAATGTTTTTATAGAGTATGGATATCAAATGAAAGCTGTTGATGAGTGCTTTAGTAGAGGGTAGTTTTCATACCACTGGGTGACTACTCGAGATATAGGCCAAAACGTGGACCCGGGTACCCCTAGAATGTGTTTATAGAATATGGACAACAAATGAAATCTGCTGATCAGTGCTTTAGTAGAAGGTAATTTTCATACCCCTGGGTGCTTGGGTCTCGAGATATAGGCCAAAACGTGGGCCCGTGAACGCCTAGACACGCTTTTACATTATGGGTATCAAATTGAAGCTGCTGATGAGTGCTTTAGTACAGGGTAGTTTTCATACCTATTGGGGACTAGGGTCTCGAGATATAGGCCAAAACGTGGATCTGGGTAACACTGGGACGTGTTCTCACATTATGGGTATCAAATTGAAGCTGTTGATGTGTGCTTTAGTGCAGAGTAAGTTTTATGCAACTGGGTGACTGGGGTCTCGAGATGTAGGCCAAAACGTGGACCCGGATACCCTTAGAATTTACTCCCATATGTAGGGTTATCTACTTTGTAAAATATACTTCTATTTTGTAAATTATTTTTGTGTTATATTACTTTTAATATTATTTCAAAATGAAAATTTTCTAGTCAGTTATTTTTAAAATTTTAAAAAGTGAATATAATAAATAATAAATTTATTTAAATATATAGTTTTATTCTAAACTATAAAATATAGGTTTATCTACTTTACTTAGATATACTATATTTTTATAAATTATTTTTGAATTAATTTATTTGGAATAATATTTCAAAAAGAAAATTTTCTTGTCAGTGTTTATAAAATTTCAATAAGAATATTAATATTTTAATATAAACAATTAATAAAATTTTAAAATATATAGTTTTGTTCTAAACTATAGTTTGTGTAATATGGATATGAAATGAAAGCTCTTGCTGAGACCTTTAAAGTAATTTTCATTGTGATATTGGATTTAGTCGCATCAACCTAGCTTAGATAATGCTTAGGAGTCCCATCTAGCGGCAGTGGTTAAACAACTAGCTACAGCACAGGGTGTACCGAAAAGCGGAGACACAACCCTCTGATGGCCATTGTGTATAACATATAGCTGAATCAGTTGCGATGAATTGTGGACACGCACCATTTTAAGAGGTGATACATAGAATTAGTGTAGAGGTGAAACATAGACACATATTTCAGTTACATCTGAGTATAATGCGTATTGAAATTTAGTACATAGTACATATGCACAGCAATTTCAGAGGTGTATTTAAAGTTTGACGCTTAGCAGTCCAAATAAAGTTTAAGCGTAAACGTCTATAGATGTAAAAAAAAAAACACAGCTAATATAACACTAAAAAACAGAGAAACATTATTTATACGCATACAGCCGTCAAATCGCTAAATCCAAACAACATTTTTACAACAAAGTCATATAAAGGAAACTGTATCGTGATGCTTAATGAAATTGATTACAATAATGATTGCGCTCATTGACGAGGGAAAATACATTCGAGTCAAGAACTCTGCTAAAAATTAAAAGAGAAGTTTTCGAACATAGGAAGTAATATACTGAGTAGTTCCGCCGACGGTGGAACAGAAAAATTCACAAACCTTATGTTCGGGTGACATGCTTATACGGTCTATATAAGGCCCACAAACCGGGAAATAAGTTTCGAAGAATCATCGCTGGGTAAACCTAGCTGTAAATAATATTGCTGCTTGGATGAGTCACTTCTATGACAACCTCAAAAGTGTTTGATAACTTTTCCATAGAGTTCTATGGTACTTGTTTTCAAAATTAAAGATGCGCCGTTAAATTCGAACGAATGCTTTGCATTGCTCGATAAAAAATTTTATTTTCTAACGGACCAAGAAAGAGAAAGCCGCTGTTGGTGTCTTACGTATGTATGTGGAGGGATAGGTAAAACATAAATGCATGAGTCGCCAGTGCCTTATTTGATTTAACCATTTTATGCGTCACTCAATAGTTTTTTCAATTCAAGTCCATTTTTATGTAATTTATATATATGTATTTTTTTAACTGACTAAAAGTTGTTGTTTATTTGTGTTTATAGTAATGCAATTTTGGTCAATGAGACGAACGAACATATATTTCTTGACGAAACTAGGGCTCCCGGGTGCATGATTTGTAAAATATCTTTAGAAGAGGGTAGCAGAAAGTGTGTAAGTTGTCTTGAGAGGTGGATATTACTTGACAAACCAAATTTTTATTGAGCATTTCTTAAGCGTTGTATGGAATTTTTCTTGTGATACCACGCTTAAGGTCGAAAGTCGTGATTTTAATCCAGAAATGTTGAAAATCCAACAGTCGAAAAATGAGAAAATTATAATCCCTAGTTGATCAAGAGAGTGTGGGGCAACAATGCTCTGTGGAGTTCTTTTATATAAGTCGTTCTGGTGCATGGAACCAAATGTCTTGAAAATGTTTCGCCGTGATCTCCTACATGCTTTGATACAAGGTACAAGATTCATCTAGATACCTGGGTCTACACAGATTCTATAAAGGAGTAGTATACGGCTCTTACCTACATAAATTTAAGCTTACTAGAAAAGCATATGGATATTTCATACGAGTGTCTGTTCAACTTGTTATTAAAAATCTGAAAAATATGTGAAATACGGATTTTTTAATGTTTATCATATTTATAAAAAAAACATGTAAGGCGCGATAACCTGCGAAGAGATCTAAGGCCGAGCTTCTCTTCCAATTTGCGTCGTGCTCCTCTTGATTTTCCCTACAAATTGGCCGGACGGGACCTACATGTTTTATGCCGACTCCGAACGGCATCTGCAAGGCAGATGAGTTTTCACTGAGAGCTTTTCATGGCACAAATACACTCGGAGCGCTTGCCAAACACTGCCGAGGGGCGACCCCGCTTAGACAAATTTTCTTTTTAATTGAAAAACCTTATTTCTAAAATTTTGATGTTGCTTTGCCCGGGGTTCGAACCCAGGGCATACGGTGTGGTAGGCGGAGCACGCTACCATCACACCACGGTGGCCGCCATATATATTATCATATTTATTGAGAGAAAATATCCTACAAAAATTTCTCCTAACCAGGGATGGAAACTAGTATTCCTTTTATAATATAATTCCTTACAAAACTAATAATTTTGGACTCTTAATATATGTGGATCAAGAGGAAAATTATTGTCGGATTTTTATTACCTGAGTCCGATAGAACTAGTTACACTCGGACTTTTAAAAATAAAAGTCGGGAAATAAAAGTTAAATCCGGACTTTTATTTTTTAAGGCCAAAATAAAAGTCCGGCTTGATAACAAAGAAACGGCTTATCCGAATTAAAAAAATTTGGTACCAATCGATTTTCCCGGATTCCTAAAATTTAAAACCTTTTGGACTTTTGAAAATTTATGTTAATAATACTAGAAATTTATCATAAACAAACTATATCGAAAATCTCCTAGTATAAATAGTGAACTTGCAACTTTCGTTCCAATACAACTATTAGAGTGAAAATTGGAACACCACATTCTGCTATGATGGGAAATCTTTCTAAAAAATGGGCGTAATCGGTCAGTAGCCACTTTCTGTATATAGAAATTTCCGCACAGAACATGCGATATTTGAGTATCTAACGTGGCTTCTACGTTATTTAAATTTGGCATGTAAATTAGTGACATTGCATGTAGTTGATCCACTTAATTTTTTTGGACAATGGCGTGGCACCGTCTACTTTCCAAATAAGATTTTTTGGACTTTCAACATCATTCGTACATCTTTTGAGCTATGTTTTTGCAAATTACTAAGCGAACTTCATATTTGTATTTGTACATGCCGAAAGTCACACCCACTTGTATATAAACCCTGCAAAAAATTATGCGATTAATCCCTAAAAAGATTGGTCTCCGGTTGATCTCTTTTGTCTACATTTGTGCATAATTTATCCCCTTTAGTCCCTTTCGGGTACAGTTGAGATTAATCAGTTTGAAATCTATGCAACCCATTATAAGAAATATTAAAAAAAACGGCAACAAAATGAGAAAAATAAAAAAGGTTACACGGGATTGAATCGAATTATTTAAGAAAAATGCGGAGCCCTATTCCGAACCTAAATTACTAGGACTTAACGACTACGCCGTAGTTAAGGTTAAATTTTCGGAGAATATTTTTTATTCCTTTTTGAAAAGAAATAGATTTGGTGGCTTGGAACCTTTCGATTCTGTTTCTGCCATGAAAAATGCGACTGGTCCCTATTTGAGTCCTTATTGGACCGAAAGGAGACTTGACTTCATATCGGCCAATGCGGGTATAAAGGGTATTGGTCCTATAGATCCCCATTCGGGTATAAATGGGTACAATTAGTCTCTTCATAGGACATTATCAAACAAAAGGGAACAGTTCAACTCATACAAAGAGATCAAAACTGGCGTTGGTCGAATGCTCCTTTGCGACTCATCCCGGATTCATCCTGGATTAATTACATATTTTGTAGGGAAAATATCAAAACTGGCTACTTGAAATCATTGCTAAGTGCGTGAATATGTATGTACATGGTTGCATTTATGTATATACTAGCCTTTACCTGCGGCCCCGTCCGCAAGAAAAAATTAAAATACATGGGCTATTCTCGTAAGCCTGCTTATCAAGTTAGCTCTTTAAAAATTATTTTTGTCAATGTATTTTGTTTTTGTAATAGAGTAAAAAAAATAACTAAATGAGCTGATGACCTGGAAGGCACGCTTACGTGAATAGTACAATAAAGTTTTTCGAATTAAAAAAATATATTTTGATTTTAGGTTAAATTAATTGAAATGATAGGGGTGAAGGAATTACTATTCATAGAACAAAGGAGTAAAACTACAATTAGCTAAAACCAAAGAGAATTTTTTAGATGAATATAATGTTGCTTTTTCGGTTATTTAGTTGGTTAAAATATTAAAAAAGAGTGTAATTATATTTATAACAGTTCGTTTACAGGATTCATTTATAATAATCAAAAATGGAACGAAAAAGCTGTGTTAGATATTAAAAATAAAACATACCGAATTTTAATTACGCATAATTTGCAGCAAATCAATGGCTATAAAAGCCCATAATTTAAAAAATCATGTGTGCTGAACTACCGGTTTCGAAGAGTCCTTAAATGATCCCGGAATATTCACAATATGATATCAAAATAGTCCCGAAATGATCCCGATGGGATCCCGGACAAATCCCGAAAACTATTCAGAAATGATGCTGGAAGGGTCCCAGAATCATCCCGAAATAGTCCCGAAATAGTACCGAAATTACCCTAACGTGATCCCGAAAACCATCCAGTAATTATCCCGGAAGAGTCCCCAAATGATCCCGAAATAACCCCGACGCGATTCCGAAAACCATCCATAAATGATCCCGGATGAATCCTCAAATGATCCCGGAATACTCCCGATATAATCCTCACGGGATCCCGGACGGATCCCGAAAACTATAAAGAAATGATGCCGAAAGGATCCCCAAATGATCCCGAAAAAGTCCCAAAATGACCCTGACGGGATCCCGAAAGTCATCCAGGAATGATACCGGAAGGATCGGCAAATGATCCCGCAATAGCCCCAAAATAACTCCGACATATTCAATTACTTAGCAATGAATTCAAGTATCCAGTTCTTTTTTATATACAAGTGGGTGTGACTTTAATTCGATTTTAAAATTTGCTCAAAGGGTGTATGAGTTATCGCTCTCGAAAGTCCATAAAATCTTATTTGGAAAGTAGGCGGTGCCACCCCCACTGTCCAAAAAAAATTATGTGGATCAACTACATGCAATGTCAGTAGTGTACACACCAAATTTCAATAACGTGGCTTCTTTAGATACTCAAATATCGCATGTTCTGTGCGGAAATTTCTATATACAGAAAGAGGCGTGGCTACTGACCGATTATTTTTTAGAAAGCTTTCCTATCATAGCAGAATTTTCCCTCTAATAGTTTTATTGGAACGGAATTTATTGCAAAAATCCACTGCAAGTTCACTATTTATACTACGAAATTTTTGATATAGTTTGTTTATGATAAATTTCTGGAATTATTAACATAAGTTTTCGAAAGCCCATAATCGAGTGGTACCATATTTTTTTATTTCGGATAAGCCGTTTCTTTGTTATCAAGCCGGACTTTTATTTGGGCATTAAAAAATAAAAGTCCGGATTTAGCTTTTATTTTCGGACTTTTATTTTTAAAAGTCCGAGTGTAAGTAGTTCTATCGGACTCAAAAAATAAAAATACAGATTTTAATTTTATATGTGAACTTTTATGGAAAAAGTTTTAAAAATAAAAAGGATGCATTATTCGACATGATGTTGCTATAGGAATACCTGGGAACTCAAACATTTTCACCTAGGACAATTTTTTGACTCGGACTTTTTCGACTCAAAAAAAAAAAATTTTATTTTCGGTCCCTGCTCCCAACATGCCATGTGCAGTTTAATCTGAAAAGTAAACAAGACATGACACAAAGCCACTTAATTGTGCAGTGTGTGAACTCTTCACATAATCGGATTTAGCAAATATCTGATAACACATCCTGTCGGTAAACATATTTCAATCCACTTGCATGTAAAGAACTAATGGAGACAATAAATGATATTATCTGGGAAGTGATTCTCGCCATTTTAAACACAACGAAGTATGGAATTGGGTATCTTCGTGTATACAAACATCGATATTTACCTACACACAAAGTGGGGTGTTGAAGTAAATTCATGTACATGTACAATACCCCGATAAATGTATATGCACATTAGAGTGTAGCACGATGCTTAAAGAAAACAAAAGCTATTAATTTCTTATTCAACTGATTGATGGGCCAATTTTTATGACCTATTGGGTTTTTGTTTAATATAAGAGCTGTTTGGCGGGCGGTGGTTAAGTGGAACCAAAGTTTTCCTTTACCCTACAACAGCTTTCGCTACATCAGGGAGATCTGTTTTATATTCATATAAAAATAAACATCTAGATAAATAAATAAATGTAGGGCGCGATAACCTCCGAAGGGATTTTAGACCAAGCTTCTGGTTCGTGTCTCCGCTATTAAGCACAACTCGTTTTGTAGCGAGTTATTTTGCAGCTAGATGGGTCTAACTCTTATTTGCGCGCCTAGCCTAGAGAGTGACAAACAAGCATACATAAAAGTGAAGCTATAATAAGCGTGTTAAAAACAGATCTCCCTGAGGAAGGCATTAGTCGATCGCATCACGGATTCTCTAAATAGAGCTGGACGTCTATTCGATTTGTAATCAATATTTATGAAATGAGGAGTCGAATTTTTTTACGAAAAGTAATGGAAAGTGCTACTACAACATAAAATTGGAAAAGCAAAACATTTCTGAAAATGGGCCTTTTTTTCAGAACAGTTTTTACATTCGCACATTTTTAAAATTACCTGTTGTATTTTGTTCTTTGGTGTGGTGGTAGTGTATTCGTCTACCACATCAAAATACTTAAGAAAAAGTGTTTCTAAGCGGAGTCTCCCCTTTGCAATAGTTTACCAAACACTCCGTGTGTATTTTTGCCATGTAAAGTTTTTGAGCAAAGCCTAGCACGATGAAAATTGGAATAGAAGCTGGGCCTAAATCGAGAGTGTTATTATTAGTACACAATTGTTATATACATATTTAATTCTTTCTAAACTTCCTTGTCCATAACCACACATGCAAATCTAAAACAACCATGTTTTTCTAACAGTGGCAAGTTACCCAATTCGATAAGCACTTTCTCACGGTCTAATTACCATACCCATTATCATGTCTTTATATTGGATATTGCTCAAGACGTTCAGTTTAAAATGTGGGTGATGTTGAGAAAAAGTATACCCTCAAGTTTGCAGTGTGTGGTGGGCCGCCCTTGCTGTAAGGGTAATGGTGTGATACTTCTCAAGGCCTTTATCCTGCATGGTGTGGCAGGACGCCACATCCAATGACATGCCAATGTTAAAAGGACATATAATGTGTATGGACGGGGGTCACCTTTGCTACTACGGGCATGGGAACTCTCATGCCTAGTGACAGACCTGCAGAAATGCAGAGGATTTTTTTTCTAATAACATTTTACCATCTCATTTAAAAAAATGCAATGTTTATTCATTTTGGATAAAACTTGCGAAGTACTCACTAGTAGCGAGTATACTCGACACATTTTACTACGTATGAGTATTATCATAGTTATTTTGATTGAGTAGTTTTTGTAAATACCGGTAATAGGTATTAGAGGTTTACGCCGATCACGTTATCGGCGGCGGCGGCGTAGGCTCTATTATATACCGGCGGCGGCGGCGTGGGCGGCGCGCCGGCGTACGCCGGTGTTCCTACTTTAAAAAGCTTAATTTTTCTATTTAAAAAGTAATATTTAGGAAAGGTTTTATTTGTATGTATTTAAGGAAATCAACATTTTGGCCATTTCGGAAACATACGTGGGTTTTGCCTCAAAAACTCGCAGATCGTTCAAAAAATTACAGGAGTAGCTCTTTGCGGAGGGATTGTTCCTCGTTCACTTACTCTAGGGAGGCTTCGAACCTAACCCCGGTCTTTGGATTTGGTACTGCTGCGTCTGCTGAAAAGAAATAGAGATACATAAAATGGTCACGCTTTTGTCTGTATATCTCGTGCAAAGCGTAGTTTCAACTGGGGTTAACTCCTAATAATCGTCGCGAACACAATTTCTTTAAATCATTTGTGGCTCCTTGGCGGTCACGCACAAGGCCGACTTAAGGTTGCTATTAATGGTCTATTAATACGCATGACTCTCGTGGCACAGGGCGCATCCAGTTTTTTCGAGCTACAATTCCCTATGATTAACAGCTACAATTCCCGAAGTGCGCTACCAGTCGCTACCACGCCTCCTGACCTTCACACCATATGCCAGCACAGAAGCTATAGGACTGCGACTTCGAACTCACATGTACCTTCGTCGATGTCACTTTCCTAGAAGCTCTAGGTGTAGTTCCAAAGACTTTCTAACGGATGTTTTTGTCGCGCTATGCTGCCGAGCTAAACCAGAGAAACACCTTGAAACGTTAAGGAGTGACTATTCGGCCAAGGATGCCCCCCTCGAAATCATAAGCAGTGTAAGTGGATGTCGATGCGTAACTCATGGGTGAAAATCGTATAATCCTCGGCTCATAATTAAAACCCTGGATACAATTTTTAAAATGTAGACCAAAGTTTGCAGACGTTAGTGTTCACAACATTGATTTAAGTAGTCTTCGTTAAATCAAAACGATATTTTAGAGTGGATGACCGCGTAGCTTCAGTTTTCAGACTAGTTCGACTGTCCACTACGTTAGGGTAGTAGCACACACGGTCATTAGTTCGACTGTCTTGGGAAAGCTTTTGCTTCACCACTTTGAGTGTTCTTGCGAAGGACAAAGCTTTACCTGGTAAATATATGTGCCTACGTATTCACATTTGTAAAAGAAGCAGTAACGCGTAGGTTATATTTAAACTTGGTTGGTAGGCTATAAACAATGTGATTCACTCCAAAGGAGTAGTTTTGGATAGGTCTGCCAACTTTAGGAAATGTCAAACCGGAAGAATTTGGTGTTGAAGGATGAAGTGTGAAAATCAAAATTAACATTTGAGACACTGTTGTATAGCTTCGCAAATAAACAACAGATGTTTGAATGTAAGCCCATGTTATTTTTCAAACCCTTCTCATACGTACATACATATGTCCTCAACTTAAGTATGAGGTAAGAATCATTTCAAAGGAGTGTTTATGCCTCTAGAACCTACTAAAGCATTTTGCATCACTGATTTCGCTTATTCCTTCAGTCAATCGCAATGTATTTTTTTTTTAAATCGGCACCTTTTTTGGGAAATTTGCTTTTTTTAACAACTTGAGGACAATTTAAAAACATTTTCGCCTTGGGTCATTTTATTTGAATTCATTGTTCATTACTATTTGTTGAAAAAAATAAGCAAATTGAGCATATAAATTTATTATAAAACTTTTCTTTTAGTATTTTGTTTTAATAACTTAGTGGTTATTGGGTGATTGAAAGTCCGTGTTAAGCCGACAACGAAAGCGCCTGTTTTTTTTAATAACTTATGAACAGTTAGAGTTCAATTTCGCAGTTCTTATAACTGGCAGTGATACGCATCCGTTGATACCACTTTCGACCATATCGGACCAATTTTCGACATGAACAATAAATTGCCTAAACAATCATAAACGAGTAGAAAATATACTAACCCGCCGGACGCCGCCGCCGCGCCGATATTTTTGACATTCGGCGGCGTATATCTCTAATAGGTATCTATTCTTTTTCTAAATCTTTTCTCACCAACTATACGAATAAATATCTTTGATTTTGCATTGGATTCTTTCTAAAGCCCCTTTTTTTCGAAGCGCTTCTGTATAAAAAATTGGATTTATCTCGGAAGTACAATTTACGACATACATACATAGGTTGTATTTGCTTATGACCACAGATATTTATTTCCCTTTGGTCTTGGGACGTTGCCTAAGAATACATTTACGCAATGAACTAAAATCAATGTATTCTATCTTTTAACTAGCGTCGGCCATTTTCGCTGCAGTAAAGTTACGTCCGTCTCATAAAATTTATATTCAGTTTATGATTTGGCTTATTTGGCGAGTTATCAGTTTTCAAGCATTTAACTCATTTGAAAAGAATATAAAAGATAAAAGCTCATTTGTGGTTGCCAAATATGGACTTTTGCTGCTAACAATGGTCGCCTTCAGCGAACACAACTTTTGTTGGGCAGTTTACTGATAGAAATTTAGTTTTATGAACGGCGAGTTGAGCGAAATATAATAAACATTCTTAAATTTGTATTGAGTAAAAGGACTTCTTAAATTAGATATTTTTCGACCTTCCCTTTAATATTAAGGCCTGGTTTACTTACACGGGTATTATACAGACATACATACATACTGTTTGCGTTTAACTAATACGTTGTGCAATCGAAGTGCAAAACAACAACAGACATTGAAAATATCCTATATCATGGAAAATAGTTACTGCAAGTCGGGTTGCCTAGAACCAGTTCGAAAACCGAAGCGCTCCTTTTCCGAACTTAGAACCTTACCTTTTTTATTTGGAAAAGTCAAAACTGAACCGAATAGCTCTTCAAACAAATAGTACGGTTTGGTTCGGTTAAGAACGAAAATTTCTTAATTGCGGCCGCCGTTAAATGTCATATCCCCACACCGAAGGTCCCAGTTTCAGGTCCAAGGAAAGGCAACATGAAAACAGTGGCAGATGCCACTGATCATACAATGATCTTTTGCCATAGGAATTTCTTCCTCAAAACCACAACAACATTTTTCTAAAAACAAACGAAAAACCTATCTAATATGCACGCAAGTTTTCTTCACTGTTATAAACATGCATATAATAAAGTGACAGCATGGTGACATACCTACAAACATAAATAAAAATTTCATGTACTTTGTTTTTGTAAATTCGATGGACAAATGTCAAAATCGTACTGCGCCGTATTTTGATGTATCAAATCAAATAAAAAAGCTTAAAATCAGCTGTCCAATGCTGCCACCTTGTATCGTTGCGCCATGCTTACAAGCCAACCTAATAAAACCGCACTGCGTTTTTTTAGCGCACGCAAACAACCTGCGTTTTTTGCCCTAACCCAAATAAGCATGCGTTGCGACAATGTAAAGCATTTGAGTTGCTCTCATACAAGTTGTATGTGCATGAGACATTTTTGACAGAAAATGACTTGCGTGCGTTTATATTAGGCTGTCTTGTTAGCAGGTGCTAAGCTCATCACGCCCACCCCGGATCATAGAGTTAAAGTTGAAGTTAAAGTTAAAGCGAAAGTTTAAGTTAAAAATAAAGTTAAAGTTAAAGTTAAGGTTAAAGTTAAAATTAAAGTTAAATTTAAAGTTAAAGTGAATGTTAAAGTTAAAGCGAAAGTTAAAGTTAAAGTTAAAAATAAAGTTAAAGATAAAGTTAAAGTGAAAGTTAAAGTTAAAGTTAAAGTTAAAGTTAAAGTTAAGGTTAAAGGTAAAGTTAAAGTCAAAGTTTTTGTGTTTCGTGGAAGGAGGAAATGCTTTATGCACTGACCGGGATATTTAAGCCTCACTGCGAGACTCTCCGAGTGTAGGACTCCCTTCTTCCATGAAGGCCTACCCACTAAAACCTAACCTCCCACGGGCCGCGCAAATCCCCGTACCTGGGACCGCGTTTAGCATTACTTCGGGTACGGGTGCGCGCTACGTGAGCTCTATGGCTACTCTCACGCTAATGGGCTAGGCATCTCGTTTACTGATAAGTATATGCCTCACATATGTGCTGACCGTATCCCATCTGTCTCTTCGACAGGTCATGTTATTAATGACACTGCCCGGGGATAGGTCACCAAGTACCTCTTCTACCCTCCCTCGCTGATGGAAGAAGTGCCTGCATTCGAAGAAGGTGTGGCGTACATCGTCTATTTTCCCACAGTACAGGCAGTTCGGGCTATCAACCTTACCCATTCTGTGTAGGTATTTGCGGAAGTAACCGCGTCCCGTTAGAAACTGGGTCAGGTAAAAGTCTACCTCTCCGTGCGGTCGCTTCAACCATGGATTCAGTTCAGGGATTAGTTCCCTAGTCCACTTTCCTACGATGCTGTTGCTTCACTGATCTTGCCAGCGTCGAATCGATTCTTCTCGCGCCTGCATAGCAGCAGCAGCTCTACTTGCTTGCGATCCGTTGTCATATATTGTTTTTCTTTCCTCAACGAGAAAATATATCGGTATGGTTCCCGAAACGACCAGGACAGCTTCAGCTGATACCGTGCGGTAAGCCGAAGATATTCGCAGCGCCCCTCTGCGTTGGACCGAGGTGAGGGCGACTCGGTTCTTCCGGTATTTCATTGCGTTCGCCCAGATTTCTGCACCATATAAGAGTATAGAATCCGAGGCTGATGCAAGCAACTTCCTTGTGCATGGCTTTGAGCCACCTATGTTTGCCATTAATCTACTCAACTGCGCTATTATGCGCGCAGCTCTTTCGCAGGCCCCTCGTATGTGATCCGAGAAGTTGAGTTTGCTGTCTAACCTCACTCCCAGATATTTCGTTGAAGCGAGTGTTTCTATTGGCTAGTCCCCAACCATCATGTTCCTGGTAGTGGGAATACGTCTCTTTGTGAGGATGACGATCTCCGTTTTGGCTGTTGCTAACTGGAGACCGTGCTCAGCCATCCACCTATTTACATTACGCATGACCTGGTTTAATTTTAGCTGTGCCAGCTCGCAGGTTGGTACTGTTATCACAGCTGCCACGTCGTCTGCAAAGGCAAAGGTGCTTTCTGGCATGTCTAATCGAAGAAGACTGTCGTAAGTTATATTCCAGATATTGGGACCTAGTACCGAACCCTGGGCTGCTCCACCTGTTATTTTTACCTTTTTTTGACCGTGAGTACTTTCATATATTAGATACCTCTCTCTTAGGTAGTCCCTTAAAATTTCTAACAAATATTGCGGTACTTTGAAAGTGCTTTCTAGTGCCTCAAGCATGTCCTCCCACCTAGCTGAGTTAAAAGCGTTTTTGACGTCCAGCGTGACCAGCAACACTATAGGTCTTGCTCTGTGGCACGCTGTCTCAGCTTTCTTGACTGCGTCTATAACTTCTGCTATGGCATCGATTGTGGAGTGCCCCCTCCGAAAACCATGCTGTCTGGGCGACAGTCCTGCGGCGTCCTGTAACGCTCTGGTGAGGCGTTGCTTCAGGAGACTCTCCATCAATTTCCCTGCTGTGTCCAACATACATAGGTGACGGTAGGATGATGGAGAGTTGGGATCTCCTTTCCCTTTTGGAATGAGAACCAGTCGTGCTGTCTTCCATATGGTGGGGAAAGTTCTTTCTTCGAGACATTTGTTGTACATGTGCAACATAAGTTCTTGGCAGTTATTTGCAGCTAGTCTAATTGCCTCCGCGGGTATTCCGTCGGGCTCAGATGCTTTCCTAGGTTTCATAGTTCGCACGGCAGTTTTAAGCTCTTCTTCTTGGAATGGTTCCACGTTGCGATCTTCACGGGTAACGTACCCGCCCTCCCTAGGCAGTTGGGTGGGAAACAGGCCATCCACAATGTTCCTTATTTGGTTCTCGTCCATCAGCTGGTTTGGCGGACGGAACTTCTTCATTACTATCTTATATCCCTGCCCCCAGGGGTCTCGATCCACTTCCTCGCAAAGCGCTTTCCAGCACTTAAGCTTGCTTTGCTTAATGGCAGCACTAAGAGCTTTCTTCGCTCCTTTGTACGCTTCCGGCTTTTCTAGAGCCTCAGGCCTGCCGCGAGCGCGAGTTGCTAGCCTTCGCATCCTGTGGCATATTTTCCGCAGCTCCGCGATTTCACTATTCCACCAGTATACCTGCTTTTTACCCCTCCACACTCCCCTCCGTGGCATAGAGAGGTTGCAAGCGTGCCGAAGACAGCTCATTGTCTTTTCAACCGTCTCTTCCGTCGGACTGGAGTTGTTGATTATCCGTCGGGCGTCCCTCAGTACTGATGCGGAAAACGTGGCAGAGTCGACCTTGGATGCGTCCCATGCTTTTGTTCTACGTGGCCCGTTCGGAATCTGCCTCTGACCGGGATCGTTTAGGTGGAAAAAGATGTAGTTGTGATCGCTGCCAGTCAGATCCTCTATGACTCTCCATCCAGCAGCGGTCAGCAGCAGACTTTCTGACACTAGTGTTACATCAGGGTTCGAGTATCCAAAGCCTGGCCGTCGGTATGTAGGGGTCGTACCAGTGTTAAGCACGTTCAAACCGAGCCTGGCTGCCATCTCAAGGACTAACCTTCCACGGGTGTTAGTCTGCGGCATTCCCCATTCGACGGCTCTTGCGTTAAAGTCTCCCGCCACAACCAGGTTACTAGTTAAGTCCCTTAGGTCGTCTTCAATAAGTTCAAGCTTGTCCCTGAACATTTGAATGGGATCATTCGGGGACAAGTAGCAGCTTACTATTGTGGTATTATTCGTAGTTAGGCGGACGTAGCCTTGTCCGGCAACACGGTTCACAATATTGGCGTTTGCATCTGTCATCCAGATTGCGGCGGTGCCGGTGTTGTCTATATTCCAATCATTTCGGGCTCTATAGGGTTCGCTGATGATAACGCAGTTAGCTTTATGGTCTAAGACCAACTGTTGTAGTAGCTCATCAGCAAGTCTACTCCGGTTTGGGTTGCCTTGGATAAAACTAATCACTATTGAATTGAGACTTTGGCCTTTGCAACAGCGAGTGCCGCTTTGAAAATGCTGCATGCTCCAGATCCAGGGACATGATCGAGCTTCTGTGTATTACACAGGTAACATTTTGGAGCTGCGGTACAGGCCGAAGCTTTGTGGCCGCTTTGCCTACACTTCCAGCAGGCGTTACTTCTGTCTGGACCCTTGCATTCAGCCTTCCGGTGTCCGTAGCCGAGACACATAAAGCAGCGTTGTACTTCTGCTCGCTGTCTGATTCGGCACTGTATCCATCCGATAGGAATTTTACCTTTTTTGAGTAGGGCGTTGCCAATATTCTCGTCCACTTCGACGACCGCCATTTTCTGTTCTCTTTGGTTTGCTGCGAACACAGAGACACGGAGAGGTCTAGTGATTTCTCTTTTCCGACCTCCCTCCTTATTGCGTCTTGGATTTCTGTTTCAGTTGTGAGACAGTCCATGCCAAGTACTTCCAACTTCATCCGCTTGGAAAGCTGTTGTGCTTCACCGACCTCTCCTACTGCACTACCTATAGCTGCTCTGAAGGCCGTCTGGTCACTGCAGCGCGCCGTTTCAATCAGTACGTTACCAGATTTGGTTTTTCGTACTGACCGTACCAACGTACCTGTGTCAATAGGGCGGAGCTGGCCGCATATGGCCCGTAGTACCTGGGCATAGCTTTTGCCTTCCACAGGTTTTACCACAAAAGTTGCTGCTTGTCTCCTCTTTCTCGCCCGTTTTTGAGCTTTAGGAGCTTGGACGGGGGTTGCCTGCTTGGCTGGCTGGGCCCGCTGTTTCAGCCTCCGGCGCGCTACATTGGACCAAGACTCACCTTGTGAAAGCGTATTTGTTCTTTCATCTCGTTTCTTTTTGGCTTCCAAGTCCTCTGAGTGGGAATCTGAGCTCGTTCGTGCCCTCTTGCTTTTTCGGCCCGATTCTCTGCTCTCATCTACCTTTTGGGCCCTTAACGATCCCATGCAGCTTAACGCTTCCTCGAGAAGAGACATACCGGTTTTTATGTCCTTGGACACGGTCTTCTGCTTGAGAGCGGTTTCCTGCATCTCGCGCAGTACTGATACCGCGTACTCCAGCAGTTCGTCTTGGCTCTTCCCTTCGAGGCTTGTGTATGAGAGTGAACCTCTTGGCTCCTTCCCAACAGCGCGCTGTGCAACGACACTGGGTGAGCTGACCGACGCTTTTTCCCTTGCAATAGCAGGTGTTGACTGGCTGGAGTTGTCGCGCAGCTGTGCTTTCGCCGCCTTTGTCTTTTCCGCCGATTCGGTGCCTTGTGTGGGCATTACCGACAAGGTCGCTTTAGCGGGGGTTGTTAAAACCGGCGATCTCAGCACTTTAGTGCTGTTCTTGAACACCGCTTCATCGCCCCTTTCTTTCTCGCTTTCTCTACTTTTATCTTCCTTTGTTGTTTTTATTTTGTTGCTCATTTGTTCTATTGGGTCTCCGCTTCAAGCCGCTATCTCCGCACGATGTCGCCGTCTTCAATTCCCGTGGTTATCTTTGCAGAAGCAGGGAGGCCACGCGTGGGTTGACACAGGTCCTTATGGGAGTCTGTGTTTAGAGCCAGAATACAGCGTTAATCGGAGTCGTCTCAACTGAGCCTGCACCACCAACTTAATGGCGACGTGCTTCGAACGTACTTGAAGACTTGCCAAGGGTTTAACGAGACGGAGACGATTCCGATATTAACCTACCAGCCGTTTCGGCAAGGTGTCACCCTTGCTTATTAAGGTAGTAGCCTATCGTCATCGCCAGCCCGTAGCAATCAGTTCATAATCATATTTCCAGTTTTGGTCAACAGGATCTTACTGGTCTCGATCCTGTGGATGCTTGATGGGGTATTTTAGGGCGGCATCCTATCGTCCTTCCAACGGAACTTTGGGATGTGTTGCCCTTAGAGCAACACATTCCCATTTTTCCATTGGATTGCTCGTTTTGGTTCGCCCTGAGTACTTAATTCACTCAGTACCTCCCGTCTTGTGGGAAGCGTTCCTCTATCCACCACCTGAGGAGGCGCCCAGTAGGGGACCGATACCCCCGCGGGTAAAGTTAAAGTTAAGGTTAAAGTTAAAGTTAAAGTTAAAGTTAAAATTAAAGTTAAAGCGAAAGTTAAAGTTAAAGTTAAAAATAAAGTTAAAGTTAAAGTTAAGGTTAAAGTTAAAGTTGAAGTTAAAGTTAAATTTAAAGTTAAAGTTAAATTTAAAGTTAAAGTATAAGTAAAAGTTAAAGTTAAAGTTAAAGTGAATGTTAAAGTTAAAGCGAAAGTTAAAGTTAAAGTTAAAAATAAAGTTAAAATTAAAGTTGAAAGTTAAAGTTAAAGTTAAATTTAAAGTTAAAGTTAAAGTTAAAATTAAAGTTAAAGTTAAAGTTCAAGTGAATGTTAAAGTTAAAGCAAAAGTTAAAGTTAAAGTTAAAATGAAAGTTAAAGTTAAAGTCAAAGTCAAAGTTAAAGTTAAAGTTAAAGTTAAAGTTAAAGTTAAAGTTAAAGTTAAAGTCAAAGTTAAAGTTAAAGTTAAGGTTAAAGTTAAAGTTAAATTTAAAGTTAAAGTTATAGTTAAAGTTAAAGTTAAAGTGAATGTTAAAGTTTTAGTTAAAGGAATGTTAAAGTTAAAGTGAAAATTAAAAATAAAGTTAAAGTTAAAGTGAAAGTTAAATATTAACATCTCATTTATTCAATAAAAGTAAAAAATTTGTTTTCTTATCGGTCACCACTCTTAAAAAGGTTAACTTGAATTAATATCAAAGACAAAACTTGAATTAATATCAAAGAAAACAAAATGTTGCATAAATATTATAATTGCATAAGTTGATTATATACAATAGCTTTACCGCCGCAGTCCCCGAGTGCCACACGCCCTTTTTATACTCAGTTGAGCAGAGCTCACAGAGTATATTAAGTTTGATTGGATAACGGTTGGTTGTACATATATAAAGGAATCGAGATAAATATAGACTTCCATATATCAAAATAATCAGGATCGAAAAAAAATTTGATTGAGCCATGTCCGTCCGTCCGTTAACACGATAACTTGAGTAAATTTTGAGGTATCTTAATGAAATTTGGTATGTAGGTTAGAGAACTCATCTCAGATCGCTATTTAAAATGAGCGATATCGGACTATAACCACGCCCACTTTTTCGATATCGAAAATTTCGAAAAACCGAAAAAGTGCGATAATTCATTACAAAAGACAGATAAAGCGACGAAACTTGGTAGATGAGTTGAACTTATGACGCAGAATAGAAAATTAGTAAAATTTTGGACAATGGGCGTGGCACCGCCCACTTTTAAAAGAAGGCAATTTAAAAGTTTTGCAAGCTGTAATTTGGCAGTCGTTGAAGATATCATGATGAAATTTTTTCAAAATGGGCGTGGCTCCGCCCTTTTTCATTTAATTTGTCTAGGATACTTTTAACGCCATAAGTCGAACAAAAATTAACCAATCCTTTTGAAATTTGGTAGGGGCATAGATTTTATGACGATAACTGTTTTCTGTGAAAATGCGCGGAATCGGTTGATGCCACGCCCAGTTTTTATACACAGTCGTCCGTCTGTCCTTCCGCTTGGACAAAAATCGACATATCTTTAATGAACTTAGTTCACGTACTTACTTGAACTCACTTTATCTTGGTATGAAAAATGAACGAAATCCGACTATGACCACGCCCACTTTTTCGTTATCGAAAATTACGAAAAATGAAAAAAAATGCCACAATTCTATACCAAATACGAAAAAAGGGATGAAACATGGTAAGGTAATTGGATTGTTTTATTGACGCGAAATATAACTTTAGAAAAAACTTTATAAAATGGTTGTGACACCTACCATATTAGTAGAAGAAAATGAAAAAGTTCTGCAGGGCGAAATAAAAAACCCTTAGAATCTTGGCAGGTATTACATATATAAATAAATTAGCGGTATCCAACAGATAATGTTCTGGGCCACCCTGGTCCACATTTTGGTCGATATCTGGAAAACGCCTTCACATATACAACTACAACCACTCCCTTTTAAAACTCTCATTAATGCCTTTAATTTGATACCCATATCGTACAAACTCATTCTAGAGTCACCCCTGGTCCACCTTTATGGCGATATCTCAAAAAGGCGTCCACCTATAGAACTAAGCCCCACGCCCTTTTCAAATACTCATTAACACCTTTCATTTGATACCCATATCGTAGAAACATATTCTAAAGCCACCCCTGGTCCACCTTTATGGCGATATCTCGAAAAGGCGAAAACCTATAGAACGAAGGCCCACTCCCTTTTAAAAATACTCATTAACACCTTTCATTTGATACCCATATCGCACAAACAAAGCCTAGAGTCACCCCTGGTCCACCTTTATTGCGATACCTCGAAAAGGCGTCCACCTATAGAACTAAGGCCCACTCCCTTTTAAAATACTCATTAACTCCTTTCGTTTGATACCCATATTGCACAAACGAGTTCTAGAGTCACCCCTGGCCCACCTTTATGGCAATATCTCGAAACGGCGTCCACCTTTGGAACTAAGGATTACTCCCTTTTAAACAACTCATTAACCCCTTTCTTTTGATACCCATATTGTACAAACAAATTCTAGGGTCACCCCTGCTCCACCTTTATGGCGATATCTCGAAACGGCATCCACCTATAGAACTAAGGATTACTCCCTTTTAAAATACTCATTAACACCTTTCTTTTGATACCCATATTGTACATACAAATTCTAGGGTCACCCCTGGTCCACCTTTATGGCGATATTTCGAAAATGCGACCACCTATACAACAACCACCACTCCCTTTTAAAACCCTCATTAATACCTTTAATTTGATACCCATATCGTACAAACACATTCTAGAGTCACCCCTGGTCCACCTTTGTGGCGATATTTCGAAACGGCGTCCACCTATAGAACTAAGGCCCACTCCCTTTTAAAATACTCATTAACACCTTTCGTTTGATGCCCATATTGTACAAACTTATTCTAGGGTCACCCCTGGTCCACCTTTATGGCGATATCTCGAAACGGCGTCCACCTATGGAACTAAGGATTACTCCCTTTTAAAATACTCATTAACACCTTTCTTTTGATACCCATATTGTACAAACAAATTCTAGGGTCACCCCTGGTCCACCTTTATGGCGATATCTCGAAACGGCGTCCACCTATGGAACTAAGGATTACTCCCTTTTAAAATACTCATTAACACCTTTCATTTGATACCAATATCGTACAAACGCATTCTAGAGTCACTCCTGGTCCACTTTTATGGCGATATTGCGAAACGGCATCCACCTATAGAACTAAGGCCCACTCTCTTTTAAAATACTCATTAACATCATTCGTTGATGCCCATATTGTACAAATAAATTCTAGGGTCATCCCTGGTCCACCTTTATGGCGATATCTCGAAACGGCGTCTACCTATGGAACTAAGGATTACTCCCTTTTAAAATACTCATTAACACCTTTCATTTGATACCCATATCGTACAAATGCATTCTAGAGTCAACCCTGATCCACCTTTATGGCTTTATCCCTAAAAAGCGTCCACCTATAGAACTATGGCCCACTCCCTCATAAAATACTCTTTAATGCCTCTCATTTGATACGCATGTCATACAAACACATTCCAGGGTTTCCCTCGGTTCATTTTCCTACATGGTTTTTTTCCCTTATGTTGTCACCATAGCTCTCAACTGAGTATGTAATGTTCGGTTACACCCGAACTTAACCTTCCTTACTTGTTTTATACTCAGTTGAGCAGAGTATATTAAGTTTGATTGCATAACGGTTGGTTGTACAGGTATAAAGGAATCGAGATAGATATAGACTTCCATATATCAAAATCATCAGGATCGAAAAAAAATTTGATTGAGCCATGTCCGTCCGTCCGTCCGTTAACACGATAACTTGAGTAAATTTTGAGGTATCTTGATGAAATTTGGTATGTGGGTTCCTGAGCACTCATCTCAGATCGCTATTTAAAATGAACGATATCGGACTATAACCACGCCCACTTTTTCGATATCGAAAATTTCGAAAAACCGAAAAAGGGCAATAATTCATTACCAAAGACAGGTAAAGCGATCAAATTTGGTAGGTGAGTTGAACTTATGACGCAGAATTGAAAATTAGTAAAATTGTGGACAAAGGGCGTGGCACCGCGCACTTTTAAAAGAAGGTAATTAAAAACTTTTGCAAGCTGTAATTTGGCAGGCGTTGAAGATATCATGATGAAATTTGGCAGGAACGTTACTCCTATTACTATATGTATGCTTAATAAAAATTAGCAAAATCGGAGAAGAACAACGCCCACTTTTAAAAAAAAATTTTTTTAAAGTAAAATTTTAACAAAAAATTTAATATCTTTACAGTATATAACTAAATTATGTCAACATTCAACTCCAGTAATGATATGGTGCAACAAAATACAAAAATAAAAGAAAATTTCAAAATGGGCGTGGCTCCGCCCTTTTTCATTTAATTTGTCTAGGATACTTTTAATGCCATAAGTCGAACAAAAATTTACCAATCCTTTTGAAATTTGGTAGGAGCTTAGATTCCAGGACGATAACTGTTTTCTGTGAAAAAGGGCGAAATCGGTTGAAGCCACGCCCAGTTTTTATACACAGTCTTCCGTCTGTCCTTCCGCATGACCGTTAACACGATAACTACAGCAAAAATCGACATATCTTTACTGAGCTTAGTTCACGTACTTACCTGAACGCACTTTATCTTGGTATAAAAAATGAACGAAATCCGACTATGACCACACCCACTTTTTCGATATCGAAAATTACGAAAAATGAAAAAAATGCCATAATTCTATACCAAATACGAGAAAAGGGATGATACATGGTAATTAGATTGGTTTATTGACGCGAAATATAACTTTGGAAAAAACTTTGTAAAATGGTTGTGACACCTACCATATTAAGTAGAAGAAAATGAAAAAGTTCTGCAGGGCGAAATAAAAAACCCTTGAAATATTTGCTGGTATTACATATATAAATAAATTACCGGTATCCAACAGATGATGTTCTGGGTCACCCTGGTCCACATTTTGCTCGATATCTGGAAAACGCCTTCACATATACAACTACCACCACTCCCTTTTAAAACTCTTATTAATACCTTTCATTTGATACCCATATCGTACAAACATATTCTAGAGTCACCCCTGGTCTAACTTTATGGCGATATCTCGAAAAGGCGACCACCTATAGAACGAAGACCCAATCCCTTTTAAAATACTCATTAACACCTTTCATTTGATACCCATATCGTACAAACAATGTCCAGGGTCACCCCTGGTCCACCTTTATTGCGATATCTCGAAAAGGCGTCCCCTATAGAACTAAGGCCCACTCCCTTTTAAAATACTCATTAACACCTTTCGTTTGATACCCATATTGTACAAACGTATTCTAGAGTCACCCCTGGTCCACCTTTATGGCGATATTTCGAAACGGCGTCCACCTATAGAACGAAGGCCCACTCCTTTTTAAAAATACTCTTTAACACCTTTCATTTGATACCCATATCGTACAAACAAAGTCTAGAGTCACCCCTGGTCCACCTTTATTGCGATACCTCGAAAAGGCGTCCCCAATAGAACTAAGGCCCACTCCCTTTTAAAATACTCATTAACACCTTTCGTTTGATACCCATATTGTACAAACGTATTCTAGAGTCACCCCTGGTCCATCTGTGGCGATATCTCGAAAAAGCGACCACCTATACAACTACCACCACTCCCTTTTAAAACCCTCATTAATAACTTTAATTTGATACCCATACTGTACAAACAAAATCTAGGGTCACCCCTGGATCACCTTTATGGAGATATCTCGAAACGGCGTCCACCTATGGAACTAAGGATTACTCCCTTTTAAAATACTCATTAACACCTTTCAATTCATACCCATATCGTACAAACAAATTCTAGAGTCAACCCTGATCCACCTTTATGGCGATATCCCTAAATGGCGTCCACCTATAGAACTATGGCCCACTCCCTCATAAAATACTCTTTAATGCCTTTCATTTGATACACATGTCATACAAACACATTCCAGGGTTTCCCTCGGTTCATTTTCCTACATGGTTATTTTCCCTTATGTTGTCACCATAGCTCTCAACTGAGTATGTAATGTTCGGTTACACCCGAACTTAACCTTCCTTACTTGTTTTTTATATAGTATGTACAAGAGAAAATCGGAATTTCATACGCGTACCGTAAAAAACAGTTTAATTTTTGCACAATAATTTTTTTAGAAATCTTGTTTGTTATTTTAACAAACCTTGATACAAGTACTACCAAATGTAGTATTTTTTTTTCAAATATTAAGAGTTTCGCTGAAATTTCAACTGACTGGCTGTAAGCACAAAATCCGGTGATTTTTATACATATACTAAATAATATAATGCACTAAATAGTTTGTGTTTAAGGTTATAAGGTTATAGTTGTTCTTTAATTAAGTTCTAAAAATAAAATATGTAAATACATACGATTTAATTCGTACCAACACACGCATATACAAATATTTCAAGAGCAGGTTTCTATTTGTATTAAGATATGTACCACACAATATACAATTTTCTTTAGTTAAGGTCTAAAAATGTGTTCGATTTGTCCCGTATCAACAGTGGAATGCTCCAGTAGCGATTATTGTCAAAAGCGAGTTTAACATTAGCTGTATTTCGTTGCTAACGAGTACAATTAAAACACTAGCTAGCTTACCGAATTGCATGGAAAGCAACAATAAAAAGTTGTCAAGTTGAGTTGGCTAAGCGCTTTCAGTTGAAACCGCTTAGGTAATTGTCGACCTGATTGATAGTGTTGTATAGTGTTGCATATTCAAAAATAGGGCACTATTGTGAACGAGCGAATGAAATGAACATACGAATGTGCAGATAAACGTCAATAACAAAATAAAGTGAAACAAAATGGAGCAAACGTAAGTAAATATGCGCTAGAGTTTTTTTATAAAAAAAATATTAAATTAGCAATTGTTTTATAGATTTCAGGAAAAAAAACGGAGAAAGTGGAGCCGGGAACAAACCGCAGGATTCTTGAGATGCTACCTTGCACGGAAGGAAGAGTTCCTGCATACAAAAAAAAAGAGGTCTGCCTTCTCAAATGTATTGGAAGATATGGTGTCCATTGGTATTGGGGTATGTTACAAAACATATTTAACCATCATATAAATTACATGGCATATAAAATTAATAAACATTCGTTTTAGGATGCGGATATGACACCATTATGTTTGGAAGCGAAAATGCGTACGTTGCTTAACGCATACAAAGCAGCAAAGGACAACAACCGCTGAACAGGCGCTACTCCATGCTTTACTCCATATATGGAAATTATGGACGAGATATTTGGGAAAAGCCCAATAATTTCTAATACCCACACCGTCCACGTTGGCTGCAGGCCGGTTGAAAAACTGCAACTACCACTATCATCAACGTGTCAGTCGTCGGTAGTTTCACCATCGCCTCCCTCAACAACGCCAGCAGTACTGACAGTGTTGGTGCCATCGCTATCACTTTCTCCATCAGCAATACTATCACCAACACAAACAGCTTCACCAATAATGCCATCACCAACGCAAACACCTTCACCGATCATGCCATCATCAACGCAAACACCTCCACCAATTGCATCGCCATCGCCA
Source organism: Eurosta solidaginis (assembly GCF_040869045.1). Lineage (NCBI taxonomy): Eukaryota > Metazoa > Arthropoda > Insecta > Diptera > Tephritidae > Eurosta > Eurosta solidaginis. The sequence continues at coordinate 109,024,612 of NC_090319.1, forward strand.
GTGCCATCTGCGTCAGCTAATACATCATCACGCAAAAAGCGTTCCGCACGGGAGCTGTACTATGAAAAAAAATTTGAGCTGAAGAAAAAAATGGCAAAAGAAAAAGTGAAATCGCGAGACGAATCCCTGCAGTATTTCAAAGAATTGGTGAGGGAAAAATTTGAAAAGGATGCGCAGATGGAGAAGAGGAAATTGGAATTAATGGAAAAATGGGTGAATAAGTGAGACTATCTCGAAAGCTGTATGATATGTCTACATTGAACCTTCTAGGTCATTTTCTGCAATCCACCCGCTTTGTAAATTTTTACCATTATTTCTAATTTCGTTTATTTCATTTCTTTCGATTTGTATTCGAATTTATAAAGAAATTTGTGTGATAGGTTTGACACGACTTTGTTCCGAATCAAAATCGGATATCGTAATAACATGTACAAACACGTAACAAAGTCGATATAAAGTTAAGCTCACGATCTTACGCAGAATTTGTATTCGAAAAACGCATCTTCAGTAAAATTTAAAAATGAGTCACGAGTATACAGTTTTTTCAGCTGAGTTGAGTATATTCTTTTGAACTTATTCTCTTTATAGGGAAGAAATTGCTCCAGCTGAGTGGACAAAAAAGGTTTAAAAAAACAGTAGACTTTTTTTGCATTAGGACTAACAATTTGTCATACTTAAATTCAATAAATAAATACAAAACTGCAAACTCAGAAGAATTATAAAAAATCTTAGTAACAAATTTTAAATTTAACTGAGGATTCGTGTTTAGAATTCGAATTTTGAGTAAGATGCATGAGCTTTCGTTTATATCCATTTTATGACTTATGTGTTTGTACATGTTTTTATAAAAAAAGTAAAATTAGGTGAAACCCGCAAAAGTCACCCGTTTAAAAAAAAACTCTTAATTTTAAATTTCGCAATTTTTTGAAAACGTTTTTCAATACTTGGTTTTGCAATTTTCACCTGTATTCGATTTTTCTCATATCGGCAAACAATTTTCAAATCAAACATTATTTATTAACTTTGAACTTTACTGAAAAATCGATTTTCAATAGGTCAGATGGGACTAATTAATAGTTAAGGAATATTAACTTGAATGGATTAACTTTAATAAATCTATATAAAATGTTTTAGAGTTCTGACTCTTTTTAATTTAGGGTGCGATATATACTGAAAATCGAATGATTGAAGATTTCAACTCAGTTAGTCTAAGGTTGTAAGACCTACACATAATCTTCGACACTTTACAGCCCCGCGCATCTCAGCACAGTTGCCACAGACCCTTCTTCTTCCACTACTTTGGACCCGCCATTTGAGCACCCTTGCACCAACCGTCCACCTCTATTGTGGCCTTAAGATCTCCCTTAAAGCGCAGATAGGAAATCAGGTAGTCTGTTCGTCTTTTGATTGATGACGCTATACTACTATGGCCGTTTTGGCGGCGCTCAAGCTGCCCCGAGTCACCGAGCCTGGTTGGAATGTAAATGCTATGACAAAGAGAGGGCGATAAGCCCCACGTACACCCCAGCATTCTTTTACATGCATAAAAAGCCGTTGAGGCCTTCTCACACTCTCCTCCACGTTGAGCTTCCATGACAGCTTACTATATAGGATGATTCCTAGATATTTTTCTAGATATTTTGTTTCTATTGTAGGGTCACCCCTCCTAATTTAGGCCTGGTCCAATTTGGGACTTTGTACCTCTTTGTAAACAAGACCATATCCGTCTTATCCGCGTTGACTTTCAACCCGACATTTGATGTCCAGGTATGAATATCCCGAAGCGCCCGATCCATCAAAGAGCTAATCGTTGGAAGACACTTTCACTTATGACAATTCCAACGCCATCTGCATTTGCCGTTATGTTTACGAGTCCCTCATCGAATCGCATAAAGCACCTTGGTAATGAGGGAAATTTTCTGGCATCCCATTATACTTATAAGCATTGGTCGAAGGAAAATGAACGTGTTATCTTCAGATTTTTATAATAATTTATTCTTCAAAGTCAAAAGGTTATTTTAAATTAAATTGTGTTGCCTTAAATAATTAAAAAGATTTTCCCTTCTATCTAAGTTGGAATTGGAATTCGACTCCTCTATTTCCTCTTCAATCTCAAAGGGAACTGCATCGTCCATTTCATTTTATTCAGCGTCACACAAATCGTCATGGGTGATGCAAATATTATGCAAAACACACGCACTGACAACGATGTTGGTAATCGTCTGCAAATCTGTTTGTTCCGTAAACTTCATAAGTCTTCGGAAACGTCCTTTAAAAAGTCCGAACGTATTTTCAACAACCATTCTCGTTGAAGAATGGATTTCGTTAAATTTTCCCTGACTTTGAGTCAAATTTCCGTAGTCTTTATATGGAGACACCAACCAATTCGTCGTCGGATAAGCCGAGTCCGCAATTATAAAATATGAACCTGCAAACATTTGTTCGTGTAGTCTGTCGGCATCGTTAAAGAGTTTGGATCTTCTCAAAACTCTGTAGTCATGAAGTGACCCAGGCTCGCCACAGGTTACATCAATAAACTTTTTATCGGCATCCACTACAGCTTGCAGCACTATACTATAGGTTTTTTTACGATTGAAGTACATTTCTTTTTGATCCTTCGGGCCTTTAATACCAATGTACGTACAGTCTATAGCTCCAATAACACCAGGGATACGTTGTTTTTGGTAAAACTTTTCAGTCGTTTTTTGTAGCTCAATGCCTTCTGGCCACTTGATATATTCATCACTAATAGATACCAAATAGCGAGAAACGCGTTGGACAACGGACCATGCGCTTGATGTGGCTACACCAAACAAATTGCCTAGTTGGCGAAATGTCACGCTGTTGCTAATATACCATATATACATGTAAATGGATTTCTTGGGTGTGATACGTGATCTTCCAACACCAGACTGGTCAGCAACAAAAGAAGATGTGGAATACCTCGCTAGAGAAATCAAATATTTGTTTAGTTTATAAATGTATTTACTAATTAAAAAAGCTTTTGTTATTACTGGTAAGATACACCACTGTTTCACGCTTGAGTCTCATGTGCGCTTTGAAATCCATCCCGCTCATCGCATCAAGCGTGCCTTCGAAGTTGTTACACCTCTCATGCTGTTCACTTTCGCTTTCCGAATATTTGGAGGATGAACTGGAGCTATCATATACGGCCTCCAATATTTCGTTCACCACTTCGCATACATCATCTTGCTGGCCAATGGGCAGGGAAACAAACTAGACAATAAATAAACACTCTTTATTTAATATTTACAATGAAATACAAATATTTACCAATGAATCGACAGGATTACTCATTTTTTTCGTTTTTCTTTTAAAATTTTCACAAACACAACATTTATTTTGACACCTGACACCAGTGCTGTGAAGCAACATAATAAAATTGTTTAGCTAGATGGAGCATTTTTTTAGAGCTCGCGTAAAAAAAACCCCTATTATCATCTTCGCTGGGTGTTTCATTGCTGTCTTCGTTCAAGAGTACATCAAATACTTTCCTCTAGAATCTAAGCACTCTCTGAACTTGTTGGTTACCAGGTCGCCCTTTTCGTTCTGACAGTAATTCGAGACGGACTTAAATCCTTTTGTCTTTCGGAGAATTTTTGGTAGAATTTAAAATTTTTCCTATGCTCTGTCCCGTGTTTTTCGCTCGGGTGACAGCCGTGTAGCATTATGGATCTTCTAATGTTAATATTTTGAGCTGGATATGACAACATTTCTGGAAACAGCCAAGTCAATCGTCCTCACCCCATTGATTAATATCAGAAATTGCTGAGTAAATGTATTTTTATGAACAATATACATTTTTTTATTGCCCTATATATACATGAGAAGAAGCGGTAGAGGCTACTGATCTGGAATTTGTAGGTGTGTCCTATATGCGTTTTTTTTTTTCATTTTTATATAGAAAGTGGGCGTGCTTATCAACCAATTTTGTGATTTTTATTAGGGAAATTCAATTTTTTTTTTCAAAATAATTAAATACGGTTTTTAATTCAACGTTACAAAGTTGTTCATACAAAATTTTGGCATTGTAGCTTTATAAATTACGGAAAAATCCCGTTAAGTATTGAACTTATCACATAATTATATTTTATTTTGAAATAATATTTGATCAATAAAAAGTGGGCGTGAAAACATACTTACTACGTTCATTTTTAGCATGAGTTTTAGTTGCGATCGCAAGAAGTATTAGCCGTGTCTTTTTTACACGTAAACGTCTATACGCTTAAACTTTATATGGACTGCTAAGCGACAAACTTTAAATACACCTCTGAAATTGCTGCGCATAAAATTTGTCCTACTAAATTTCAAAACGCATTATACTCAGATGTAACTGAAATATGTGTCTTTGTTTCACCCTCTACACTAATTCTATGTATTCTATGTGTGTCCACAATTCATCGCAACTGATTTAGTTATATGTTATACCCTATGACCATCAGAGGGTTGTGTCTCCGCTTTTCAGTACACCCTGTGGCTGTAGCTAGCTATTTAAACACTGCCGCTAGATGGGTCTCCTAAGCATTATCTAAGCGAGGATGGGCGTTTTTTCAAGCGCAAACGTAAACGTATACGCGTGTATAAAAAAACACGGCTATTATACTGAACTTCATTGCAATACATTTCTTTAAATAAAAGTAATTGCAAAAAAAACATGTGACGATGACCTCTCGGACAAATAGGCTGACGGATAGACCAATGGAACGGATAAGCAATGCCAACCTAAACTTTTTCTCCTTGAAGCCATCGATTTTTTCGGCTGATTATAATACGATATAAAAAACAAGTAAGGAAAGCTAAGTTCGGGTGTAACCGAACATTACATACTCAGTTGAGAGCTATGGAGACAAAATAAGGGAAAATCACCATGTAGGAAAATGAACCAAGGGTAACCCTGGAATGTGTTTGTATGACATGTGTATAAAATGGAAAGTATTAAAGAGTATTTTAAAAGGGAGTGGGCCATAGTTATATAGGTGGACGCCATTTAGGGATATAGCCATAAAGGTGGACCAGGGCTGACTCTAGAATTTGTTTGTACGATATGGGTATCAAATGAAAGGTACTAATGAGTACTTTAAAAGGGCACGGGCCTTAGTTCTATAAGTGGACGCCTTTTCGAGATATCGCCATAAAGGTGGACCAGGGGTGACTCTAGAATTTTTTTGTACGATATGGGTATCAAATGAAAGTTGTTAATGAGTATTTTAAAAGGGCATGGGCCTTAGTTGTATAGGTGGACGCCTTTTCGAGACATCGCCATAAAGGTGGACCAGGGGTGACTCTAGAATTTGTTTGTACGATATGGGTATCAAATGAAAGGTGTTAATGAGTATTTTAAAAGAGAGTGGGCCTTAGTTCTATAGGTGGACGGCTTTTCGAGATATCGCCATAAAGGTGGACCAGGGGTTGCTCTAGAATTTTTTTGTGCGATATGGGTTTCAAATGAAAGGTGTTAATGAGTATTTTAAAAGGGCGTGGGCCTTAGTTTTATAGGTGGATGCCTTTTCGAGATATTGCCATAAAGATGTACCAGGGGTGACTCTAGAATTTGTTTGTATGATATGGGTATCAAATGAAAGGTGTTAATGAGTATTTTAAAAGGGTGTGGGCCTTAGTTCTATAGGTGGACGCCATTTCGAGATATCGCCTTAAAGGTGGACCAGGGGTGACTCTAGAATGCGTTTGTACAATATGGGTATCAAACGAAAGGTGTTATTAAGTATTTTAAAAGGGATTGGACCTTAGTTCTATGGGTGGACGCCTTTTCGAGATATCGCCATAAAGGTGGATCAGGGGTGACTCAAGAACTTGTTTGTACGATATGGGTATCAAATGAAAGGTGTTATTGAGTATTTTAAATGGGAGTGGGCCTTAGTTTTATAGGTGGTCGCCTTTTCGAGATATCGCCATAAAGGTGGACCAAGGGTGACTCTATTATAATGTGTTTGTATGATATGGGTATCAAATTAAAGGTATTAATGAGGGGTTTAAAAGAGAGTGGTGGTAGTTGTATATGTGAAGGCGTTTTCGAGATATCGACCAAAATGTGGACCAGGGTGACCCAGAACATCATCTGTTGGGTACCGCTAATTTATTTATATATGTAATACCACGAACAGTATTCCTACCAAGATTCCAAGGGCTTTTGATTCCGCTCTGCAGAACTTCTTCATTTTCTTCTACTTAATATGGTAGGTGTCACACCCATTTTACAAAGTTTTTTTTCTAAAGTTATATTTTGCGTCAATAAACCAATGCAATTACCATGTTTCATCCCTTTTTTCGTATTTGGTATAGAATTATGGCATTTTTTTCATTTTTCCTAATTTTCGATATCGAAAAAGTGGGCGTGGTCATAGTCGGATTTCGGCCATTTTTTACACCAATACAAAGAGAGTTCAAATAAGTACGTGAACTGAGCTTAGTAAAGATATATCGATTTTTGCTCAAGTTATCGTATTAACGGCCGAGCGGAAGGACAGACGGTCGACTGTGTATAAAAACTGGGCGTGGCTTCAACCGATTTCACCCTTTTTCACAGAAAACAGTTATTGTCCTAGAATCTAAGCCCCTACCAAATTTCACAAAGATTGGTAAATTTTTGTTCGACTTATGGCATTAAAATTATCCTAGACAAATTAAATGAAAAAGGGCGGAGCCACGCCCATTTTGAAATTTTCTTTTATTTTTGTATTTTGTTGCACCATATCATTACTGGAGTTGAATGTTGATATAATTTACTTATATTCTGTAAAGATATTAACTTTTCTTTTAAAATTTGAATAAAAAAATTTTTTTTTAAGTGGGCGTGGTCGTTTTTATTGCGCATGCATATAGTAATAGGAGTAAAGTTGCTGCCAAATTTCATTATGATATCTTCAACGACTGCCAAAATACAGTTTGCAAAACTTCTAAATTACCTTCTTTTAAAAGTGGGCGGTGCCACGCCCATTGTCCAAAATTTTACTAATCTACTATTCTGCGTCATAAGTTCAACTCACCTACCAAGTTTCATCGCTTTATCAGTCTTTGGTAATGAATTATCACACTTTTTCTATTTTTCGAAATTTTCGATATCGAAAAAGTGGGCGTAGTTATTGTCCGATATCGTTCATTTTAAATAGCGATCTGAGATGAGTGCCCAGGAACCTACACATACAATTTCATCAAGATACCTCAAAATTTCCTCAAGTTATCGTGTTAACGGACGGACGGACATGGCTCAATCAAATTTTTTTTCGATACTGATGATTTTGATATATGGAAGTCTATATCTATCTCGATTCCTTTATACCTGTACAACCAACCGTTATCCAATCAAAGTTAATATACTCTGTGAGCTCTGCTCAACTGAGTATAAAAATTTACGTTGAGAAAACGGTAACAAAATTTAAAATAAATGTATTGCTGGCCCCTTTACGCAAATTTGCAAGAAAGAATCAGGGCGCAAAGTTGCAAAGGACGAAATTCGATGGCAACACAATATGAATGATGCAGGAAAATGTGGCACGTAAACAGTTTTTTTCTTTTACAAATATTTATTTCAACTTTTCTCCCCATAAACTTGGCGTAGGTGTATTCTTTATAATACAAGGACAAATGCATTACACTGCTTCCCACAAATGTTTTCGATGAAAATGATACGAAATTAGAATATTTTTGTTTATTTGACTTATGGAAATACAAAGTTATGGTACCAATAGTAAACTGCGCGGATGTGAAACCGTATGGAAATATGATTGGTTCGGTTCAGTGGCTCTAACCGATTTTGCATTTTTGCTTGGTCAAATTATATGTTTAATTTTTTTGGTAATAATGTAATATTTAAAAAAACGCAAAAAACGAAAAAAATTTTAAAAATAGAGCCCATACATTCGTTTATAAAAATGTACAGACCACTATGTGGGACAACATATGTACATTTTATGTGGTGTTTTAGCATTCGTAAAGCGTTAATCAAACGAATCTAGTGATTCTTATGTTACGAAAACCATTTTTACAACATTGGTTAGACCAATAATTGAATATGGATCGATACTCTGGAATCCGCGTTATCAAGTTCATGCTTGCTTTGCACACAGAGTATATTAACTTTGATTGGATAACGGTTGGTTGTACAGGTATAAAGGAATCGAGGTAGATATAGACTTCCATAAATCGAAATCATCAGTATCGAAAAAAAATTTGATTGAGCCATGTCCGTCCGTCTGTCCGTTAACACGATAACTTGAGTAAATATTGAGATATCTTCTCCAAGTTTGGAACACTAGCTTATCTGGGCCCATAATAGATTGGTATTGAAAATGAGCGAAATCGGATGATAACCACGCCCATTTTTTATATATATAAAATTTCGGAAAACACAAAAAACCTGATAATTTAGTAAATAATACACCTAGAATGTTGAAATTGACATGTGGACTGATATTGAGACTCTTGATAAAAATTTGGAAAATTTGGCGTGGCACCGCCCACTTATGATAAAATCAATTTTACAAATATTATCAATCATAAATCAAAAATCGTTAAACCTATCGTAACAAATTCGGCAGAGAGGTTGCCTTTACTATAAGGAATGATTTGAAGAAAAATTAACGAAATCGGTTAAGGACCACGCCCACTTTTATATAAAGGATTTTAAAAAGGGTCGTGGACGAATAAAATAAAACTTTATATCAAAAAAAACTTTATATCAATGGTATTTCATTTCCCAAGTGGATTTATAACAATAAATAAGAAAAACTTCAAATTTAAAAAATGAGCGTGGCACCGCCCCTTTTATGACTAAGCAATTTTCTATGTTTCGGGAGCCATAACTCGAAGAAAAATTAATGGATCGTAATAAAATTGGGTACACAAATTTTCCCTATAGCAGGAAATATTTCTAGGAAAAATGGACGAGATCGGTTAAAGACCACGCCCACTTTTATATAAAAGATTTTTGAAAGGGTCGTAGACGAAAATAATAAGCTATATCTTAGCGAAAAATAGCTTTGTGCCAATAGAATTTTTATTTCTAAATTGAATTATAACATTAAATTGAAAAACACTAAAATTTTTGAAAATGGGTGTGGCACCGCCCCTTTTATGACTAAGCCATTTTCTATGTTTCGGGAGCCATAAGTCGAAGAAAAAATAACATAACGTAATGAAATTGTGTACACATATTTTCCTTATAGCAGAAATTATTTCTAGTAAAAATGGACGGGATCGGTTAAAGACCACGTCAACTTAGATATAAAACAAGTTTAAAAGGGTCATAGACTAGAATAATAAGCTATAACTTAGCAAAAAATAGTTTTGAATCAATGATATTTCACTTTTCAAGTTTTATTATAAGAGAAAATGGGAAAACTTTTTTTTTTAACGGGCGGTACCACGTGTTATGTAGAAAAGTAATTTATCTGAAATGAAATGTACAATTGAAGCTCACGCTGAGTATGTAATGTTCGGTTACACCCGAACTTAGACACCTTTACTTGTTACTACGTGAAATAAACTTTAATGTACCTTCTCGGCCAACTAGACATTTTAAGCCCTTTTCCTGAAGCAATGTAGAACCAATTTTAAATTAGATGACCCCTTCCGCAGTTTGCGTCAGGACTATAACTCTCACTCAAGTATAACTGATAGTTCGGAATCACTTTTTAGCTTTAAACAATATATTGTTTCCTCTCTTAATAATTATAAATTCACTTATCCCACTAACCTGATAATTATTCTTTTCTAACTATTGATATGTCACTAGTAATTAACATACCTTATTAGTGTTTTACCTAGCTTATGAGTTCAACAATTCTCTGTAGTTGAGCAGTTTTAGATCTCGAACCACTCGGCAACAAAAATTACAAATCAGTGCGTCATTCTGATTCGCTCCTCGTGTCGGTTGGGCTAGCTTTGGAGGGTAAACCCGGCTTTTGCTATTCGAATTTAAATTGTTTTTAAAAAAAATATTGTTGATAGAAGTTATTGCGAGCAAAGAAAATATTAGTTTTTTGGATGTAGCGTTTATGTGAAACCAGACCTGTTAAATAATGATTACTTATGGTAAATGAATTCAATTGAATATTTTCTTTAAAATACATTTAATGATTACATGCAATTCATTTCTATTTTTAATGATAACTTTCCAATTGATTGAAACAATAGTCAAGAATAAAACATGATTTATTACAATTATTTAAAAAAAAAAAAAATCAAGAATAATAATAAGGTTTTTTTTATTTACTTTTGATTTTTTTTGATTATTTTTCTGCTTTTTTGCAAAAACCATTATCGTTTGTTGCATTCAGGGGATAATTTCAACATACAAGCACATTTTGTTGTAAAAAAATACGCACTCCTCCCCAAGGTATTCGTCGGTTACATTAATAGGCACGATAATTTGTGGGTGGGTATGTATGTACCTATATGCCTAGATAAGCGCTACGATATGCCGTTACATCCACTAATGCACTTGCATGTACAAATTTTCCAGTGAAAACTATGAACGGTAATGTTTCTTGCAACGAAGCGGCAAAATAATCAAAAGTAATCAAAAATAATAAAAAATAATCCAAAAAATTAAGTTCTAAATCAAACTGTTTGACTATTCCTTAGATTACGCTGCTTTTATACTCTCAGTTGCCACGTTCTCCTATTTCTCTCAGAGTATAAACTTTTCGTGAACAGCTTTCTCGAATGGTTCCTTATTTATTTCTCGTTTCTGTATCTCATATTAGAATTGTTTATATAAATGTATGTCTATAGTTTATGTAATTTCATATTATTGCCGTGTATAAATGTTAGTAATGTCTGCGCTCTTTGTTGCTGTGCATATCCCTGCCAAAAATGCGATTAGTCTAGGGTGAATCCGGGATGAGTTGCAGGGGAGTATGCGACCAATGCCAGTTTTGATCTCTTTGTATGAGTTGAACTGTTCCCTTTTGTTTGAGCATGTCCTAAGAAAGAAGAGCATTATTGTACCTATTTACACCCGAAAGGGATCGACAGGAGCAAATTCCTTTGTACCCGTATGGGAAAATATGAAGACTAGTCCCTTTTCGTATCAACAAGGAGTCAAATTGGTATTTTAGAAAAACAACAAGGAGTCAAATTGGTATTTTAGAAAAATATAACAAATCTTGCGATAATGAAACCTAGGATACTGGTATATTAGGCTCGGTATTCGGGTCCGTATAATTATGAAATAATTCGTTCAATCCCATATAATCTTTTTTTATTTAACCAATTTCGTTTCGTTTTTTTGATTGTTTCTTAAAACTGGCTTCACAAGTTTCAAACCGACTTACCCCAACTCTACCCAAAAGGGAATAGAGAGGATCAATTATACCCTAATAAAGACAAAAGAGACAATCACAGATCACTTTCTTTAGGGATTAATCACATGATTTTTTGCAGGGATGTGTCAATAATATCTTCGCACTTTGTTGCTGTTCACATGTGTGCGTAATTATTTGTTGTTTCATCAGCTTGCATAGCTGTTGAGGTTGGTGCAGCATTTATTTACTACCGGCGAAGTGATGTATCGAAATTGCTAATGTTTGGACTTGGTCATATTTCTCTCTACTTCTTTTAAAACTTCATCGGCAATGAATTTTAACGAGTTTGACAGTGTCAAATGGTAAATCATTTTATAATGCTAAATGATAAACAATCGAAAAAATATTATAAATTTATCTAGCGAAAATTTATTGAACAACGCATCACACTTCTACGAAAAGACATTCGGTTTTCGGTTTGACTCAAATATTTGTGGACGATTTCAACCATTTGCGGTTTGGTAAATGGCTGAATTATTTAACAGGACAAGAAACCTTTCAGGTTCACGTGCCTGGTAAAATATGAGCAAGTTTTTATTTTATTATTATTTTACCTGGAATACTCGAACTGAAAACATAAATAACTTATGTAATCAGCTTAAAAGTGCAATATTTTATTTTATCGTTGCTCAAAAGACACACAAAAAGTAAGAATGAACTGCACTGAACTAAAACATTATAAGTAGTTGCAGTAAAATATTAGGAGTGGGTGAGGGGCACGTAAGAGCACAAAATATTTGCAAAGTTACTCTGCAGTAAATTAGGCCAGCTGAGTAGTAGCGTAGACGAAGACCAATTCTTTAAACTGCCCACTTTTACAAGACTATGTTAATGACCGCCGTGGTGTGTTGGTAGCCTGCTACAACTACCATATCCAATGTCCTGGGTTCAAGTCTCAAGCAAAGCCACAAAACATTTAGAAAAATGTTTTTTCCATTAGAAAAGGATTTCTACGCCACAGTGGTTTGGCAAACACTCTGAGTGTATTTCTATCAGGACAGCTTTTCAAGAGAAAATGTATCTGCCTGGCAGACACCTTTTTGGAGTCAGCATGAAATATAGAGGGTCCCATCCCGCCAAATTAGCAGAGGTCTCTCATCCTAAATCTCTTCGGAGGAAAATTGCGCCAACTATTTTTTATACCTTTCATGAAAATGAAATTATATGTATATTAAGATTGTCACGAATCTCAAAATTGTAACTCCTTAAAGAAGAAGAAAAAGACCCACCAATGGTATACCGAATTGAAAACGTTGACAACTCGGTTTGATTTAGTCATGTCCGTCTCTCTGTAAACGCAAACTAGTCCCTAAATGTTTGAGAAATCTTGACAAAAATTTGTGAGCGAATATATTACGGCATCCGATAACGCATTTGTCAGAACCGGCCCGATCGGACCACTATATCATATATCTCCAAAAAAAGGGAGTCAAAATGCACCCCTAAATTTGAAACTTATGTTGAGAGGGTTTCAGAAAATTTATTAAAAATTTGTGTTTGATCCTTCGAAATACAGCCGAAATTGTTTTCTAACTTTCTTATTTGGCATGCGATTTTTGAATTGATGTGTCATTACTTTGGTTTTGGAAAGCACTATATTTGCCTTTAATGTCCTTTCGAACTATGAAGACGTTTTCACATGATTCGGTCAGCTAATCGGGTTTTCACCCCCATTAAATATCCTTTTGGTTTTACCAGACGAAAGTACTTGCAACTCCATTACATTGCTGCTTTCGAACCATTTACTTATGTTAGTAAACAATAACACAGCCCTCTTCCCACACTCGAACCAACGGGCTGTCCTATCCTCTACAGATTGAGTATCATCGTACCCTATTTTGCACCCTTAAGCTGTAGTCATTGGTGACGTTTGTCGTATCGCTGTAGTCGTATCCCTAACGTAATCAGCTGTTTATCGTTACGACGGTAAACCAAAAACCAATTGGTTGGCTACGATACGGTTACGGCCTTAGCGGCACCAATAATCGATTGCATTGATTCTCATAAGGTTGGTCGAATCAGCTGTTATAAGGTTACCGATAAAGCACCAATATGTCAGCAGCTTTAAGAGGATTAAGCTAACGTCGAGCTTTCAGACAGAGCACCTTTAAAAACCTGAAACAACTCCGATTTACAAGACCAAGTCTCCAAATGCGGTGTTTCAGTTTATAAGTATTCTACCTGTAAGCTAAGTATTCTACCTGTAAGCTGTTAATATAGGAAAAACCGTTGGCGTGGCTTAGGGTGCGAGAAGAGTGAGCGCTGATGCCGAGCGGAGCCGAGCCGAGCCGAGATTATTGACGCTTATTGACGCTTATTTTCATGCGACAAGAAAATTTGTATATAACACAGTGAATGCGAGAATCAGCGCTGAAATTCTGTTTATTCCATGTGTTTTGCTTTTATGTCATTTAGTCTTATTGTTCATTTGTGTTTATAAAATGACTGTAGACGGTAATGGATTCTGCACGCTAAAAAGCAAACATTAACAATGCAAAACAGCTCGCAAAACGCGTTGATACTGTTTTCTCGCACTCATCAGCTTCGCCCTTTGCTCTTGTCGGCGTTCACTGTGTTATACACAAGCTTAAGCTGGAGACATTGGTGCTTTATCGGTAACCGTATCGGTAACCTTATAACAGCTGATTCGACCAACCTTATGAGAATCAATGCAATCGATTATTGGTGCCGCTAAGGTCGTAACCGTATCGTAGCCAACCAATTGGGTTTTGGTTTACCGTCGTAACGATAAACAGCTGATTACGTTAGGGATACGGATACAGCGATACGACATACGGCACCAATGACTCCAGCTTTATTTGTATTGACTTGTATGTAATCACCTTTATCGCACTGGCAATCTTTATCGCACTGACAATCTCGGCTTTCAGTTCTCACTCTGTACGCACCCTTAGACTTGCCGTAAAGTGAACAGCCCTACTACCTCTCTAAACACCACATTAAATAAGCCACACGCGTGGTGGTTGACCTGTCGAAACTTTTCGATACAGTAAGACCAGGAAAGTTTCCTTCGAGACTGAAGATGTGGATCCCGAACCTTTCGAAATGATCAGATGACATCAGCCAAATTCGGAACAAAATACCAATAGATGAGAGCTAATACAGGATGGTGTCATGCCTTAAATTTTTACATTTATGTACATATAGACACTCCTTTCTTCATCAGAAGAAGTTTACATTACCCCTTTACTGAAAAGTCCTAGGAGTTGAGATCTGCTTACATAATTATAAAATAATATAAAAATCAATCGGTTAACTGTCAAATAGAGTGTCGGCTGGTGCTAAAAGAAGATGGGGAAAGCCCTCAGATTGAAGAACTGATATTGAATAAAACTGTTAGTGCATTTATATGTTAATTTCCAACCACGAAAGAAATTGAGTTCCTTAAAAATGGGTAAGCTTCAAAAATTTCAAAATTGTATAAAGCGAATTAAGTCTAATAACTTTTTACGTAAAATATCACTAAATTCATGTAAACTCGAATGCCTTAAATTTTTTTATAATGTATTAAAAAAGTATGTATGACAGCTGTCAAATCTCTCTCCACCGCCTTTCATCACGCTATAGTCCCATAACGCAATAATAAAGGTGATGTTAACAACATAACCTCACTTTTTTGGCAGCCATATTTGATGGAATTATAGAAGGTGGCGCATTGCGCATATAAACATTAGTTCAGCTGTTTTTTATGGGTAATTTTTACGTCATTTTCCATCAGCTCTTGTTATACTCAGTTGAGCAGAGCTCACAGAGTATATTAAGTTTGATTGGATAACGGTTGGTTGTACATATATAAAGGAATCGACATAGATATAGACTTCCATATATCAAAATAATCAGGATCGAAAAAAAATTTGATTGAGCCATGTCCGTCCGTCCGTCCGTCCGTCCGTTAACATGATAACTTGAGTAAATTTTGAGGTATCTTGATGAAATTTGGTATGTAGGTTCCTGAGCACTCATCTCAGATCGCTATTTAAAATGAACGATATCGGACTATAACCACGCCCACTTTTTCGATATCGAAAATTTCGAAAAACCGAAAAAGTGCGATAACTCATTACAAAAGACAGATAAAGCGACGAAACTTGGTAGATGGGTTGACGTTATGACGCAGAATAGAAAATTAGTAAGATTTTGGATAATGGGCGTGGCACCGCCCACTTTTACAAGAAGGCAATTTAAAAGTTTTGCAAGCTGTAATTTGGCAGTCGTTGAAGATATCATGATGAAATTTGGCAGGAACGTTACTACTATTACTCTATATGTGCTAAATAAAAATTAGCAAAATTGGATGAAGAACACGCCCACTTTTTAAAAAAAAAATTTTTTAAATTCAAATTTTAACAAAAAATTTAATATCTTTACTGTATATAAGTAAATTAAGTCAAAATTCAACTCCAGTAATGATATGATGCAACAAAATACAAAAATAAAAGAAAATTTCAAAATGGGCGTGGCTCCGCCCATTTTCATTTAGTTTGTCTAGAATACTTTTATTGCCATAAGTCGAACAAAAATTTACCAATCCTTCTCAAATTTGGTAGGAGCATAGATTCTATGACGGTAACTGTTCTCTGTGAAAATGGGCGAAATCGGTGGAAGCCACGCCCAGTTTTTATAGACAGTCCACCGTCTGTCCTTCCGCTCGGCCATTAACACAATAACTTGAGCAAAATCCGATATATCTTTACTAAACTTAGCCCACGTACTTACCTGAGCTCACTTTTTCTTGGTATAAAAAATGGGCGAAATCTGACCATAACCACGCCCACTTTATCGATATCGAAAATTACGAAAAATGAAAAAAATGCCATAATTCTATACCAAATACGAAAAAAGTGATGAAACATGGTAACTGGATTGGTTTATTGACGCAAAATATAACTTTGGAAAAAACTTTGTAAAATGGGTGTGACACCTACCATATTAAGTAGAAGAAAATGAAAAAGTTCTACAAGGCGAAATCAACAGCCCTTGGAATCTTGGCAGGAATACTGTTAGTGGTATTGCATGTATAAATAAATTAGCAGTACCCGACAGATGATTTTCTGGATCACCTGGTCCACATTTTGGTCGATATCGCGAGAACGCCTTCACATATACATCTAAGGGCCACTCGCTTTTAAAACCCTCATTAATACCTTTAATTTGATATCCATATCGTACAAAAACATACCAGAGTCACCCCTGTCCCACCCTAATGGCGATATCTCGAAAAGGCGTCCACCTATAGACCTAATGCCCCCTCCCTCTTAAAATGCTCAGTAACACCTTTCGTTTGATACCCATATCGTACAAACATTCTAGAGTCACCCCTGGCCCACCCTAATGGCGATATCTCGAAAAGGCGTCCACCTATAGACCTAGTGTCCACTCCCTCTTAAAATGCTCAGTAACACCTTTCGTTTGATACCCATATCGTACAAACATTCTAGAGTCACCCCTGGCCCACCCTAATGGCAATATCTCGAAAAGGCGTCCACCTATAGACCTAATGCCCACTCCCTCTTAAAAGGCTCAGTAACAGCTTTCGTTTGATACCCATATCGTACAAACATTCTAGAGTCACACCTGGCCCACCCTAATGGCGATATTTCGAAAAGGCGTCCACCTATAGAACTAAGGATTACTCCCTTTTAAAATACTCATTACCACCTTTCATTTGATACCCATATCGTACAAACACATTCTAGAGTCACCCTGGCCCACCCTAATGGCGATATCTCGAAAAGGCGTCCACCTATAGACCTAATGTCCACTCCCTCTTAAAATGCTCAGTAACACCTTTCGTTTGATACCCATATCGTACAAACATTCTAGAGTCACCCCTGGCCCACCCTAATGGCGATATCTCGAAAAGGCGTCCACCTATAGACCTAATGTCCACTCCCTCTTAAAATGCTCAGTAACACCTTTCGTTTAATACCCATATCGTACAAACATTCTAGAGTCACCCCTGTCCCACCCTAATGGCGATATCTCGAAAAGGCGTCCACCTATAGACCTAATGCCCACTCCCTCTTAAAATGCTCAGTAACACCTTTCGTTTGATACCCATATCGTACAAACATTCTAGAGTCACACCTGGCCCACCCTAATGGCGATATCTCGAAAAGGTGTCCACCTATAGAACTAAGGATTACTCCCTTTTAAAATACTCATTACCACCTTTCATTTGATACCCATATCGTACAAACACATTCTAGAGTCACCCTGGCCCACCCTAATGGCGATATCTCGAAAAGGCGTCCACCTATAGACCTAATGCCCACTCCCTCTTAAAATGCTCAGTAACACCTTTCGTTTGATACCCATACCGTACAAACATTCTAGAGTCACCCTTGGTCCAGCTTTATGGCGATATCTCGAAAAGGCGTCCACCTATAGAACTAAGGATTACTCCCTTTTAAAATACTCTTTACCACCTTTCATTTGATACCCATATCGTACAAACACATTCTAGAGTCACCCTGGCCCACCCTAATGGCGATATCTTGAAAAGGCGTCCACCTATAGACCTAATGCCCACTCCCTCTTAAAATGCTCAGTAACACCTTTCGTTTGATACCCATATCGTACAAACATTCTAGAGTCACCCTTGGTCCACCTTTATGGCGATATCTCGAAAAGGCGTCCACCTATAGAACTAAGGATTACTCCCTTTTAAAATACTCCTTACCACCTTTCATTTGATACCCATATCGTACAAACACATTCTAGAGTCACCCCTGGCCCACCCTAATGGCGATATCTCGAAAAGGCGTCCACCTATAGACCTAATGCCCACTCCCTCTTAAAATGCTCAGTAACACCTTTCGTTTGATACCCATATCGTACAAACTTTCTAGAGTCACCCCTGGCCCACCCTAATGGCGATATCTCGAAAAGGCGTCCACCTATAGACCTAATGCCCACTCCCTCTTAAAATGCTCAGTAACACCTTTCATTTGATTCCCATATCGTAGAAACACATTCTAGAGACACCCCTGGTCCACCTTTATGGCGATATCTCGAAACGGCGTCCACCTATGGAACTAAGGATCACTCCTTTTCAAAATACTCATTAACAGCTTTCATTTGATACCCATATCGTACAAACACATTATAGAATCACCCCTGGTCCACCTTAATGGGGACATCTCGAAAATGCGTCCACCGATAGACCTAAGGCCCACTCCCTCTTAAAATGCTCAGTAACACCTTTCATTTGATACCCATATCGTACAAACAAATTCTAGAGTCAGCCCTGGTCTACCTTTATGGCGATATCCCTAAATGGCGTTCATCCATAGAACTATGGCCTACTCTCTCTTAAAATACTCTTTAATACCTTTCATTTGATACACATGTTATACAACCACATTCCAGGGTTACCCCAGATTGATTTTCCTTATTTTGTCTCCATAGCTCTCAACTGAGTATGTTATGTTCGGTTACACCCGAACTTAGCCTTCCTTACTTGTTTTTTTCTCTCTTTCTTTCATTCGCTGAAACAGTCAAGTGTGACGTAGATGCGCAGAACGAAGCAATTTTGAAGTCGTGAATGCACAATCTTCTGTTTGTGATTTGTGATGCGGTCCCAATATCTAATTGGTAAATAAAAGCTGCCATTATTTTGATGCTATGAAGGGTCGAAGGGTCCGGTTTGAATGATGCATGTCCCCAAAAGATTGGGTTAGTTACTTAAAACAAAACAGTTCGTGAAATGGTAAACAATCATATAATAATGTGGAGAATATTAGCATCACTATGCTGTTAGTAAATAATGACAACAACAAAAGCAGCATACAGCCACACTTATGTACATGTATGTACACATTAAAGCAAACCACCACACATGTGTACATGAACACATCAAAGTAATCCAGCTACACACATACATAGAAGGCGACGAAGAATATTTCACACACATAACCAGCAGATTAAAGCAAAGAAATTATCTCACATACACACATGTAGTAATTAGCTAAGAGAAGAAGTTGTTACTCTTGCATACACACGCATATAGCTAAATAACCAAGTATTAGATACAACTGTTCCTGATATTCATGAATAGTCTAGACCTTATGAGAAATAGGTGAACGAGTTTAACTGAGAGTATAAAGGCAGCGCGATGCAAGCGATAGTGAATCAGTTTGATCTAAACACGCTATTAGTTGTAAAGTGAAGTATAATTGTGAAGTACCCCCAAAGTAGTCTAAATAAAGACTATTTAGCAATACTGAATTTTGAAGTTATTTATTCGACAGCTCAGCGAATCCAACGTTAGCAGAAGGTGCATAATAATCAGAATTTCCCTAAATTAGTTACAATAACAAAATTCAATACTCATCTTTTTTTCATGCTAATCATAGGCTGCATCAAGGCGAATTCAGTACCAGGTGTTGTTATCCCAATATCGGATTGCTTCTTCTTGATTATTTTCCATACAGCGCCTTGTACTTTAATATGTCAGTTAATCGAAATCAATTAAAATTTTCTTTTTACTTAATATTCTTCTGCATGGCGAATTGGTTGAATTCACTTTGCCACCACCTGGTATGGATTCACCTTGGGCTGCATATTAATTTTTTTCGATTTGAAATTGAAAAAAAAAAATGTTGCCTCTTCCGAAAAAAATTAAAAATTCGATTAAATTAAAAAAAAATTTTTCATCTGCCAATGATTGCTTGGCACCGCTGTCAACAAACTCAGCTGAATATGAAAATTTCGAAAGGAATTTGCAACTCTTTGGCTTTATTTTTAAACTCCTAGAACTTACTTTTTTTTCTGATGTTTTTCGTTTCTTTATTAAGTCACATGGTAACAACCTTACTGATTAGATTACAGGTTAACTTAGCACTAGTTTAACATTTTTAAATGAGGAGACCTTGGCATGGCAAAGTCCAGATCAAGGCTTCTGGATAGGCGATTAAATTCTACAATACCTCTTATAAGAGGTGCGACACTGAAGTAATTCGAACGCAGCACCTCAACGCGGAATGTACTGTGGAACCGGACAGCTCTGTTAGGGGCATTGAAAGTCAACTGCCCAAGTAGTTCTGAACAGTCAATGGCACCGGATATTATGTCAAAAATAAATATTACGTTTATATTGTATTATATGTATTTACGTTTTGAACAAAACACCTTACTTACGTGTAGAGGTTGAAGAGCAAATCGTATGAACTTGCACTGAATTCTATCAATTCTTAAAGATTGTGAAGAGTATATCGGATTCCAGATGACTGAAGCATACTCTAGTTTTGAACGCACTAAGGCATTGTATATGATTTTCCTGGTATATGGGTCCTTGAAATCCTTAGCATATCGTAACAAGAAATCCAAGCTGGTATAAGCTTTTAGTATGAGAAAGATTACATCATTACCGAAAGTAAAAGTTAAGTCAAAAATTACGCCTAGATCAAGAAACTCTTTAACTGACGCAAGAGTTACATTTGAAATCGAATACACGAAAGAAAACACATTCATAGATTTAGTATACGTTATGTGACAGCATTTACTAATATTGAGTCGCAGATTAATTTGAATGGCCCAAGTATTAATAGCACTTAGATCTCCCTGCAGATGCAATGCATCAGAGGTACGGGAGATCGTCAGCATAAAGCAAATAATTCGAATTGTTTATGTCTAAGCCAACATCATCAATAAACATTAAGAACAAAATAGGACCAAGACTTAGTTTACTCGATTTCAATAAAAGAGATTCTATTTTCCAAATAGAACTTCAGCCACAACAGAAAGCTTGAGTGAAAGCCCATGTTTTCAAGCTTCCACAGTAGTAGTTTGTGCGAAATTGTGTCAAAAGCCTTAGAAAAGTCCGTATATATGATGTCAACGTGACATCCATCCTTAAACGCAGATACACAAAACTGAGAGAAAACAGCCATATTTGTGACAGTCGAACGTCTCCCATTAAAACCATCCTTACATGGATCGACTATTATATTGATAGCGAATGATAAATTGTTTTTAACTACCATTTCAAAAAGTTTTGAACATGTTGACAGTTTGAATATTGGCCTGTAATTCTTTACTTCATTTTTATTGCCAGACTTGAAGATAGGGGTGATAGACGCCAGCTTCCAGCAATCAACAAAAACTCCAGTCGATAGCAAAATATTTAAAATGTGACACAATGGTGCACAAAGGGAAATACTACACTTCTTAAATAAAAAAGAGGGCAATCCATCTATATCATTTTTGATTGAGGACTGTAAGGAGGATATACCCAAGATAATATCGGTTTCAGATACGGACAAAGACCCAAAGTCTAAAGGTTTGAGGCTATCAGTAAGATACCTGTTATCAAAGTTATCCGCCTCAACAACAAAAGTAGACTTAACAACTAAGGAAGTCTAAGTTCGGGTGAAACAACATTACATACCCAGCTGTACACTTGAAATGCTGTTGTTGTTTGTTTTGTGTGCTTAATAGTGTTAAAAGGCTGCGCATTAATACATATAGAAATGGTTCTATTCTGAACTAATTTTTCTTCGAGTTATGGCTCCCGAAACACAGAAAATTGCTTAGTCATAAGAGAGTCGGTGCCACGACCATTTTTTAAAATTTGAAGTTTTTCCTATTTATTGCTATAAATCCGCTTGGGAAATGAAATACCATTGATATAAAGCTCTTTTTGCAAAGATATAGCTTATTTTATTCGTCCACGACCCTTTTAAAAATATTTTATATAAAAGTGGGCGTGGTCCTTAATCAATTTCGTTAATTTTTCTTCAAAGCATTCCTTATAGTAAAGGCAACCTCTCTGCCGAATTTTGTTACGATAGGTTTAACGATTTTTGATTTATGTTTAGTAATATTTGTAAAATTGATTTTATCACAAGTGGGCGGTGCCACGCCCATTTAAATTTTGTTGTTTCCAAATTTGTATCAAGAGTCTCAATGTCAGTCCACACATCAAATTTCAACGTTGTGTTTTCCAAAATGTTATATATATAAAAAGTGGGCGTGGTTATCATCCGATTTCGCTCATTTTCAATACCAATCTATTCTGGGTCCAGATAAGCTCGTGTAGCAAATTTGGTGAAGATATCACAATATCTTATCGGTTAACGGCCAGACGGACGGACGGACGGACATGGCTGAATCAAATTTTTTTTCGATACTGATGATTTTGTTATATGAAAGTCTATATCTATCTCGATTCCTTTATACCTGTACAATCAACCGTTATCCAATCAAAATTATAATACCCTGTGTACAAGTACAGCTGGGTATAAAAAAGTCAGCAAAAAGATTTTCCGAATCCACCAAACTGTTAGAGCAAATTTCATTAAATTTAACACAGGTTGGTATATTAGAACAACCTTTATTTGAACGAACATAGTTCCAAAAAGATTTAGGATTAACTTTCAACTCATCTTCAACCCGAGAAACGTTTTTATTGTACAAAAACTTATCAAAAACATTGAACTGCGTCATATAAGAAGTATACTGATCTTTAAAAGCAATATCGCTGGTCGTCTTGTATAATTTAAAGTTCTTGTTTCTTTGCCTTTTCAACTTTTTCAACCTAGTATTGTATCAGGGTAGTTTGTGAACCTTAACCGGAAGGAGAGAGAGATTCCTACTGAATATGTCA
Organism: Eurosta solidaginis; assembly: GCF_040869045.1. NCBI lineage: Eukaryota > Metazoa > Arthropoda > Insecta > Diptera > Tephritidae > Eurosta > Eurosta solidaginis. Next base: position 109,047,586 of record NC_090319.1, read on the forward strand.
GCCATCTTTAGCAGAAAAGCATTGAAACATTCAGTAGCATCTGTAGCATAGAAAATAGATTTTCAGTATATTTCAGATATGAGAGAGTTTAGATATTCATAATTTGCACCCTTAAAGTTATAGGAGCGCCCATTATTATTTATATTGTTTTTCGGCACTAGGTCGAAGAATTCTATAGATAAAGATAATGCTACGTGATGCATATCTGATTTATATATAGGAAACACACATTCTGTCAAGTAAGTTATGAGGTTTTCATTGACAAAAGTTAGGTCCAAAATATTGCTTAACTGGTTCACGAAATTGTTAATCTTAAATAGATTGGCACTAAAAAGGGTGTCTAGGAAATTAATCTCGTGGTGACGATGAACATTAGTAGGTGTTAAGATATCATCATCTAGTATTTCCGACCAAACAACCTTACTAAGATTAAAATCCCCCAAGACGCAAAAATTACTATCACCAAAGTCCTTCAACTTTGTCTATAAAGTAAACCAAATTTTATATAAAATGTATGTAGTCTTTTCAAAGGTTTACATATTATTTCAAGAAGTTTAAAAAACAATTTAAGCCGTTGCGAGGTTCAGAATGAGGCTCAAATTTCTAGCCGCGTAGTTATAGTTTAGATGAAAATGGTTTTCACTTACTTACTTACTTACTTAATTGGCGCTTAACCGTCTAAACGGTTATGGCCGTCCAACAAGGCGCGCCAGTCGCTCCTTCGCTCCGCCAACCGGCGCCAATTGGTCACACCAAGGGAGTTTAAATCGTTTTCCACCTGGTCCTTCCAACGGAGTGGGGGCCGCCCTCTACCTCTGCTTCCATAGGCGGGTTCCGATAGAAACACTTTCTTGGCCGGAGCATCATCTTGCATTCGCATAACATGGCCCAGCCAGCGCAGCCGCTGCGTTTTAATTCGCTGGACTATGTTGATGTCTGCGTATAGCTCGTACAGCTCATCATTAAATCTTCTTCGGTACTCGCCATCGCCAACGTGTAGAGGTCCATAAATCTTTCGAAGAACTTTTCTCTCGAACACTCCCAAAGCCGCTTCATCTACTGTTGTCATGGTCCATGCTTCTGCCCCATATAGCAGGACGGGTACGATAAGTGACTTGTAGAGTATGATTTTCGTTCGCCGAGAGAGGACTTTACTTTTCAATTGCCTACCTAGTCCAAAGTAGCATTTATTGGCAAGATTGATTCTTCGCTGGATTTCAGTGCTGATGTTGTTGCTAGTGTTGATGCTGGTTCCCAAATAAACGAAGTCTTTTACTATTTCGAAATTATGGCTGCCAACAGTAGCGTGGTTGCCAAGGCGCATATGCGCTGACTCTTTGTTCGATGACAGCAGGTACTTCGTTTTGTCCTCATTCACCATCAAACCCATCTTTACCGCTTCTTTTTCCAGCTTGGAGTAAGCAGAACTAACAGCGCGGGTGTTTAGGCCGATGATATCAATGTCATCAGCATATGCCAGTAATTGCACGCTTTTATAGTATATTGTTCCAGTGCGGTTAAGTTCTGCAGCTAGTATAATTTTCTCCAGCATCAAATTAAAGAAATCACACGATAGGGGGTCACCCTGTCTGAAACCTCGTTTAGTTTCGAACGGCTCGGAGAGGTCCTTCCCAATTCTGACTGAGCTGATGGTGTTGCTCAACGTCATTTTGCACAGCCGTATAAGTTTTGCGGGGAAACAAAATTCAGACATAGCGGCATATAGGCAGCTCCTTTTCGTGCTGTCGAAGGCGGCTTTAAAGTCGACGAAGAGTTGATGTGTGTCGATTCTCTTTTCACGGGTTTTTTCCAAGATTTGGCGCATTGTGAAAATCTGGTCGATGGTAGATTTACCAGGTCTGAAGCCGCACTGATAAGGTCCAATCAGCCGGGTCACGGTGGGCTTCAATCTTTCGCACAATACACTTGAAAGGACCTTATATGCGATATTAAGAAGGCTGATTCCACGATAGTTGGTGCATTTTGCAGTATCCCCCTTCTTGTGGACTGGGCAAAGAACACTTAGATTCCAACCGTCGGGCATGCTTTCGTCCGCCCATATTTTGCTAAGAAGCTGCTGCATGCGCCTTACCAACTCCTCGCCGCCGAACTTGAATAGCTCCGCAGGCAATCCATCAGCGCCCACGGCCTTGTTGTTTTTCAATCTGGTTATTGCTATTCTAACTTCGTCATAATCGGGCGGGGGACATATATTCCATCATCATCGATTGCGGGATCGGGTTCTCCATCTCTGCGCGGTGAATTGCTGCCTCCATTTAGGAGAGCAGAGAAGTGTTCCCTCCATAATCTAAGCACTCTCTGGACATCAGTTACAAGGTCGCCGTTTTCATTCCTACAGGAGTTTGCCCCGGTCTTAAAACCTTCCGTCTGTCGCCGTATTTTTTGGTAGAATTTTCGGGCGTTATTCCTGGTGGCTAGCAGCTCAAGCTCCTCGCACTCACGCCTTTCTGCTTCTGCTTTTTTCTTCCTGAAAAGGCGTCTCGCTTCCCTTTTCAACTCACGATAGCGTTCACACACTCCTCTTGTCGCGCTCGCTTTTAACGTAGCCCTGTAGGCAGCGTCTTTTCTTTCGGTTGCAACGCGGCATTCTTCATCATACCAGTTGTTTTTTCGTGGCCGCCGGTAACCAATTTTTTCCTCGGCGGCGGTACGAAGTGCTTTGGAGATATGCTCCCACTGCTCCTGTATTCCTTCAGGATGAGTTTCACTTACTGATCGTAAAATGTAATACGGGCCCACGTCTAAAGTCGTATTGATAATGTCCCTGTTTTGCGTTGCCTTTGTGCATTGTCTTTCGCGCAATACGCTATGAAGTTTAAACTGTCTGATCCGTGAAGACCTCACATACATATACTGAATGAGTCCATAGTTAACGCTATACGCCACGTATATAGAACCTCCGTTCGCCCCGGTCTTGAAGCATTCTCATCAGTCGGTTTTTCTTGAAAAGTTTTCTGCAGACATTGGTCGTTATCGGTAACCGTATCGGTAACCGTATCGGTAACCTTATAACAGCTGATTCGACCAACGTTATGGGAATCAATGTAATCGATTATTGGTGCCGTATCGTAACGCTAAGGTCGTAACCGTATCGTAGCCAACCAATTGGTTTTTGGTTTTTCGCCGTATCCATAACCTAAAAATATTTGAGTTGGTGAATTTAATAACTTTTTTTTAATTTTATTTATTGTTTTGGATACGTTATGACTAGGAGACTTATTTTTTGTGGAATATGTTTGTAATTTTTTGCGTTTTCTTCATTTTTATGAAATTTTTACGATTTTTAGGTTAAGGCAACATTAATTGATAACAATGTATCGTATAGGGTTACGTTAGGGATACGACTACAGCGATACGACAAACGGCACCAATGCCCCCGCTTTAAAGCTTCCACGCTAATGAACTTATTCAACACGAGTGAAGCGCCCGTGCGCGGCTCGGTGGAACGTAATGCGGAAGAAATGTGGTCATACTGATCGGTAACATTGTTACCTTGAAGATTACTCAGGTATGGGAGCTGAGCAATCATCACCTGTCTATTCTGTGAACAGTTTCTAGGCCAACTGTCCGTGTCCCTTTCTTCACTGCACAGAGGCGTTTGTGTATGTTTGTTATTGTGTATATACCTCGTTCGGTGAGTATCTATCTATCTTGATATGAATAATTTCTGGCAGAAGCATTTCATATTTACGCATAACCGATTTAGCCAGCCATTAAAATTAACACTTTTTTTCCCAACACAGCAGACAATAAAAAATATTAAAAGCTAAAAATCTGAAATAAAGTGGGTGACTATTTAAGGTGGCGGACGATAACGAATAAAGAAAATTACGAAAAAATGTTTTCCAAGCCACTGCAATCGCTGCCATAATCGAGGGCATATGATCATTTCTTCTTTTCATTTTACCCTTATTACTTACATTTTTAAGTCCATAAAAAGCAAAAATTAGTTATTTGCATATTTTTTATATTGGTTTTGCGGAAAAATAAGGCAAAACTTGTAAATGTCTACCAAATCCTTTGAAAATAAGTTCGTGAGGTTTTTGTTGTATGTTTCATTTGTTGTACTTCTAACAAAAAGTATTCCACCTTAAGGAGCCTGGCATATTCTTAAGAAGGCTTAGATAAACTACATAGCATCCGAGTATGTGACTGAGCGTTGTAGCCTTTAGCATCTGACCCACTCCGTGACACAAGAGGGTTACGGAATGTCGGTGACCAAAAGCCCACCCTCCTAATCCAGTGAGATATGGGACCGTTATGGTTCAACCGTTCTTGAAAGTAATCTTCCCGTCAATAAGCCGTCAATAGGCTGTGGTAGAAGGTTCTTTTTCCCCATATTTATTATAAGGCAACTGAGCCCGCTTTTTCCGGTGGACAGTCACACGGCTGCGGATGGGCAGAACAGTTGAATAGGACCGCAGCTGATGGAAGACGACAGCACTTAAAGCATTAAGTCGGACTTGAAAGCGTAGGGTAAGTGAGCCGCGGCTCCAAGCAAAGAAAAGGAGAAAACCACTTTCATCCGTCGATTCAATGCCACTTTGAGATCTCAAGAGAAGCTTTTCGAATTTTTAAATTCTACCTCGAATATATATAGGCTAAGCGGCTGATATGTTACCGATGGACAAACAGCTCAATGATGGCGCGAGTCTTACAGAAAAACCTGTTATACCTGAGGTTCATGGCTCTCATCTGGAGAAGTGGTTTTCGGCTCATCCCGCACAAATTCGCCGTTTATTAAGTGAAATGAGAAAACTGAGTGAGAGGAGATAATGCTAAGAACTAAAAGCTACTGACTACTTACAACAACCTACCTATAGAGCATAAGAAGAGTGGATCTATCCTGTACCCTGTTAAATGCCACACAAGGTGGAGACCCCACCTGAGTGTTAAAAATGCTGATTGATGAAGAATGGTGTAAGTTTATAACATTGTAACAAATTTAAGGAGGGTCTGCCACGTTATCCCCAAAATCAAATTCCCCCAAAACAAAATCCCCAAATCAAAACCCCCAAAATCAAAATCCCCAAACTCATAATCCCCAACACAAAATCCCCATTTTATGTGTGAAATAAATTCAAATTAGGTTTAATATCGCCGCGACCAAAAAAGGCTAATTAATCCATACCAATTTTCTGCATAGGCGGCCTTCGGCCGCGCTTATAAAAAGTAACCCTGGGCTACGCCACGCCAAGTACGGTTCTGTGGTATGTGATGTCCTTCTGCGTAGTACACGCTTCTGTTAGCCTGTTAGAATTATAGCGACTAGTAGTCCTATATATGGATAAGTAAAAATATGAAAACGTGAATATATAGTTATAAATACATAAATATGAAAGAAAGAGGAAAGATATATTGCTATTTTTTACACGGTCATGATGTTTATCATAGCACTGGGATTTTGTGTTTGGTGATTTTGATTTTGGGGAGCTTGATTTTAGCGATTTTTATTTTGGGGATTTTGAATTTGGGGATTATGTGTTTGGGATTTTTTTTCTTCGGGGATTTTGTGTTTGGGTATTTTTTTTTTTTGGGATTTCGTGGCACTCCCATTTAAGGAAATTCTGCTTATTCCAAACCTTCTGCTAACGCTCGAATCGCTAAACTGTTGAATAAATAACTTCAATATTCAATAATGCAAAATGGTCTTTACTATTTACTACTACTTTGAAAGTACTTCACAATAACACTTATAATTCACAACTAATAGCGTGCTTAGATCAAAACTGATTTCTCATTCCTCAGCTTGCGCTGCTTTTATACTCTCAGTTTTCTCGTCCATCCATTTCTCCTAAGGTCTAGTCATTCCGCGACACGGAACTCCAGAACAATTTTATCCCTTGCTTGGTTATTTGCTATATACATGTATACTATTTGTACTTTATGTTTCTCTTATAGCCATATGCGGGTGTATGTGTGAGTACTACTTCGGCTGATGATTACATGTGTTTGCGAGTATCTCTTCTTTGCCTTGTATGTACATATGTGTGTAAATCTGTGATAACCATTTTGAAAGTGTGGCTGAGTGAGTAAAACTAAAATCATCTTATTGGTAGTGGTTTAGTTGGTGATGAAAAATTAATGAGGTAGGACGTATGTACGCATGTTTGTTAACACACAAAAAGTAATTCGTAAATATGCCATATAAATACTACTTTATTGCTTGAGTCTAAGGAAAAATTTTAACAAAATAAATTGTTAACATGAAACCATGAAAACATTCTGCGCATGAGCGTTTCTATGCAAAAGATCTTTTCGAAAATGCGCAAATAAACAACAGCCTCTACCGATGTTGCTACTCTGCTTGTTCAGCGACAACTAAAGCCGAATAAAGACGAAAGAGAATAATAATACGTGTGAACTGGCGCCAACAATTATTCAACTAAATGGTTATCCCTGGTGTAAATAATGATTGATTTGTTTACGTACATACGAGTAGCTGCTTAGTTTCAACTTAGTGATACTAGTATCAGGTTAACAATGCTAATATTCGCCAGACTGCCCTCCACCTAAGTCTGCTCGTCCCGATCAGACAAATTTCCTGATCTAAACGCTGCCAGCCTTTCCAAATAAACCATTTTCATTTTGGTTCGTGGTTTGCCAATGGTTTGTATGCGGTAAACTACATCGTTAATCCGTTTTACAACTTTGTATGGGCCTTCCCAATTACACTACAATTTCGGGGACAAACCTTTTTTTCGTTGTGGGTTGCATAACAGCACCAAATCTCCTTCCTGAAAACCTTCCGAATTAATTACCTTATCGTATCTGGCTTTCATCTTGTCACTCATAATCTTTGCTCGTTGCCTTACAAGATCGTGTATTTATCTCATCTCTTCTTCCAAGACACCAGTGGATTTCTTGGCATTTCTCTCCGCATCGGTATCTATCCCAGACTTCAAATCAGCTGGCAGTCGAAGGTCATTGCTAAAAATTACCTTTGCGGGAGTTTGGCCCATTGTCTCATGCACTGCCGATCTGCAAGCCATCAAGAATAATGATATGTGTGTATCCCACTCTTTATGGAACTTGTCGACTACTTTCCTTAAGTGATCCTCAAAGGTTCTATTGAAACGTTCCACCATACCATCGGACTAAGGATGCAATGCAGTTGTCCGTGTTTTTCGAATGCCCAACTTCTTATACATTTCTTGAAAAACAGCTGATTCAAAATTCCTGCCTTGGTCAGAGTGTAACTCCATTGGTACACCATACCTTACAACCCAATCGTTTGTTACCACTTCTGCTACTGTTTCCGCTTCTTGATTTGGGATTGGGTATACCGCTGACCATTTACTGAAATAATCCATAACCACCAGTACATATTTGTTTCCGCGGTTGCTAGTAGGAAATGGACCTGCGACATCCATGGCGATCCTTTCAACTGGTGCACCTGAAATATACTGCTTCATATGGCAATGACTTCTTGTTTTGGGCCCTTTCGCTCTGCTGCAAACCTCGCAGTTGGCAATCCCTCGGTAACCGACTGAGGGCGACCAACCCCATAGAATCTCTGCATAATTTTCTCGAGCGTTTTCGTGATTCCAAGATGACCTCCGCTTGGACCATTATGTAGCTCGCTGAGCACGTCAGGAATCCTTTTCCTGGGAACAACCATCAGTTTCTTCTTGCATTGACCATCCTCACTCTCCCATACTCGATGCAAGCAACCGGATATCAATTCTAAACTGTTCCACTGTGCCCAATATGACTTCGCAATGGGACTCTCTGCTGACATCTCCTCTCTATTTAGTCTTTCGTTTCGTTTGAGCCCTTGCATAACATGTGACAGATCTGTATCATCTAGCTGACACTTCCTTAGTTGTTCCTTGTCCCATTCATCCGTACACGTTATAGTCATTAGCCGGACATCTATAATGTCTTCTTTAGCCTCAGCATTTGAACGGTGTTTGCATTCCAAACTACATCGTCTTCGTGACATTGCATCAGCATTTCCATGGGTACTACCTTTTCGATGCTCAATGGAAAAATTATAGCTTTGGAGTCGCTCGATCCACCGTGCCAATTGACTTTCCGGATTACGGAGCTGCAGGAGCTATTTCAACGCTGCGTGATCAGTCCTGACGCGGAATCGCTGACCGTAGAGGTATTTGTGGAAATGTTTAATGCACTCTCCCAATGCCAACAGCTCTCTCCGTGTAACGCAATAGTTCCTCTCTGGTTTTCCAAGTGAACGGCTGTAATATGCAACTACCTTCTCCTGTCCATTAATCAGTTGTGACAAAATGCCTCCTATAGCATATCCGCTCGTATCTGCATCTAGAATATACGTTGCTCCTGAAATCGGATATGCCAACATTGGGGCTGTGCACAAACGCCCATTCAATGTTTGGAAATCCACTTGTTGTTCCTTCTTCCATTCAAAAGCTTTATTTTTTCTTGTTAGCTCGTGGAGGCTATGGGCTACGCTGGCACAATTTGGTACAAATCGGCGGTAATATGTGCATTCGCAGTGCAGATGCCCTCCGTCGTTACTTTACGACCCAAGTAACTAACTTGCTTCTTGAACAGAGAACAAATTTTGGGATTAAGTTTCAGACCAGCACCAGATATTCTATGGAAAACATCCTCCAAGTTCTTCAGATGTCCTTCGAAGTTCTTTCCCAATGCGATGATGTCGTCTAGGTACACTGAGCATGTTTTCCAATGTAGTGCTTTCAGTACCTGATCCACGAGTCTTTAAAAAGTAGCTGGTGCATTACATACTCCAAAGGGCATTACTGTAAATACCAAAGGCCATCTCCGACATTGAAGGCTGTTTTCTCTTTGTCTTCCTCCTTCACCACCACTTGCCAGTAGCCACTTTTTAAGACCAGTGTGGAAAACAATTTTGTACCAGATAGCGAGTCCAGTGTCGTCATTTCATGGCAATGGGTAGCTATCCTTTTTCGTAACGTCATTCAACTTCCGGTAGTCCACGCAAAACTAATTTTTCCATCCTTCTTCTTCACAAGTGCCACCGGTGAGCTCCATGGACTAGCTGATGGTTCGATTACGCCGCAGTCGCTCATTTCTTGTATGATTTGACTCACCACTTCCTGCTTCGACAATGGAACACTACGAGGAGATTGGTGGATCGACCTGGCATCTCCAGTGTCAATTTGATGTTTCACAACGTTGGTGCGGCCTGGTTTGGAGCCATCTTGGTCAAATGTGTTTGTGTACTTTACGATCAGCTGTTTTTCCTTACTCTGATAGTGTTCCTCTAGCCACTCCGTCCATGCCGTAATGTCATTTGAAAGTTTAATCTTGCTAGTTGAAACGTTTTCCTGGAGCTGTTCACAGTTAATAACTATTTCAGCAACTTGGCATCTTCCCAATATAGCTCCTTTGGCCAGTTTGAGTGATGACTTGAACTCATTGAGTACTCTTACCGGAATACGTCCATCTTTTTTTGTCATATCCAGGGTTTTTCCTACAAGTATATTCGGTGTTGATTTGTTTGCTGTTTCGAAAACCCACAATTTGTTTGTCCCACAATCTCCATCAACCTTTGCCCAGATGACTGCTTTGGTGGTTAACCAAATATTAAAATATTTATTTTTTTTAAATATAATTAAATTTTTTTGATATTTAAATTATGATCAAAAATTTTCATTTACCAAAAAGTAATTCGATAACAAAATATTTCAAATTCAAAGTAAAAAATACAAAGTTAATAATTTAACAACAAATAATAAACAATATATTTACCCCCCCCCCCCCCCCCCCAAGATTATTTAAAACAAACTAATTATTAATTAATATTAAATGTAACCTTTTTTTGTTTTTTGTTGTTTAGTGTATTTGTATTTGTATTTCAATTAGTGCTAATAAGTATATTTGCTGGTTTAAGTAAATCAATCGAAAAATTTTTAATAGCATTTTTGTATTGAATTGTAAATGTTTTATGTTTCTTAGAAATAGCTTTAAAAGTTCCTTCATAAGGTGATTCTAAATTAGATTTATGAAGAACTTTAACAAAAACATACTTACAATTTTCTAATTTTTTAGGAACGAAAAAGTTTTCTTTGTTATGATGAAAAACGATTCAAGGTTCGATTCGAGCTCAAGGCCAGAACAATAATTTTTTTCTAATGATAATTATTGTTATTTTTTAATTTTTCTAAATTTGAAAAATTGTATTTTTGTTTTTGCAATAGTAAGTAGAAAATTTTTCAGACAACCTGCCATAGCTGCGCAGATAGATCCATTTCGAAGGGTGCTAAGCCTTCATAATCAGAACGCTTTAGGCATGCTGCGCTAACCATTTAGCTATACAGCGGTGGTTTGTTTGACTGGCAAATTTGCTACTTCTATTCCTTTTTACCAACTATATTTATTGCACCAGATGGCGCAACACTGAATAAATATAGTTGGTAAAAAGGAATAGAAGTAGTAAATTTGTCAGTCAAACAAACCACCGCTGTATAGCTAAATGGTTAGCGCAGCATGCCTAAAGCGTACTGATGATGACGGCTTAGCACCCTTCGAAATGGATCTATCTGCGCAGCTATGGCAGGTTGTCTGAAAAAAATTCTACTTGCTATTCCAAAAACAAAAATACAATTTTTCAAATTTAGAAAAATTAAAAAATAACAATAATTATCATTAGAAAAAAATTATTGTTCTGGCCTTGAGCTCGAATCGAACCTTGAATCATTTATCAATAGGCCGATAAAAACAAAAACAATTGTTAATAAACCATGAGCACTTGGGAATGTCAAACAAAGTCATTGACAATAAACAAAAATCCAGCATTATCAGTGATTTGCACCAGATGGCGCAACACTGAATAAATATAGTTGGTAAAAAGGAATAGAAGTAGCAAATTTGTCAGTCAAACAAACCACCGCTGTATAGCTAAATGGTTAGCGCAGCATGCCTAAAGCGTACTGATGATGACGGCTTAGCACCCTTCGAAATGGATCTATCTGCGCAGATATGGCAGGTTGTCTGAAAAATTTTCTACTTGCTATTCCAAAAACAAAAATACAATTTTTCAAATTTAGAAAAATTAAAAAATAACAAAAACTATCATTAGAAAAAATTTATTGTTCTGTCCTTGAGCTCGAATCGAACCTTGAATCATTTATCAATAGGCCGATAAAAACAAAAACAATTATGATGAAAAACTTTAGAACGAACAAGCGAAAAATATTCCCTTATTTTTTGAAGAGCATCGTTAGAAAAATCATGTTCTTTATTACTATTTGAAACAATTAATTCACCAGGTATTCTAAGTGTTTGGCCATAAACAAGTTCAGCAGATGAACATTTTAAATCTTCTTTAATAGAAGTTCGTAAACCAAGTAGAATGAATGGTAAAATGTCAGACCAATGAACCGAGTCGTTTGATGATCGAACTTTTAAAGTTCGATGAAATCTCTTTATCATGTTATTTGCTTGGGGATGGTAAGGAGATGTATGAATTTTATGAGAACCTAATAGTTTAGTTAATTCCGTAAAAAATTTTGAAGTGAATTGTGAACCTTGATCTACTGTAATATTTAATGGTATACCAAATCGTGGTATATAATTTTGATTAAAAGTTTTTACTATAGTATTTGTTGAAATGTCTTTAAGTGGATAAGCTTCAGGCCAATGTCAAAATCTGTCAATAATTGTTCAAATATAACAATTTTCATTTGAAACTGGAAGAGGTCCAACAATATCCATATGAATATGTTCAAAACGACCTGATGATATTTGAATTTTTTGAATAGAAGATTTAGTATGTCTTGAAATTTTGGACTTTTGACAATTGATGCAAGATGAAGTCCAATCGTAAATGTCTTTACGCATGTTAGGCCAATAATATTTATTTTGAATTAATTTTCTAGTTGTTCTTATACTTGGATGAGATAGTGAGTGAATTTTGTCAAATATAATTCTTCTCATAGAATGTGGAACATGAGGTCTAAAAGTTTGTAGAGAAACATCACACCATATATTTAAATTAATAACTGGAATATGAATTTCTTTTGAATTATTTATAGAATTTTTATCAGAAATGGTTTTTTGTAAAAATTTATCAGTTTGTTGTTCTTTATATAAAGTTTCTAAATTTATATGTTGAGTTGAAATTGCATTTATTTCTGGAATACGGGAAAGGGTGTCGGCAACTATGTTGTCTTTTCCACGTATATATTGCATATCATTTGTAAATTGAGCAATATATTCAAGATGACGTAGTTGACGAGGGGATCTATCTACTTTACAATTTAGAACATGAATTAAAGGTTTATGATCAGTATAAATTGTAAAAGTTCTACCTTCAAGAAAATTTTTAAAATGTTTAATTGAATTATAAATTGCCAAAAGATCACGATCAAACGTTGAATATTTAGTTTCTGTTGTAGTTAATTTTCTCAAAAAATAAGCTAGGGGTTCTAGTATATTATTGAGAGTTTGTTGAAGAACTGATCCAATAACAACAATTGATGCATCTACTGCTAATGATAAAGTGCCATTTTTGTCGAAATGTGTAAGTAAAGTATTTTTAGCAAAAAGTTTTTTAACATTTTCGAAAGCTGTTGGGGTTTCATTTGTCCAATTTAATTGTTTGAGTTTGTTTTTAATTGAATTTGTTAACATTTCATGCAGAGGACTAAGTTCTGTTGCTAACATTTTAAAATATCTGTGATAGTAATTTATCAGACCTAAAAATTTTTGTAACTTATTTATAGAAATTGGTTTTTCAAAATTTGTTATGATTTCAATTCGATCTAAAGATGGTTTAATACCATCGCCTGAAATTTCGTAACTTAAGAAATTTAATTTATTTACATCGAGAGTACATTTTGAAGGTTTGATATTTAAATTATATTCTTCAAGTATTTTGAAAACTGATTTTAAATGATTTATATGTTGATCTTCATTATCACTGGCAACAAGAATGTCATCAATGTATGTAAATACAAAATCGAAATTAGAAAATACTTCATTAATAAAGCGTTGCAAAGTTTGAGCACTGTTTCGTAAACCGAAAGGCATTTTTACGAATTCAAATATTCCAAAAGGGGTAGTTATTGTAGTTTCATGAATGTCTTCTTCTGCCATTGAAATTTGGTGGTAAGCACGCTCAAGATCAATTTTTGAAAAAAATTGTTTGTTTTTTAAATCAATTGTTAAATCGTGGATATGTGGTAAAGGATACCGATCTGGTGTAGTAATAAAATTAAGTCTTCGATAGTCTCCGCAAGGTCTCCAATCATTTGGTTCTTTTTTAGGAACGAGATGAAGTGGAGATGCAATAGGAGAATTTGAGGGTCTGCATATACCTGTTTTAGCTAAAAAATCAAATTCAGCTTTAGCAATTTTAAGTTTGATTGGACCAAGACGTCTGGGTTTCGAAAATGGTAAAATACCTTTTGTTTCTATCCTGTGAACCGTATGGTGCTTAACTTTATTAGTATAATCTTGTTCAGAGGTAATAGATGGAAATTCATTAAGTAATTTTGAAAACTTATTTTCGACAATAGGAATTTTGAGTGAGAAAATATCAGATAATCCAGAAGATCCAGCAACTTTAATTTTTGTAGTAGAATCCATTATTTCTTTATTTTTAATATTGACAATAATTCCGAATTTTTTTTAAAAAGTTTGCTCCTAAAATGGATGTATCAATGTTCGAAATAATGAATGGAAATTCAAAATTTCTTCTTAAACCTAAATCAATTTTAAGTAGTTTTGTACCAAAAGTTTCAATTGAAGAACCGTTTGCTGCAGTCAAAGTAAGATCCGAATTTCTTTTATAAATTTTAAATTTAGAAAAAGGAATAACTGATACAACTGCGCCGGTATCGATAAGAAAATTAAGTTTATTGAATTTATCAAAGATGAATAGGCGACGAGTAGGTTTAATAATAGTTCCATTATCCGTCACCGTCATAATGGATTGTTTCAGTTTAAATTTTGTTCGGAATTTGAAATATGATTTTGATTAAAATTGCACATAAACTTTTTTTGATTGTATCATATTTATTGAAAAGAGGCGGAGGATTACCAACGTCTAAAATTTTAGATATAGTATCTCCTTGAAGAGTAATTAAAACATTTTAAAATTTTAAATTATCATCATTGATATTGTTAATTCAAATTGTCCTACAACAAGTAAAAACCAGGCATCGGGAGATTCTTGCCAAAATTGTGGTAATTTAATAGATTTAGTAGAAGAAACATTTGTAAAGTTATCTTGTGTTGAAGTATCTTGTGTTATATTAGAGATGTTTTTTTGTGTTGTATTAATGTTAGAATTTTGAGTTGTATTGTGAGCCATGGTGTTATATGTATAGTTATTTGAATTTTCCAAATTTGTAAAATTACGAGTTCGTATTGGTGAACGTAGAACCATATGAAACAATTTAAATGATTAATTTGAAAATTAGAAAATATTAAATTGTGTTTTTTTTTTGGAAAGGGAGTTAAGAATTTAAATAAAATATTTATTTTTATATAAAAATAAGTAAATTTAAATAATTTATATTAAAATTGTTAAAATATAAAAATAATCTATATTTTTGCCGGCTCGAGGTCAATTAAAAAATAAACACAAGAAACCAGCTAAAATTACGGTGGTATGAGAAACAAACAGCGTCTGGACGAATCATCAATTTTAACTCTAAACATCCTAAAACGATGATCATGAATACAGCAATGGGCTGTATACGACGCATGTTAAATATATCTGACAAAACTTACCACAAGGAGATTACGGACGAAATAAAATATTTATTAAAACAAAATGACTTCCCAGACAACATTATAAACTCCCTAATTAAAAGATCAAAATACAATATTCAGCATCAAATTCAAGACAAACCCAAACTATTCAAATCGGTAACTTACGTACCCCATTTATCTGAACGCTTAATGATGTCAGATTGCTAAGACAAAGAGAAAATAAAAATATCTCACAAGCCTACAAGTACCCTTAAAAACATATTTAACAGAACTAAGTCAAAAATACCGGAAATGGACAAAAGTAATGTCACTTATAAAATCCCATGTAATGGAAACCAGAAAGAGCTGTGCAACAAGGTATACGTTGGTACAACCAAATCAAAATTAAAAACGCGATTGGCACAGCACAAATCAGACACCAAACAATGCCAAAATTCTTTTACACATAAAACTGCGTTAATGGCACACTGTGCATCGAGCGGACACTCTCCCAATTTCGCTAAAGCATCCATCTTACAGCAAGAAGCAAATTATTCCAAGCGTTTCTCACTTGAAATGTTACACATTATAAACACTCCGCCAAATATACGACTGAACTACAAGACTGACACGGACAACGTCGCGCATATTTACAGACATTTAATTACAAATAAAGTAGTAACAAACTCCACGCCTAAGCAAGAGGACGTGTAAATTAATGTATGTCATTTGTTGTTACTGTTTTATCAATATTTTGTTTATATAATGTTATTTGTTTGTATAGATTTTGCAGTTTATATCCCTGAGGACGGTTACCGCGTAGTAACCGAACTATATCGGATTTTTAAAGAAAACTTGTGTTTATTTTTTAATTGACCTCGAGCCGGCAAAAATATATATTAAATATGAAAGGTCGCCAAACAATTTACTCTATAAAAATAATCTTAAAATAAATTTGAAAATTTAAAGGGTTTAAAATTTTAATTTTAATTATAATTGGAAATTTTAAATTTAATATTAAAATAAAATTTATACTTACATAAAATTTAATTTAATAAAAAAATATTAAAATTAATAAGTAGTTGATTGATGATTGTAAAGATCTTAAGGGAATCAATTGCGCTTTTTGGACGTGATAATAATTAAATACATCGTTGTTGCTGTTTATGCAATGGCTTTGTTGTTTTTTTATAAATCTTATTTTCATCGTGATGTCTTACACTTTAAATCCGTTCTTGTGTATATTGTGCGTAAAATTATTGTAATAGCTCTTATTGTTGTGAAGCGGATAACTCAACCATTGTTTTTAAGCGTAGTATGTTGTAAATGTGTTTTTTTTGTTTTTTTTTTTTTTTTTTTTGTAGAGTCCTTTATTAATTAACAACTCGTACACAAATTTAATTTTTATTTATGTTGTCATAGCATGTCTACTAGTAAATTTCTGTTATAAGTACTTCATGTTTTTATTTGATTGTCCGCACTTATTTTTGTTTTTGTTTCGTATATACAATTTACAGCGACTGTTATATGAAATTTGCACAAAATATAGTTTATTAATTGAAGTATATTTAAGTTTCAGTTTTTTTGATCGATGTGCGATCTACAATTATGGTACCCTGATTTTACTTTTTAATTGTTTTATTGTTTCTTTAAAAGTTTTAACAATTAATTAAGCTATTTTGTTCATCAAATCTGCTAAAATTTGATTTTCGTTTTCGGGTGTTTCAACACGGTCACATCTACGCATGTCTATGGAGTTTCACTTATTTTCAAAACAGTAAATGTTTTAAGCACGTTTACAAAGAAATACATATAAAGTTAATTATAGCTTCGTATTATAATCACTAAAATTCATGTGTTCAAATAATTTTTTTTTTTTTTTTTTTGTTGACACCGAATGTATTTCCAAATTGGATTTTAAGTAAACAAACTGACAGCTGTTCGTTTAGTCTGTTTCGCACAACCATTTAAGTCGTTGTAAATACGACGGAGTAGTTACTTTAAAATTGGGAAATTTTTTGTTCAAAAAATCATTTATCACAAGCACGAGGTACTATATATACAAGCACGGACAGATATAGGTTCAGATAATAAATTCGTTTTAATTAAAAATTAGCGAATGAAAATTTTCGTAATCATTACAGTCATTAATGTAATAAAAGATTCGCGCAGGATCGTTGGTAAGATCGCCATTATATTTGGGGGTTAACCAAATATTAAAATATTTATTTTTTTAAATATTATTTAATTTATTTGATATTTAAAATATTATGATCAAAAATTTTCTTTTTGAAGTTATCAAAAATTTTCATTTACAAAAAAGTAATTCGATAACAAAATATTTAAAATTCAAAGTATAAAATACAAAGTTAATAATTTAACAACAAATAATAAACACCATAACTGCTTCTGATTTTGGTGGTATTTGCTGACTCTCTTCCACCAGCACTCGTTTACTGCTGTAGCCTCTCTCTTAGCCGAAATTAAGTGGCACATCAATGTTCGTATATCGCATCGTCTTGCTTTGCATATCGATCTTGATGCCTTGGTCGATTAAGAAGTCCACTCTAATTATGATTTCATCAACAATCTCTGCCACTATAAAATTGTGTAGTACCGTGACGTTCCCAATTGCTACTT
The DNA here is from genome assembly GCF_040869045.1 of Eurosta solidaginis. Taxonomy (NCBI): domain Eukaryota; kingdom Metazoa; phylum Arthropoda; class Insecta; order Diptera; family Tephritidae; genus Eurosta; species Eurosta solidaginis. The sequence continues at coordinate 109,064,914 of NC_090319.1, forward strand.
CACATTCTACTTCTCCAATTACCTGGGTGTCCTCTCCCGTGGCTGTACGTAATCTTGCTCCAAGCAATGGTCTTATCTGTTTGTTGACTAAATCTGATCGAACGATGGAATGAGATGCACCCGTATCTATAGTCAGTAAACGTTCCCTTCCATTCACATGTCCTCTGACAGTAAGATTGCTTGACCTTCCAATTTGCGAGATAGAGATTATTGGGCATTCAATTGCGGGAGCCAGCTGTCGCCCCTCGCGGCTTTAGTTTAACGATTGAGTAGATTTGGAGATTTGCTCATCTCCTTCAGCTCTGCGTTTAAGGCCACCCACATCGTTGGAACTGTTAGGGTTGGTACTGCAATAACGTGCAATGCGCGCTGGCTTTCCACACTTAAAGCATTTGACGGCACCATCGATTTTCTGCTGCGTTCCTTTTAATGCTTCCAAAATTGTGTCTACCCAGTCTGACCTTTCCACTTCCACGGGATGGGCTTTGTATGCGGCCTTACTCAAAAGTGAGACAGTTTCCTGAGTTAGTGCATTGGATACTGTTTCAGCAAATGTTTGCTTTGGGCTTGCGTATGTAGCTCGCTTCGTTTCGACGTCCCGTATGCCATTTTTAAAACTCCGAATCTTTACCCTTTCAGTGTATTCCACGGGTGCGTTTGCAAGATGAGCCAATCTTTCAATGTCTGAAGCAAACTCCTGCAAAGTCTCGTTAGATTTTTGGTAGCGGTTTTGCAATTCTATTTGGTAGATTTGTTTCCTGTGTTCGCTTCCGTAACGTCGTTCTACAGCAGCCATTAATGCTTCATAATTGTTCCGCTCTCCTTCGGGAATCGTCTGTAGGATTTCGGCTGCTGGCCTCTTCAATGCTACGAACAGTGCAGCAACTTTATAATCCGCATTTCAGTTGTTCACTGTTGACGTCTTCTCAAATTGAAGCTTAAATTCCTGGAAAGGAACAGAGCCGTCAAAAGATGGAGTTTTTACCTTCGGATTGCTCGCTGGAACAGCTGGGCGATTTAGTTGTAACTGCTCCATACGTTCTTTTAACGCTTCTATCTCGGCATCAATTTTGTCCTCGAGTTGTAAAATTTTTGCATTCTGCTCTTCCAGTTTTGCAAAGAGCTGCGATGATACCCGAATGATATCGGAAATTTGTGCAGATAAACGAAAATAACAGCTTGGTGGCAGGTTGACATACATACAAACAAACATACGCATTCCATGTCAGCACGTTGTCAAAAATGTTGCAATGTAACGGCTGAATTCTGTAATTCAGTCTCATCTCAAAAGTCGCTAAATTTGAGATTTTCCTTTACGCCCCGATTCTGAGCGTTACCGGTATAATAGTACCCAGAACATTACTTACTTACTTACTTACTTAATTGGCGCTTAACCGTCTTAACGGTTATAGCCGTCCAACAAGGCGCGCCAGTCGCTCCTTCGCTCCGCCAACCGGCGCCAATTGGTCACACCAAGGGAGTTTAAATCGTTTTCCACCTGGTCCTTCCAACGGAGTGGGGGCCGCCCTCTACCTCTGCTTCCATAGGCGGGTTCAGATAGAAACACTTTCTTGGCCGGAGCATCATCATTCATTCGCATAACATGGCCTAGCCAGCGTAGCCGCTGCGTTTTAATTCGCTGGACTATGTTGATGTCTGCGTATAGCTCGTACAGCTCATCATTAAATATTCTTCGGTACTCGCCATCGCCAACGCGTAGAGGTCCATAAATCTTTCGACGAACTTTTTTCTCGAACACTCCCAAAGCCGCTGCAGCTGCTGTTGTCATGGTCCATGCTTCTGCCCCATATAACAGGACGGGTACGATAAGTGACTTGTATAGTATGATTTTTGTTCGCCGAGAGAGGACTTTACTTTTCAATTGCCTACCTAGTCCAAAGTAGCATTTATTGGCAAGATTGATTCTTCGCTGGATTTCAGTGCTGATGTTGTTGCTAGTGTTGATGCTGGTTCCCAAATAAACGAAGTCTTTTACTATTTCGAAATTATGGCTGCCAACAGTAGCGTGGTTGCCAAGGCGCATATGCGCTGACTCTTTGTTCGATGACAGCAGGAACTTCGTTTTGTCCTCATTCACCATCAAACCCATCTTTACCGCTTCTTTTTCCAGCTTGGAGTAAGCAGAACTAACAGCGCGGGTGTTTAGGCCGATGATATCAATGTCATCAGCATATGCCAGTAATTGCACGCTTTTATAGTATATTTTTCCAGTGCGGTTAAGTTCTGCAGCTAGTATAATTTTCTCCAGCATCAAATTAAAGAAATCGCACGATAGGGGGTCACCCTGTCTGAAACCTCGTTTAGTTTCCAACGGCTCGGAGAGGTCCTTCCCAATTCTGACTGAGCTGATAGTGCTGCTCAACGTCATTTTGCACAGCCGTATAAGTTTTGCGGGGAAATCAAATTCAGATATAGCGGCATAAAGACAGCTCCTTTTCGTGCTGTCGAAGGCGGCTTTAAAGTCGACGAAGAGGTGATGTGTGTCGATTCTCTTTTCACGAGTTTTTTCCAAGATTTGGCGCATTGTGAAAATCTGGTCGATGGTAGATTTACCAGGTCTGAAGCCGCACTGATAAGGTCCAATCAGCCGGTTCACGGTGGGCTTCAATCTTTCGCACAATACACTTGAAAGGACCTTATATGCGATATTAAGAAGGCTGATTCCACGATAGTTGGTGCATTTTGCAGTATCCCCCTTCTTGTGGACTGGGCAATGAACACTTAGATTCCAACCGTCGGGCATGCACTCGTCCGCCCATATTTTGCTAAGAAGCTGCTGCATGCGCCTTACCAACTCCTCGCCGCCGTACTTGAATAGCTCCGCAGGCAATCCATCAGCGCTCACGGCCTTATTGTTTTTCAATCTGGTTATTGCTATTCTAAATTCTTCATAATCGGGCGGGGGGACATATATTCCATCATCATCGATTGCGGGATCGGGTTCTTCATCTCTGCGCGGTGAATTGCTGCCTCCATTTAGGAGAGCAGAGAAGTATTCCCTCCATAATCTAAGCACTCTCTGGACATCAGTTACAAGGTCGCCGTTTTCATTCCTACAGGAGTTCACACACTCCTCTTGTCGCGCTCGCTTTTAAAGTAGCCCTGTAGGCAGCGTCTTTTCTTTCGGTTGCAACGCGGCATTCTTTATCGTGCCAGTTGTTTTTTCGTGGCCGCCGGTAACCAATTTTTTCGTCGGCAGCAGTGCGAAGTGCTTTGGAGATATGCTCCCACTGCTCCTGTATTCCTTCAGGATGAGTTGTGCTCTCAGAGAGCAGGTGTGAGAGTCGAGTTGCGAAATCATTGGCAGTCTGTTGTGATTGAAGCTTTTCGATATCTAGCTTTCCTTGTGTTTTTTGTTCCTTGGTTTTAGCCGCGTTGAGGCGGGTGCGTATTTTGGCTGCAACGAGATAATGGTCCGAGTCGATGTTAGGTCCTCGGATCGTGCGCACATCTAAAACACTGGAGGCATGCCTTCCGTCTATCACAACGTGATCGATCTGATTGCGAGTATTTCGATCAGGAGACAGCCATGTAGCTTGATGTATCTTTTTATGCATGAACCTCGTGCTGGATATGACCATGTTTCGAGCACCGGCAAAGTCAATCAGCCTCAGTCCGTTAGGAGAGGTTTCATTGTGTAGGCTGAACTTTCCGACTGTAGGGCCAAAAACACCTTCTATGCCCACCCTGGAGTTAAAGTCGCCAAGCACGACTTTTATATCATGGCGGGGGCAGCGCTCATATGTGCGTTCTAATTGTTCATAAGTGTGTCTTTCTCCTCTGTCGGCGCATGGGCGCAGATGAATGATATATTAAAAAATGTTGCTTTTATTCGGATAGCGGCGAGACGCTCGTCCACAGGCGTGAACACCAGAACTTGACGACAAAGTCTGTCCACCACGAATCCGACGCCGAAACTGCGCTTATTCGTATGTCCACTCCAATAGATGTCACAATTTTTGATCTTCTTTCTTCCCTGCTTCGTCCAACGCATTTATTGGATGGCGGTGATGTCAGATTTTGCTTTGACGAGGACATGAACCGGCCGGGCATCTGCACCAATCCCATTCAGGGATCGGACGTTCCAGGTGCATGCCCTCAATTCATTGTCCTTCAAACGTTTGCCATGGTCGTCATCAATAGAGAGTGTATTTATCCGAGGCTTGTTGTTATATTTCATTGGAGTATGGTTTTACGTGGCGGGTCCCAAGCCCAGCGCACAACCCGCTCAGCGGGGGCGAAAATATTACTTGCACGTTTATATAGCGAGCCGCTTGCTCCAAGACAGACGCCCGCTTGCAGCCGCACCAGAGGTGTACAGACGCTGCCGATGAGATCTCCCCCGGCTAGCCCTTAAACCGATTATGTCAGAGTGGCCTAGCCAGGCTGTCGCCTTCTCACATTAGCTCACCTAAACATCCGTTTAGCGGCTACCCAGAGGATACTTGGCCGCAGGCGACCAGCAGTAGTGAGCTGCTTGAACATTATGTAACAGAATATCGTTACCAGTTCTTTTATCCCCGATTCTGGCCCAAGTGGTAACGCTGTCATCACCGAAAAACTGACCAGCGTCTGTGGAGAAATTTGAAAGGTAGTTTTCTTTGCTTTCACGGTTGCCACGTTGGCCCCTTCCAAACCCATTTGGTCCGCTGGTCCCTTTTCTTCAATTTTGGTCCTTTTAGGCAGTACCCACGATTGGTACTTTTCTTTCTTTTTCACTCAGGTAAAAATTCACAATATTGCCCAAAAATTCGTCACACTTTCGTTAGCCCCCATATAATTTTGAGTTTACTTCAATGGAACTCTCACCATAAAAAATTGCTCAGTCAATAAAATGTACCAGAACAATAACATTTCACCTAGGATATAATTTATGCCGGGCATTAAAAAGAAAAGTGTTGGCAAATACATTGTCGTTAATTGTTGATGAAATAACTGACTAATCAAAAAAAACTCTTGTTTTATAATAATATTAATAACGACTAGATATTTCGATCGGTTAAGGCTTGGTTTCCTCGAAAGCGGTGCCGCTATATAGCGGCCGTTACATAGCGGTATAGTACATTGTCAAAAATATTGAATTACAATTACATTACTTCTCGTTTGGCACTTTGATATATAAATATTTCTCACCCGGCTCAATGACTTCAAGGAATTCCAGGATTATTGCGCTGTTAAGCCACGCAAGGTAATTGAAAACTAAGTATCTTGGCACAAGAAATATTTTAACTCGACGACAAAAGGAAGCAAATGCAAAAGAGATTTGATTTCGGAAGAAATGTTTTGTATAAAATTATTCCCGTAGGTGCTAGCAGAACCCCTGAGGCCTGGGATCAAAACTCACACTTACTGAATCTAGGCTCTGATATGAAGTTTAAAAGTTAAGGGAAAAAGTATGGATCTATAAAAATAGTACTAACAAAATTGCCTAGTTTCATTTATGATTTACTGAGTTTTCCACATACATAGTTCGGCAACACCAGAACGTTTGGTTGGTGGAAGACATAGACTGATCCTATGTCAAAATATAGTACCATTTTTGGTTGCATGCACATATATTTGTTTGTTCAGCTTGAATTAAAGGAAAGTCTTCACTATGTTTAGTAAAATTTTATATGGAAACATCTTAAAATTTTGTATTTATACTAATAAAATAAAATAAAAAATTTGGTCCTTTTTTCGGTGAATTTTGGTCCCAAATGAAAACATGGTGTGGCTACCGTGTTTGCTTTACCGAAAATGTCTCACTTGTAGATACGAGGTTAACGAATAAATGGACGATGTGTATATGCATATTATGCATGATAAGTTTCTACATATTTATATTGTAATTTATTCTGTGAAAGTACATAATGTAAACAAATATGTATAGCAAGAGGCAACACTTTTTTACTATTATCTTTACTTATTTGCGCTTACAATTCTTTATTTTTCAGTTTTGCCTTTTTCTAAACAACAGCTGTTGTGTGGTTATTTGGATGTAACCACCTACTTTTGTGGGTAAAAAATTATCCAGCTACTTTCGCGGGTAGAATACCAAAAGGGTGTAAAAGTTGCCATATGATTTCGTTACCGTGGTGAAGAATGTTGTTACCACACTAGAATCGGGGCGTTAGAGACAATTCTTGTGAATTTGGATGATTTCGGTATTCAGTAAACGACAGTCACAAAAACAATTCACCATATCAACGAAATTCACCAAAAAGACAATTTACTCATACATTGAACAAATAATGACCCCTATTACGGTTGTCAACGTCAACCATCACTTCGTATCGTCGTCGACATCACGTCGTATCAACATGAATGTCACGTCAATGCATAATTGGTATTTACTAAGGCAATGTATTGATGTCGAAGTGATATTGATAAAAATACGATCCCTATATTTTTGACAGTTGTTTATTTACAATTTGTATTGAGTTAATTTTTTGTTTAGTGGACAATTTGTGGATATATTGCTGAAATCTTTTAGTGCACAATTAAGCATACACATAAGGAATTTGTTTGAATATTGTAGATGATTGCATTTCTCTTTAGTACACCATTAGCGACTCCTCTACCTCCCAGAGCGTGGTGCACTAATGAAAACTTAATCGAATTCGAGAGGGGTATCAAAATATTCGTATTGACCTCGGTATTAATAATCCGAAGGGGGAAATAAAAAATCCTTGAATGTTCACAAAACACCTTTTAATGAACCACTTGAAAGCTTGCAACTGTATTCTTGCAAATATTTCCTAACGCAAGTAAAATTTTTACTTTCCGGCTTCGGATTATTAAAATCGAGGTCAATACGTGTTTTTGATACCTCTCCTGAGTTTTTTGGACGTGTTTTAACAGTCGACCGCTGCCCTAGAACATTACCACAATTCTATTAAACAGTTGCTGGCTATTTTATCTATTTTCTGAAATTGAATACAAAATTAATAAACAAAGAGCATAAAAAGAGCTTATTTTTTTGAATTTTTAATAGCTGAATTCCGTATTGCCGCGCTTATCGTCAACAAAAACTGTGTTGTCAAATTTTGTGTCGCGTCACGTCAACACAACTTCAACATTGTTTTAGCCAATACCAAAAAAGCTTCAACACCCGTCAATAGTTGTCGACGTTGACAACGCCGATACCAATTCATGTGCACCCACAAATCACACACACAGAAGATTGCGAATTGCTTCGTGTTATGGTCCACTTGGGAGATTCAACCTTGGGACGTACCAGTTGGCTAGTGATAGGGAAAGGGTAGGATTCACCCTCACTCATTTCTGCCTGAGGTGGTTAAAACAAAATTTTGTTGGTTTCGTGCGGGTGGCATCGCCAAAAAATTCCCATGACATTGACGAATTTTCGATAACACCTGGCTCAATGGTGTAGGTGGCTCATCTCATCAGCTGATTTTATTCGTTTCATTGTACTGACCTAGAGATTGTCAAAAGGAGATGGCGAACGTAAAATGCAACCGATGCATCAGCAATTATGCACTGCCGGGGTGGTAAAGTTTTACCTAATCTAGCGCACAACGTTCCCACAGGACACAAAGTTGCAAAGTTTTACGCTTTCTCTACGTTCCATTCACCTAACATCAACACAAAGGGTAACAGCCGGAACGCGACATGTATAATGCTGTAGGGATGAGTTAACCATAACAACGAATCAATCGATAATCGTCGCCACAGTTAGATAACTGCGTTCTTCCATCGCTGAATGGAAGAGAAACATTTTTTCCACAAGACCATGGCGTGCGTGGCCACTTTGGAGGACAGAAAGAAAAAAATTGCCACGCTGACGAACGGAGTCAGACAAAAAGTCGGAGAAATCATCGAAACTGTGCAGTTTCCCATAAAATAACTTTTGCTAAGTAAACTGTGGACATTTAGTGAAAAATTTGCATTGCTTTTATCGTGTGCCATTGAGTGCATTAATATTGCATTTCGTGTGACGGAATAAGCCAAGAAAGTGGCGAAAAAATTTAGCTTTAAAAAAAAAAAAAAAAAAAATAAAAACTCAACTTACTCTACAGTTCTTTGCTTTTGCAATTTTTGCCTTATCAAAACGATTTATATACTTTTTTTAAATCCGCCAAAATTAAATTTTCAAACGCTATTCAAAAAGGAAAGAAAAAAGGAGAAGAAGTTTTGTGCTCCTGGCAGGCAGAAAAGTTTGAAGGTACATTCCAATTTGAAGGTGTAAGTGCAGTTTTGTAAAAGTCTTAAGCAAATCTAAAATTTTGGGCAAAACAAAAGTAAAATTTGTGGTCGGATAAAACTTGAGTGCCAATTATTGGAGTTCTATATTCGTTTAGATCTCAAGAGCAATCTGCAAGGCTATCACTTGCATTTAATGCATTTCATTTTAATCGTCCAACATCAGAACATGCAAACAAAGCGCTAATACTGCCAGACGCAACCACAGCCATTTCGACGCACCAACCACGAGCGCAACTGCCACCAACTGCGCCAACCACCATCGCCAGTGGCCACAACGACCACTTCGACCGCGCAACCACAACCGTACAACCCCATCGGCAGCGCCAACCAAACGCACAATAACCACCAGACTTACCACTACCAGCACTAGTAACAACAACCAGCAGGGCCGCCGCATATAGGCCTGCTGCAACACCAGCTTTAGTAACAAAAACCATCCAGCTGTGACAACTTACCGGCAATGACAGCATAGTACCAATTTACCAGCAACAAGCGGTGAGTTCGTTCCGTATTCGGAAACCAAATTTTTTTGTACCTTTAAACTTAATCAATTTATGAAATAATACACTTAAATATACACTTACAATTGTGCATATACATGAGTTGTAAAGGGTGCTTTTAAATTTAATCAGTTTAGGTTAGATTTATGAAATAATCCAATTTAAAATATGCACATACATAAGTGTAAAAGGGGATTTTAAATTTACTCAATTTATGTTAAATTCATGACCTAATACAATTTAAAAATGCGCCTATATATAAGCTGTAACCGGGGCTTTTAAATTTAATCAATTTATGCTAGATTCATGGCATACTACCATATAAAATATGCTTAAAAATATGTATATACATAAGCTGTAAATAGGGCCCTTAAATTTAATCAGTTTAGGTTAGATTCATGAAATAATCTAATTTAACATATGCTTAAAATTATGCATTTACATAAGCTGTAAAGGGGGCTTTTAAATTTACCTGAGTGGTAAAAAGGGGGGGGGGGGGGATACTTGATATCTATATTGGACTTGGGTCGTTCATTCTGAACTTGTTCAATTGACCGGGTTTCTCAACTGAACAAGTGGACTAGATCTTCGATCGCGATTCTAATTGTTCTTTTGGTTAATTTGTTCCCTTTAGTTCGTTTTATCTTAGGTTATCCTTTCTCCCTTCTCGTTCGCGAACATTGTTTATTCCTATATACCTACGCAGAAGTTCTGGGCACGAATGTCGGTGAGGCCACTTGCACCAAATATGCGTGGTATTCTTTGTGGGTGGCATTGCTGCAGCAGTGTATGTATATACTAGTAATGGAAAACCTCTTTTGTAAGAAAACTAATAACGTTCCTTAAACTCGGGAGGATCTTATTTACAATTCACGTCTGTACTCTTTAAATTTCCTGGATCTTCCGAAATTCGTAACTTTCTTTTGAAGTTAATTAAACTCCTATGCATATACTAACATAGTTACTCATAACCCATTTAAATATATATACGCAAAGCCTTGCAGCATACCGACCCCCATCTATACTGGGTGGGTTTTTTGTTTTTTTTTTTTTTTGCGGGTGCAAGCAGCAGCGGAATTATTTGCTTGAAAAAGAAAAGGGAACCGATGAACAAAAGGAATAACTTGTTCGTTCATCAGAAAGAACTAAGGAATCGAATCTCTGAAATGAACGAAAAATGCAAATTGCAATCTTTTTTTTCAGGCCTGAAATGTATTTTTTTTTATGCGATGCACATATATTACGCCTAGGGCGTATTCATTCGAATATAATTAGATTGTAAGGAAGAACACTTTTGAAGGGTGTGAAATAGTGCCGCTGACGGCCAATAAGCGTTGAACCTTTTGCGCTAGGTTCATGATTATCGAGCGCTAATATGAACGGTATACCAAATTTGTATATTTCGAATTATTAAATTTAAAATGAACAACAATTAAATATTTGATATCACATGCGTAGGTATGAAAAGTGCATAAACTATAGGCGCTTATTTAGCTTTAAAGACGGGACATGCAAATTTGTATATTGCTCAACCCTAATTGAAATGAATTGTAAATAAAATATTATAGTAATGGGAATGCTGGCGTTCTTTTTTATTTAGAAAACATATAGGGTATTCAGGTAAGGGGCCACCGAAATACAGGTGCGTCGGTGGCCATGGATTTTGAGAGTGGGCTAAGCACAGGGCGTCGCAACAACACCCGCGGCGCCCCTCTATATATTCGGCCCTATACTTCTTTTTTTCCCTTTTCAGTTTTTTTTTGATTTTCAGTAATAGTAACCGGTCATTTCCGGTTCGGTTAAGTTTTTTTTTGCGTTTAGATTTTTTTTTGAATTTAAAATTTTGAATGTTTTAACGGTCTGTCCGTAACATCCGGTTCGACCGGATGTTGTTTTAGTCCATTTGAGCGTTTTGAATTAGTTCTGCGCGTATTGTCAGTTTTGTTTAAAGGCATGATAGGAACTTTTTTTGTTATGGCGCATGAACAGTAAGGTTGGCAAGAACCCCGCCCAGCCGACATGACTAGCCACTGAGCAACCCCAGATCATGCCGACTGTCTTCCTTACTGCTCCCTTAGAAGATGCGAATCCATAACATTCGTTCTGCGCATCTACGTCACACTTGACTGCTTCAGTGAATGAAAGAAAGAGACAAAAAAAAAAGAGCTAAAGGAAAATGACGTAAAAATTGCCAATAAAAAATAGCTGATCTTTTGTTTACATGCGCAATGCGCAATCTTGTAATTGTGATTTGTGATGAGCACTATGATGGAATTATAGAAGGTGGCGCATTGCGCATGTAAACATTAGTTCAGCTGGTTTTTATGGGCAATTTTTACGCCATTTTGCTTCAGCTCTATTTTTTCTCTCTTTCTTTCATTCGCTGAAGCAGTCAACTGTGATGTAGTCCCCAAAACCATCCCAGAATGTCCCCCAAATGACCCCGAGAGAGTCCCCAAAAAGATCCCCAGGAGGATCTTCCCACAATAATAGCAAAAGTAACAAATGTTCTTCCATTTTCTCTCGATCGCATAATAACAGAATTCTAATTTAAATTTATCCGTATTGTCACGGATATTGGCATCGCTGAGCTGTACCATCACTAAGGCGATGCTAAGGCCATGCCAAGCAGTATTTACGTCAATAATCAAATCATGTATACACATATATAAGGCAGCCGAAAGAGATGTCACACACAGATGCATTTACTTATGCGCCTATGTATGCGCGAGAGACTGTAAACTACAAACATTCACATCAATAATTCAATCATTATGTATCTACATAAACGAATAAATAATTGCGTCTACACATATGTACGTATACGAGCAGCGGAGCGGCAATGCACAAACACATGCATATATCTTATCTCAGTTGTCACAAGAGAGGGCAATAATTTTTGCACGTAGTTGTGGCTGGCGATTTTGTAGCCGAAATAACTAGTAAGTTCTGGAAATCGAAGAGCCTAGAAGTATGCAGCGTAAACTATAAAAGCGGGGCAGGCGAGTAAGAAGTAATTCAGTTTGATTTGAGTTGTCAAGCAGTTACGACTAAGACGATATCTAGCGAGCAATAGCAGTATTATTTTGAAAGTCAGTTTCATTTAAGCTATCAGTTTGGTTATTAAGCTATTCGTTGCACAGTTTGAGTGTTATTGTGAAGTATTTTAATAAAGGCCATTTTTTTCCATTATTCAATATTGGAGTTATTTATTCAACAGTTTAGCGATACGAACCTAGCAAAAGGGCAAATAAGAAGATTTGCAGCAAATTCGTTACAGTATAAATTAAATTATGAAGAGCGTTTGACTTATTGACCATTTTTCAGCGAAAAAGCTTTTTATTTTTTACGTAGAATAGCAATTACTTGATAAATTGTCAAACTTGACAAATAAGCAAGATGGTGAACTTGCCAAGTACACAGAATAGGGCAGTTAAAGCGTTTTTCGCAAATAATTTTATACTTTTTCTGAAATGTTCATGTTTGTGATCTGCCCCGGCCTAGCTCACAAATTAGTGATTGGTTTTGTGAGGCTGGAGACGAGGGACAGCTTACAGAATGGCAAATTGTTTCAAAAGTGATTTTCACCCCAAATAGGCTCTAATAGTTCCTAGAGAGGGCTTACTGTATTCAGCTGTAAAATTAATTATGTGGAAACTAAGAAGACGGTGAAGCTCTCCTTAACGCGATAAAACGGCAGGGCATACAATATTACGGCCGTCAAGACGGTAGAAACTCGTTCATCACAGTTTTTTCCCACCGCTATTTAGACAATTGAGTCAAGTGTGAGCGAGCACTTTCCCCAATTTTTATCATTTTCTTTTCAATTTGGCTAGTAAAAGCGTTTACAATTTGTTGTCCACGTTGACTGAACTCATCATACCAAATAACGATGGCAGCGGAAATCTCATGAATTGCGTAATCCAAAAAAAGTGCTATCGCACAAGTGCTCAGTTTACGCAATACGTAATACAAGCCAATGTCCAACGCGTAGTGACATCCTGTATTTGCCTAACGTGATCTGGCAGCACTATACAACTGTTTCAACAATTTTTTGTTGAGTTTGCACTCGCTGGCTTAAAAGAACGAGCGAAAACAAAATCAAAGAATTTGATGTTTCCTGCAGCGAAGGCCGAGCTAGTTTGACAGTTGCTGAAAACATGGCGTAGAAATAAGAGGAATTTGTTTCGTGGGCGATTAATTTGTGAATGTGAATAAATGTTTAATAAATAATGCTCCAAATAAGCTTTAACAGAGTGTTAAGATAGTGATTTACAAAATAAATTAAGAGAAAATTTATATAAATAGCCTTAAAAATGAGAATTCCGCTTGCTAAGCTCAATGTTTACAAAATATCTGATGAATCGAAATCGAGTAGTAGCTGATAAAACGCTCTAAAGTGCATTGTGCAATAAAGTGGAATGTAAATAAAACAGAATAACAAACATTAAGTTGCGGAGTTTTCTAAAAAAAAATAGGTAAATACAAACTTTAATTTGCAAAATATTAAGCAAGCAAATTACTTCTGGCTCACAAGCATATTACAGTAAACAGCTGTCAGCTGCTTCGGAGCTTAACCTTTGCCTGAAATATTGGCGAAAAGAGATGAGGCAAATAGTAAAAAATATACAAAATGTATAAAAATGCGTTTGGTTCCTACGGCAGGGAGGCTGTGCCATAGCCTAGATGCCTGTGGCCTTTGTTTAACCAGATACATTTCCGTTTTTCTAAAATGGGGTGTGCAAATGTGTGGATTCGCAAACTACGAAACGGGAATACTCACAAAAATGTATTGTAACTTGCGGCTCCTGTCTGCCCCATTCTACCAATTGTTATTATATGCGTCATGCAGATAAACTAAAAGAAAATACAAATATAGTTAGGTATTTATTGGTGCGCATTGGCAGTAAGGAAAATAAAACATATCCTTCGAAAAGTTGGAAGTCAGGATGTCTAATATGATTCTGCTATTTAATAAATACCATCAGTTCGAAGCAGTCTCATTCAACTTCCTTATGATTGTGGAATTGTCACAGCTTCGAGTACGTAAACATTCATGTGTGAAAAGGATTCGCGTCGTTAGTTGTTCCATTGTTGAACGTTGCTTTGAAATACAAGATAAATAAAATGTGCTTTGAAACAAAACAGAAAACTCCATCTACCTGAGGCTTCATACCGGCAGAGCACTCATCGAGTTGGACGTCGCTATTTTTGTGGCAGCTTATATTAAAACTATAACTTAAAAATAGCGCTCAGCTCCAGTATCTTGGCGATAACGCAGTGAGAACATGCTGGTATTCCTTTTGTACAATTGGTTTCTGAATTCTCTTGATGGCTATCGATTATTGAGATATTTGGGGAGCCGTGTTTTTACGGCATAAACATTCCGGTTGATTGTGGAAATTGCCAACGGACATTCCCACTACAGGTAGTTCTACATCCCGAAGAGACTCGGAAGTCCCATGTAAAAGGATAGGACTCGGCGATTATTGCTTGTGGCCACATAATTATAACGGCGGCGTTTGCAGACCAACTCGCCAAGGCTTTGAAGGAAGTTGGCAAGGTTAAACGTTTCGAAAACCGTCCATTGGTAGTGTGGTAGGATAAGAAAGCGACAATCTTGTCCGCTTACATATTCTTCAGAAGAGGTATGCAGACTACCAAGGGACACACGAGTCACTCTGGTCCAACTTCGTTCTGGATACTGTTGCAGGTTAAACTCTTACTTGTCCAGAACAACGCCGATATACGTAATATATGCCCTGCATGCGATGCTTCCCAACATAACAGCAACGATCTTTCCAATAGAATAGCAAGTTCGTGGGATGCCCGATGGAGGAAATTGATGACAATTTGTGAATGGTCACACTTCTTGGTTCGGGCGAATGACTGTCACAACAACAACAACAAAACTAGCCACTCCTAACTAATTAGAGATATCCCTTCTTCTTTACCTCCTAACACGTCGAAAGGAATACCATCGACCTGGGACCGAGCCTATTATTTCATTCGCTTAGCGCGACCTAGCCAGGAAAGCTTTTGTACGCTGAGAATGGGACAAATGTACCATATGCTTAGAACAGCAAGTTTCGTGGGATGCCCGATGGAGGAAATTGATGACAATTTGTGAATGGTCACACTTCTTGGTTCGGGCGAATTACTGTCACAACAACAACAACAAAACTAGTCACTCCTAACTAATTAGAGATATTCCTTCTTCTTTACCTCCTAACACGTCGAAAGGAATACCTTCGACCTGGGACCGAGCCTATTATTTCATTCGCTTAGCGCGACCTAGCCAGGAAAGCTTTTGTACGCTGAGAATGGGACAAATGTACCATATGCTTAGTCCGCTTTCCTAAATTTTTTGAACTTCGATTCGGAAATCCTCACGGATGCGATTATTTACCAAATTGGTAAAAGTCTAGAAAATAGAGAGGTGTCAAAAGACGCGTATTAACCTCGACAACAATAATCCGAGGCCGGAAAATAAAATGTTTAGTTTGTTCAAAAGATATTAACGAGAAAGCGAAAAATTACCCCCGGGTCCCTTCCAAACCGGGGGTGGGGTCCTTAGTATTTTTTCGCAGAATTTTTTTCTACGTTGGCGGCATTCGGCTACGCTTATAAAAAATTACCCTGCCCGTTCCACCAATAGGGTGTGATCAAAATTAAATACTTGCAAAACTCCTTTGTACACAAAATTTTTTTCAGTGCACAACAACTTTACAACAACCATATGAAAACCGTAAACTTCAACTGCAAATAGCTCCGGATATCTCCCGTTGAATTTAAAAAAACCTTCAACTAAGTAAAATGCAACGTGTTAACTAAATTGGATGTAGTCAAATCAAACCGATACGGAAAAAGAAGGGCTTGTAACGAAGACTTTGGAAACCGTTCTGCTCCTTCAATTTATTGCGAATAATCCTACGCCAGCTCTCAGCATGAATGCAAAACATAGAAAAGATTGACTTTCTATTAAACCACATTTTTTTTTAATGCAAAACAACGACTATGTTGCTTTGAATTATACTTTATATAGTGGAAAGGAGTCCAAACATAAACTGTGGTTGGTGTAACCGGTGTGATACCTCTCAATACCTACATAGTGAGGAAAAAAGTTCAATATAAAGGAGCATAATGAAATACCGAAAATACTTTTTGTGGAATTATCGCAAGCCGGGACATCCCAGCTAACAACTGATTGCTCTGGCCACGCCTGTCAAGGGCTTAAAGAGACATCAACGTAAGCACTATGGTGAGACCTGGGACATAGCAACTCATCTGCTTGATCCAGATAAGCAGCAAGAGGCCCCTAAGCCGTATCCTCACTGAGTCGGTCAATTCCTTTACCGAGACGTGCCCTTGAACACCGTTATTAATATACGTTATACAACTATTGCAGAAGAGGAAAGCAGACTACTACTAGTCACTCTGGTACATTTTCGTCCTGAAGCAGGTTGAACTCTTACTAATCCAGAATGTAACGTATATCCTGCATGCGATGTGTTAAGATATGACACCAACAACATTTTCAATTGTAATGTGGAACCATCGCCTGTAACAGCAGCATTCACCCCATTTTAATGAGGGAATTAGGGTCGCCAGAGACTCGGCTGCTAATGAAACAGGATTCGCCACGCGTAAGTGAAGTTAGGAATTGGTAGAAAGAAGCTATAAATTGCGCTGCCAACCTTTGGAAGGGTTGCGCTACACAACCGTTTGCATCAATTTGGAATTTTACAGGGTTGGACTCCCGGTCGAGGGCTTAAGTGGCACCTAGTGAGTGGTGGCGTCTATTGAATGAGGTGAAGCACTGAATATAAAAACGTAGAACCAGAGAGTGCTTGTTCCGTAAAGTGCACCAGCAGGTTAAAAGTCTAAGAATATTCCTGCGGTTGGCATATTTTACATTAGAGGTGACTAAAATTCACAAACCTGAGGGTTCGAGGAATAGACTGCTACAACAACAACAGGAATCGAAGTTAGTCTGGCTTTTAACAGAAGTTGCTGGTACCGCGCTAAATCCGGTAGCAAAAGCCTGCCTACACTCGCAACACTCCCTAATCCTTCAGGGAGTGTTTTTGCGGTTACAAAAATAATAAAATTTGACACTGGGGTTCAAAAGGTCGTTTTGCGCAGCGTTTAGCTTTATAGCAACTTAGCATATCAATCCTTTATGTCAACGCCACCGATATAGGGCGATTCCGACCAATCCCCAAAACCTTCATGAATTGCTTTTATCGGTAATAGATCTACAACCTCTGGCACTTTAATTAGCCAGTTAGTAACAGGAGACAGCCAATTAGATGATACAACTTAAAGTGCAGGGAATGGAGACTGAAAATATTCTAAATTGCTTTTACAAAATGGATGCAAAAAGTCACAAAATTTTGGATCAGAATGTTCCAAAACGAAGACACTTCCTGCAAATTAAGTTAGCTGAATTTTCTTTTTATTTTATCTTTGTAGGGCTCCCATATCAGCTGCAAGTACATGTGATTGTGCTGTTGTTGTGAATCGTTTTTGTGGTAAACTAAAAAATTTAAGCGATTAGAAAAAGGCAACTGGTATATATATTCGGCACGTCCGATTGACGCAAATTAGCATCGCCTGAATTGTGGATGGATAAATTTACCAAAACGTCGATAAATATGTACTCTGTAAACATCTTCAAACACGGTTTCTAACAACTACAACATATAAGCAACATGACCAAGCCCCCACCATTTAACATCACACGGCGCGAATGCTTATCGTGCTAAGTTTTTCGCATTCAGAATTTAACACCAATGCCATCAATGGTGCCAACATCAATTATTGTGACAGCGACTTCGTCAGTGACAATGAGGCTGGAATAAGCTTAAATCGTATTTAAAAGAGTGTAGAATTTTCACAACACAAGTAACGACGTGACAACGTAACTGCTTTCTTAGCAGCGTATTTCTGAAAGCATGCTATGAACCAGGGATGCACCTTAACGTTAAGCTAATCGTTTATCAAAAAATTTCCACCGTTTCCGTTGAAACACTTCGAAATATTATCGATAAAGAAATTATCAAGATAAATTGTATCTCGTTTTTAACCGAAACGAAGAGCTTTCGTTAACGTTAAAAACGTTAACGAAAACGTGATACTTTATGTTTGAATTGTGCTGGCAATGCTATAGCCATGGTGAAGCCGTAAGGTGGCAACAACGAGCGCACATACACACACAAACTCTATGTAATTTGTTTGTGTAATTCGTTGGTGGTAATGTCAAAAATACTCTGAGAAATGTTCGTACTGTCAAAATTCATGAGAAAAGTTGCAATCAGCTTGGATAATGCTTTCACCTTTAATGACTCCGCCATCAATCAGCTTTGCCAGCATAGTTTGAAATTAATAATCAACATAAACGATTTGATTTCGTTTTGATATGGCAGAAAACGAAACGAAATCATTTCGTTAATTTGACGATCTTAACGTTAATAAACGAAACGAAATGACTTCGTTTCGTTTATTAACGTTGATTATCGTAACGAAATGATATCGTTTCGTTGGTTAAGCATGCCTGCTATGAACTTAATCCCACTACGTATCCAATAAGCCAAAACCTCACTCCTTTCTTCTACCTCGCCTTCCTTATTGCTCAGTTTTCCCTTAAAACAATTTTCAACCTCTTTTTATTTGAATTTTTCTTGTCCATTCGTTTCGACTTAAACCCAATCATCGTGGTCAACATTCGCATTTGCACTCTTTCTTCTTTATGGGATTTGTGTAAAATAGCTTGCTAAACGCATTTATTAAAAAAAAAACAGTCAGTAAACTACAACAACATCTATATTAACGCATTCCTCGAAAAATGTGTTTAAAAAGTGCGGAAGTGGGGCATCGATTCAAAGAGCGAAGTTTGCTGTATGTCTATGTATGATAGCAAGCATTTCAGGTTAGATTAATTAATAAAAAAACGATTGTTGTGTGATTTGTGGTGTCGTATGTCGTAACATGCCAGTGGATATGCAAAAGAACGTCTCCGTACAAGTCGATAGTGATTTTGCTTTACTTCTGCCAAGCGGTGTATATGAGATAAAAAAAATGGAACCACGCTCCAAAATACGAACAATTATTTTATTTTGCCTCTTTTTGGCGATCGCTGGTATTATTGGATTTGGATACTTTTGTCAAGATCAGGTGAGAAATGTTAAAAAAATATTGTTTGTGTTTATTATATAAATATCTAATAAGTAATTTCTGGTAAAATTGTTTGATTTGTTGTGTGGAAGTCCTTTTGTTGTTTTTGTAGCATAATTAAATCTTGTTTACACACACCATTTTTTTATTTTTGACTAGATATGTGTCTGTCCTCTAACATGTTTCGACTTCCAGTTCCATAAAGTAGGTTTGTAAAATCCGACCCTGATTCCAGTTAACTCTCTTCCCTAATATCCCTTGTACAGATATGTATATGTACATAGCTATGTATGTATGTAAGCATTTAGGAGAACGAAAGCACGCGATTGGCGAAATAAAACAGAGATAAAGTGTGTTTGTTAAGGGCATGTCAATTAAAAAAAACATTTGCTATGTGTTATGCTGCGACAGTAAAAGGAAAACTTTATTAAAATATCGTTTTAAAAATATAATAATAAGCACGTTGTTTTATTATAATCCAATCAATTATACCTCAACAAAAGAAGGCTGCCGGTGCGTATACGTAACATGTTTACATGTTTTATATTTGGTATAAAAGAGTTACATACAGAAATACAAACATGTAAGTGGAACTAATAAAAGGGTGATCCAAAGTAGTAATTGAATTTTTTATTTAGAGAATGCTGAATAGAAGAGCTCGTGTAGACTTATGTAGGTATATATAACTCCATTGTTCGCTTTTTCTCTCAGCTCAGTTTTACAGGTATTTTCAAAGCACAGCTGTAAGGCTGAAGTAATAACAAGGCCCAATAAGCTCGTTAACGGAAGACTTGAGTATTTCGCACAATACGCAAGATAGAACTTAATATGCGATCATAAGCAACCCCAGTTCGAAGTATTTTAATGCCAATGCTACCAACTCTTCAAGTACATACTTAGCAAGTAATTCGTCATCTTCCATTGACCTGTTGTTCTTAAGCGGGGATATTATTATTTCCTCTTCGACGTTCCATAGACTTCTATTGGGATATCGGGATGATTGGCCACTTCGCTATTTAGCAATTACGAGAAGTGCTATTTTTGAACATGTCTAAGCTCTGATGTCCAAAGCTGTTATGCAAAAAATTTGGGGGTTAAGAGATAGCTAAAAAATAAACAAAAGTGCAACAGCTACTAAGGAAATATTTACGGGTATGCCATGTAAGATCTGCAGAAATCGGCAACGCCCTTGGTTCATATAAGAAGATTCCCCACTTCTCCCCCATTTTACTAGCTAAAAACTAGAAACCTCGTATTCACATTTTGAATTTTTATGTCCGGAGAGTTCTTTTAGAAAAAACCAAAATATTGGTCATATGTATATGTATGTGTATATACATATATCATACTGCCGATTAACCGAACACTTATGGTTGGCGGCCACCGTGGTGTGATGGTAGCGTGCTCCGCCTATCACACCGTATGCCCTGGGTTCAACTCCCGGGCAAAGCAACATCAAAATTTTAGAAATAAGATTTTTCAATTAGAAGAAAATTTTTCTAAGCGGGGTCGCCCCTCGGCAGTGTCTGGCAAGCGCTCCGATTGTATTTCTGCCATGAAAAGCTCTCAGTGAAAACTCATCTGCCTTGCAGATGCCGTTCGGAG
Source organism: Eurosta solidaginis (assembly GCF_040869045.1). Taxonomy (NCBI): domain Eukaryota; kingdom Metazoa; phylum Arthropoda; class Insecta; order Diptera; family Tephritidae; genus Eurosta; species Eurosta solidaginis. The sequence continues at coordinate 109,085,424 of NC_090319.1, forward strand.
TCGGCATAAAACATGTAGGTCCCGTCCGGCCAATTTGTAGGGAAAAATCAAGAGGAGCACGACGCAAATTGGGAGAGAAGCTCGACCTTAGATCTCTTCGGAGGTTATCGCGCCTTACATTTATTTTTTTATGTTTGGAGTGGACATAAAAACTGATATGTGCAAACTTTAAGCTCAAAACATAAACGATTTGGAGGTTGCGTAAGGGACTTGAAATCGTAAAAGGGACGATTTCTGACATTTTCTTGGTTCACCCTTATCCGTTCATTGTTGGTGTAGTTGCCTTTTACTTGCTAACCTGTATAGATTTCCCTTTTAGAAAAATCTATAACTACAAAAATTGGTCAAATAACAAGAAAGATATAATCATACGCATATAATAAATATACATACGTTCAAAAATTTTTAAACTTTTTATTGGGAATTTTTAAAATTTCGAGCACACAGTCTTGTAACTTTTTTAATTTGACTGTAATGATTTGCAAGTTTTAAAACGCAATCGACTACCGTTTGAGTTGTATAATTTTATTTGTCCTGTTCACTTCCACTGTAACTGAGTGAGACTGATATTTTTTTGCATTACCACCCTACTGCGAATGAAGGGTGGCGCATTATGGCGCTTCTCCTAACTCTGGGTGTTGCTCATTTTCCTCCATACAATCAATAGACAAAATTTGTTTTTATATATATATTATATTTTGGTCTGTAACTCTCTTATTAATGGACCGATTCCTAAAATTGGGTCTCTTAAGCTAGCCCAACCTTTCCAGCTCAATCAAAAAACGAGACCGTACTAAATTGCACAATATTTAATGCTAACTTAATACGGCTTAAGTTTAAGCTAGCCCAAACCATATGCCCAATCAAAAAACGAACACGCATTTAAATACAGCATATTTAATGCTAATTTAATACGGGTTAATTAAATTTGTTACACTTATTTTTTAAAAAATAGAGAGGGTTGGGCTAGCTTAAACTTAATATTATTTTATACATATATTTAAAAAAAAAAAACAGGTGTAATAAATTTAATTAACCCGCATTAAATTAGCATTAAATATGCTGTGATTAAATACGTTTTAAGTTTTGATTGGGCATATGGGTTGGGTTAGCTTAAACTTATGCCCCTATTACGGTTTACAACTCAACTTAGTTGGGTTGTAATTAAAACAACTCAACTTTAAGACAATTCCTATTTGATATTACGAATTACAACTTATTTCAGTTGAAGTTGAATTGATGTTGCCAACTTAAAAAAGTGACGATTTGACAGATAAATGAACAGCTGGCCAATTTGTGGCTGAAATTCAAGCATTTGCAAAAGTGATTTTTTTATTAATTGCAAAATGGATATCAATTAAATAATATTAAATTTATTTGATAACGACGAAAATTTTGGTGACAAAACAATTTTTACTATTTGCCTTAAGAAATTTCCAATGGGACTCTTTAACTAATCTTCCACCTTATACTAATCGATTAAAGCTTATCAATCTTCCAACTCTTGCTAGTCGAAGGGAAATGCTTGGTGTAATATTTATGACAAAACTTTTAAATGGATCAATTTCGAGCCCATTCCTTCTGAATGAAGTGAACTTTTGCGTTCCCTCTCGGACATCGAGACACTTCAAACCTCTTCTGCTGAAACAATGTAGAACGAATTTCGAACAAAATGAACCTTTTCGGCGTTTATGCCAAGATTATAACACTCACTCAAACACATTTGATATCTCGGACTCCCTTTTTTCTATAAAAAACGTTTGCTTCTGTTCTCTTTAAGTATTACGCTTGGCTGATGAAATTTCTTCTGTAGCTGAGCAGTCTCAGATCGTGACGCTTGACAAACCGCTGCCCACCAAAGACTCGGCAAAATAAAAAAAATAAAAAAAGTTATTATATATATATATAAATCGATCGCGTGAACAGGATTAGCCTGGTTTCATTGGACCACTTGAGGGCAGCGCGCTGCCACAACGTCCATTAAAAAAAAAAAAAAAAAAAAAAAAAAAAAAAAAAAAATCGACATGTCGCGGAAACGGAAAAAATTCGCATGATCACTCAAATCCCTTGAAACTACCAAGCACCAAGTAAGAAAACCTTTAAGTGACAAATGATGAGCTTCTAATGAAGTTATTTTGCAGATTTGTAAGTTAATTTCTGTTAAGTAAGGAAGAATATTGCTGGAGGGACGGCTGTACCCCCATTTTAAAACTACACTCCTTGCTGACGGCAGCAATCAAAAATGCTGTGGAAATGATTTTAGTGTTGAACTGGACAACATCTACAGTTAATAAAGTGGTTTTAGATATTGGAGAGCATATTAGTGCGAAGTGAATTAAAACCCAAATTACTTCAGAGCAAAGCGCTACAAAAACCGCATTTTACTCTAAAACAGGATTCCCAGGAGTAGTGGGTAGTATCGGAGGGACTCACGTTCACATAATTTCACCTATTTTTGCTGCATCCGAACTGCGCCCTGCCTCGTCCAACTTCGGGATGCCGCTGCAGAAGGTCAAAAAGTTGTTCAATGTAATCCTTGGTTGAAATCTTGTTTTTTTCTATAAATGTGTACGAAATTGCTGATTATAAAGTTTGTTTAAATTAATTTAAAAAAGGTTTAATTATCGCTTTCCATTTTTTTAAATTTTTTTTCGGCAACTTCAACCGACACTGTTTTTGACAGGTTGAGTTGTAATCTGTAATAACTATGCGCGGTTCCAGGGGGGCGCGGAACTTTTTTTTGTATTGACTCTAATGAAATATATAATACTAATCTATATAGTAATTTCTTATCACACAACGGATTTTTACCAATTTTTAATTTGTCTTCCTTTTTTACGTTATTATTACATATATTTAAAAAAAATATTTTTATTTTCCTATATATGTACATACATACGTACATATGTGCGTATTTATTTTTGCGAAATTGCAAATACTCTGCTGGGTTTTTTGTTTATACTCCCGATATTGCGAAACAAAATTGTTGTATAAACTGAGTCCGTCGGGTGTTGCAAATAATGAGATTTGTTTACTTTCTGAATTTGATTGACCCATTTGAATTTGCAAATTCTTTTTTGATGCGCTAATCGAACTCATTACGCAGTAAGTAATAAAATTTGCTAAAATAAGCTCATTAGTTAAAGGTGTATTTAATACATACCTGTGGTTTCGTGCAACCGAAAAGAAGCTTTGCACTGGCGCTGGGGGCTATTAGGAGGGGGAGATTGCTCTCAGCACGGATTTTACATTGTCTGTATGAAAGGTGGCCCAGCCGACACTCTTTATCTACTGCTGACTGGCTATCTTTTCGATTACGCACTATCTCAGCAAATTACTTGTAGATTTTATGTGAACTATCGAAACCAGAAAAAAAGTGGACACATTTTTTTTTAGTCATAAGCTACCTTTTCATAGGTCGGGTCACATATATGAATTATGTAAATGAGTGATTTTAACTTTTATTATCTGTTTATTACTTCTATTTTAGTTTGTCGCTTGCCAAAAGAAGAATTCGGTTAATTTGACGACAGCGGCATTCGTGATTGATTGTCGTACTGACCGATAGCGCCGAAAATAATGACCCTCATAAGAAATTGTAGAATGAATGTGTCAGATGTCGCTTTGTAGCTGCCATCGTGAAAGTAAGGTGTTTTTTGCTGCTGTCCAGCTATTTTGTTTATCACTCCTTTGAACTATCACATCGCCGTGCTATATTAAAACTAGCTCTGGAACTTTAGTGTCTGACATAATCTAGCAATTTCATTTTGTTGTTAACGACTAAAACTAACAATTTCGTATTCTCTATGCCGAAAACTAACTTTGAAATTGAGTTTCTGTTTTTTTTTTTACATCGTGGTCGATAACAATATATGTTTTTTTATACTACGACTACAAACTATATTTACATATGTACAAAACAAACTAGAAAAACAAATCAGAACAACAAATTATACTGAAGTTGGCACAACGCCGAAACCGATTTGTCTCCAAATAAAATTTCGCAAGGGATGCCGTTCCAAAAGTTGCTTGTCGAAAATATGAGGACTAAACAGCAGCTGCTAATGGGGTTTTTAAGTTATAATCCCACATGTAAGCCAGAGATAAACCTGGAATGGTTTAACATAAATTATTATCGATTATTGGATTTATTTGAAAATTTTGTGGGTTTATGTACAGTCACCATTCTTGTAGTATTCAGTAACATTGGTTACAACACAACCGACAAAAAATACCTCAATTTTCAATAATAATTTAAGCGTCAGTATATTTACCATTTATATTTTTTTTTTCAAAAGTTCACTGTAGGCTGCAGCTTAAGTCAGTGTCAGATAGAACTTTAAGTACAACTTTTACTTTGACTATAAAGTCAAGGCATGCAAATTACGTAAAATGGATGCTTTGACGCAAACACGTAACGAAAGTTAGACAACTTCTGACTTTGGATAACTTTGAGATCTGTCATATTTTATTTTTCCTTTTTCTTAAAATTATTAAAGTTTTGGAATAAAATAAACAACTACAGATCACTTTAAAAATATTTCGAATAACTAAAATTGCTATAAAACATGTTTTAATGCAATGTTTAATAGTGCACAAGTGTACTTTGGCGCTTGATTATGCCACCGTTTTGTGCTCCTTGATTTGAAGCTGTCATTTGTCAAAGTTAAAGTGTGGCGTTAAGTTCTATCTGACGCGGCCGTCAGAGTTTTGAATACATTACCTTTTATAACTTCGTTCAAAACGCGCAATATTGTAACATGCTTTATTACGTTGAACTACAGCAGTTATGCCCACAAGAGCTTTTTACAGCGTCGGACATTTATTCGGCGTTCACCTACATGTCGTATGAGCGTAGCGACTGAGATTTAGCAGAGCAAGCACTAAATCAGATTCCGCTTGTACTTCAAGCCCTAGATGAATGGATTTGCAACTCTTTGTTTCGAGAGAGCGCTGTCAAAATGCACATTTTTTATAACATTTATCAATGATGCCACTCCAAACAAAAATGAATAGATCTGAAAATGGGGATTTTTGACATAAATTTCAGCGATTTTAGTTTCAATCATCTAATAAAATGATAGTTGTAAAATATTTATTTCTTTAAACTTATTTTACAATAATACGACTAGTTAGAGTTAAATATAAACAAATCTAAGTAAAATTTACATTTCAATTAAATTACTTAGACAAATATTGTAACGCATTTAACTCGCAGTGAAAACCATATATTCTTTTGAAATTTCAGTAAATCGGACCTATGATATAACAGTTAACATTATTTAATGGATAGGGTTTATCCTACATGTCTGGCGTTCCAGGTTCTGTGATCAAAATGGAGTGGTTGCATCGGGAGTTCATATTTACAAAACCTGTTTTTAGTGATAATTTTTGAATGGGAAATAATATTTACCCTCCGCCTTCGAACTAATAATATATAGACTAAATTAAGTATTTTTATCCTTTTTCTCATAATTTTTGAACGCTATTCTACAGTTGTAGGTCAAACTAAAGTTTACCGAAATTTTTGGGCCGTTTTTCGTTTTGACTGGCACATTTTTTGTTCTGGCACCCGCTTCAGCTGGCGCGAGGGATTTATCTGTGATTGTTGCCAGCAACAACTAGAAGATAAATCCCTCGTGAGAGCGAAAATATGAGAGCGTAACCAAAAGATTCGTATCAATCTAATCTATGCTTCAAGCCATAGTGATATAGTAATTTCACTCTCGCGAGAAAGTTAATATAAGTAAGTGAGTTACACACGATTTTCTGTGGACATTGGTGCATTTGCAAAGAAAAAATGATCTTGAGAAATAATTGAAGAAAAAAATTTGATTTTTATGTACACATTTACTAAATAAATACACAATTATGCGATTAATGATATAAGTTGGTATGAAATATATATATAAAAGCCTAAATTTTTTATTAAGATTCATGCATATGGGTGTTGCTGCTCGGAACGCTTGGGCGCTGCCAATTTTCAGCTTTTGCATAAAAAAACAACAAACCTGTCACCACTTGGTGAACTTCTCATGCCAGACTAACATAGAAACGGTTCAATTTATAGCCGCACTTATACATATATTGCCACACAAAGTTTGTGGAGTGTTGATATTGTTCAATTTAGCCATCAATTTGTTGAGATAAAAAAAATTATGGCAACCGTTTACATTACTCGTTTTTAGATAGTTGCTTGCCCGAATGAAATTTCAGTAAAAGCCCCGACACATAAGCAGTTTTTCATACAGATGAGTTTAACACAAGCTTATGCTTTATGAGTAGATTGCACGCATTTTTATGGGGAACGGTAGATTGAGCGACACTGGCGCCATCTGATATGGAAAAGTAGCCAACTCCCACATTTTGTTGCAAGCAATGCATAAGAAGAAGAATTTGACATTTGCTTTGGCTAGGGGCGTTGGCACACTTTGCATGTGAAATTATATTTCCCACTGGTTGGTAACTCTTCTAACATTTTTCGCAATCAAAAACTGTAATATAACAATCAAATAGGACACAAAATATGTTAGCTAGTATTTTTGTTGTATAGGGGGATTGTTTATAACAGTGCTTCGCGAAATTTTTTATGTGAATGGGCAAGGCGAAATAAACTTCAATTGCCAAGTCTGAAGTTCCTTCATATTTACAAACGCAACATCTTGGTTGATTGTGGCGATGTTAGTGGAATGCATAAGCTCGTGTTAAACGCAACTATATGAAAAATGTCATTGTGCATAGTGTACAATACCAAGTGTGTCAACTAAGCGATAAATGCCAAAATTAGCAACAGCCTCGTTCACCTTATGCAAATCTCAGGTCTAGAGTTGCATATTTGGTACGTAAGAGTATTTTAAGCTGAGTTGAATTTGATAGTTTAATAAAACTTTTTTTACTATTTACAGTTGAAATAGATTCATTAATTTTCACGGCAATATAAATAACAGAAGACTTGTAGCCTCCAACAATACGGAAACATACGGACATAGCAACATTTATTTAAATTAGAGTAAAAAAAGTCTAGAAAAACTTAACAAAATATAAAGCGGAATACGTGTAACATTGTTGGTTTTTCATTTAAAAACGCTGTTACCAGATTATTGCATTACACAACTATAATGGACTTGGGTACAGAAATTCAGAAATCATAGAAAATATTTTACCGATATACTTCGTTGTTGTGTTTAAAAAGTTTTTAACAATAAATTGAAAATTTCTACGTTTTCTATGATTTTTACACTTAGAGGAGTAACCTCATGTAATAAATTAAAATTTCAATGAAAACTCTGAATTGAACAATTTTCGCCATGAATAAAATTAAAATGTTATGTAAAAGGAGTAACGCCTTTGTGACTACATAAACCCTGTTTCAGTCTTTTACGTCCCTGCGCAGAACCCTAATTGACCGTTTTCAACCGAAATAACAATGGCAACCCAGGTTTTCCCGTTATGCTAACTTAAGCGAGTGCCTGTCAGAAGGAAGTCAACACACTTGTACTTATCCACAATGTTATGTGCCGCGGCCTTAAAAGGGAAATAGAAAAATAATATTTGAAATAAACTTACAAGGAACATTTGTCTGGGTTTCGTTAATTGTGGAACGCTAATTGTATGAACATACCTCATAACCATGATGAAATGAAATTTCAGGTGTTTACATGCCATTGACGTTTTCCGTTATTCTGACAAGATCGGCATGCGTAAAATATGTATGTAATAAAGTGATACCAAACCTACATAATTTATTATATTTCCATACGAAATTGAACAAAATGGGAGCAAACATTTAAAAATAAATTGGTAGGCACTACTTTATTTCTGCCATTGTTTTGATTTGAATTTCTCTTTAAAAAATAAAAAAAATTATTCGTTGACAAAACCCAATCGAAAAATTGCGAAAATATACATATTGTAAGTTTTGAAAATAATAAGTTTTCGAAAAAGATATAACCATTTTTTCCTAAAACAGGATCTCTACATTTGATATTGGAATGGTATCGGGTATTTTATATTGAAGTGGATGTGGAGGTGCTATTATGCTAGCTAATTGTTAAAAAAATCTGTACGTGTCATTTGGTCGTTTTGCAAATTACATCCTTTAATAATAATTGCTCTTGAATCACTCTAGATCATAGCTTTCCATCCGTCGGTGACCGGCCACTAACAACCAGCACTGCGAGCTCCTAGGCTCTTTCGATTTTCTACACATTCCAGAAGTAGCGCTGAATTTATTTCGAAGAGCGAATTCGTATTGAGTGTGGCTTCACTGTTGGGCGGCTTGACTGTCGTGGGGTATCCACGTTGTAAGTTTTGCTGGTGTGTCCTTCGGAAGTTGATATATTGAGTTTTTATTCTCATTTTATTCATGTTGTGGGATAACATGACCAGGTTTCGCTTGACTGACCTACTGCTAGGTGTAGTTGTGGTCATGTAGAGGATTGCCTCGAACTCAGGTGTTGGGCATTTTGGTTTGTTCTTACGACAGGCATGCCAACCGTGGGAATATTCTAAGCCCTTAACCCACTGGGGTCGTTTGGTCGGCTTTAAATTGTTTACCTTGAAATTCACACCGACACATCCCTTTTTTAGGATCTATGCTCTTTTCACAATGTCATCGGCAAAGCCCTGGCATGGGTTTTATTGTTTGATACGGTTTGAAGTACTGTCCACCTCGAGGTCACCCCTTGGTGGTTTTGACAGTACCCTATACAGGTTTCATCGGCTCATTAGTAGTAGTGATAGTAGATAGGCCTTTGAACTCCACTCTACAGTAGTGATAAACTTCTGCTGGACTGCCACCTGTTATCGAATGCCCCTTCCATATCTAGGAGCGCACAGGTCACAGTTTGCACGCATTTGAAAGCCCTCTGGGTCTTTGTTAACAGCTATCCCGTAAAAGGAGTCCTAGAATACTTGCAGTTTCAACAGGTTTGGACCCAAAATACGTGGGGTTTAGAGGTGTTGGTTCCGCATTGCAATAGAAAGGATGGCTGGTGTCATGTGCGGCACATAACATTCATGGTTCTGGACAAGTTAAAACCTATTGCAGTATCCAGAGCAAAGTTGTGCCAGAGAGACGCGCGTTTCCCCGGGAAGTCTGCTTTCCAAATGAGGTCGCTTTGATTTGTCAAACACTCCGAGTGTATTTCTGCTATGAAAAGCTTCTCATTGAAAACTCATCTGCCTTGCAGATGCCGTTGGGAGTCGGCGTGAAACATGTAGGTCCCGCCAATTTGTAGGAAAAATTAAAAGGAGCACGACGCGAATTGGAGGAGAAGCTCGGCCTAAAATCTTTTCGGAGGTTATCGCGCCTTCTATTTATTTTTACTATCGCAGGTATGGGATGCAGTAGTCTGTTCATCTATACTACTATGGCCGTATGGTTTCAAGCTGGCCAACTGTCCCGAGGCATCGAGTCTCATTGTATTTGTTGTTGTTGTATTAACGACAAAGATTGCCGGATATAGATCCGGTACGTTCCAGTAACAAAGCATCATTAAGGTACTAGCCCGACCATCTCGGAAACGATTAATAAGACCACATTAAACCTTCTAGGCCATCCTGCCCCCACCCCCTAGTTCCATGAGGAACTTGGGGTCGCCACAGCCTCGCCAAATATGTGTATGATACATTCTTATTTGTAACAGGATTCCTCTCGCGTAGGTGTGGTTGACAATTGGGTTGCGGAAGCTATAAAGTTTTGTATTGCGCTTATCAACCCCTTGAATCCCAGGCCTAAAGGTGGGATGTTTAATCGTCCTGCAACTTAACATGCAGCGGATCTATCTGGCTAAGGTTCGTTCATGAACCGGTTCAAGTTTTGTCAAAGTGTTTCGAACTGAATTCGACAGCGGTGATTTTTTAAGCAGTTTGCTTTTATTCGACAGATAAACCTTACAGTTTACTTGAGAAAACCTGTCTTAGTATGTTAATCCTTATTTCAAAGTTTCTCATACGTCCTCCCAATATATGGTTATATGAGCCTTTTCTGCAACCTGTATTAATACAAATAATGAAAAATACCATTGAAAATATAATTAATCATCAATATTTCTTATAATGTACAGATATATTTTTCGATATAGACAATGCCTAAAACATCCTGTGCATTGTGTCGGACAACGTGGAAAAACTACAATTGTCTTTAATGTTCCAAAGGATGAAAATAGAAATAGGAAATGGGAAGAGGCTCGTGGCGTAGAATTGTCTGAAGAAGCTAGGCTATACAACTTCATTTTGAGGATAAAGAAATGGATTTTCATAAAAAAAAAAAACGATGAAATAAAGGTCGAATGTATTTTTGAATTAAGTTTCTAAACAAGTCTCTTAAAAATAAATAAGTTTATTTTAATAACATTAGTGCCTTGTATTTTCCTTATATCCTTTCAGAGTGAGTTACAAGCTTTTCTATAACTTAAGGCAGAAAAGCTTAAAAATTGTGGAAACTATTTTTTTCTGCCTTTTTAGAATTTCACCTCTTATGCCAGTTAACTGGCTTAAGTTAGCCCAAGCCGTCTGATAGTTGAAGATATATTTTTTTAGGCTACTGGTTGCACTGGGTATTTCGACTTTTCTTTTTATACAAAAACTGAATTAATACCAAAAAGGTAGTACGTAATAGTACTAAATTTTTTCGCTTTTTCGCAACACTAAAATACATACATGAAAGCAATAGAGCTGCGGAAAAAGTGATGTTATGTCGTTGACATCACCTTTATTATTTCATCATGCACATAGCCACACCAGCTTTTAATGCTCTCATAAAGGATTGAAAAGTCTTCCAGCGGCAACGTTGCGTCAATATTTACAAAGTCACCAATTTCCCGTACTGGAAATCAGAAATAGTGTGATCTTGCGAAAATTTAGCCGTTCACTGGTATATATGCGTGTACGTACTAAAAAGTTGGTTGAGAATGCAATGGGCGGCCACACACACGTGCCCATCAAGGATTTAAGTCCGGGAAATAGCTTCATAGATGCGTACCAGACGCTGCATACGAAATCTGTAACATTGACCGTTGTTTTTTTTTACTTTCATTACATCTGCGTTTGGGACTAAAAACCACTCCTCGGCTATTACAAATTGTATGTAGTAGTAGCGTATGTAGACATAGTGGAGACAGGAACTCTTTCGGACATTGTGTATAAAGCATACTAAAAGTGAAAAAGAAGGCATACATTTTTTAGTACCAATTTTACGCGCAACCATTTCATAAATGCAGATAAAGTTATGCACTTAACAGTCCATATAAAGTATAAGTGCATATTTTTAAGCGCATAAAAAAACACAGCAACTGTTGCTTTTGTTGTTAAAGCGATTCCAAACTTCTCGGGGAGGTGGTGTATACTTAAAATTTTTAAAAAAAGGATATGGTAGAGGAGAGTGGTGGCTGAAGGTCAAAGTAATTCTACATGTTACAGTATTGCTCATCACTGTGTATAGGTTTTTCATAAAAATTTCTGATCTCGCTGAAGGTCAAAGTAATTCAACATGTTACAGTATTGCTCATCACTGTGTATAGGTTTTTCATAAAAATTTCTGATCTCGTATGTAGAATTCTATATTTACTATACTGAGGTATCATTTAATGCGCCCTTAAGTTTCAACCAAATCGCTGAGACTGTTGGCGTGATTTAATCTCCCTCTACATGCAAAGCAAATCGTTGAAATCGTTTGCTTTTAATTGCCAGTATATTTTTAAGGAATTTTTATTTAAGATTTTCGAAATTTATTTTCGAAACCATAACATTTGACAGAATGCAATTCAAATGGTGTGAGTAAATTTTGCTTTCAGCAATCATACAAACGAGAAGAGTTGGATAACTAATCGTTTTGCTAAATTTGTAAGTTTCATTGCCACGTGGTTGGTTGGTTGGAAATGTTTGTTGTGCGTGGGTTGGGAAATTAAAATGTGCGGCACGCACGTTACGTGTCAGGCTTTCATAATAATATTGCAGTTATGCGTGTTGAAACGCTAATTTCGTTACTGTAAATTGGCTAAAATTTTGTCGCTTATATTGCCACCAGTGCCACTAAATTCACCAACATACATACTCATATATGTACATATCTACATATGTATGTATATGCCATAATGAACGTTGCCTATTCAATCTTTTGACCAGGGATGCACCTTAACGTTAAGCTAATCGTTTATCAAAAAATGTCCACCGTTTCCCTTGAAACACTTCGAAATATTATCGATAAAGAAATTATCAAGATAAATTGTATCTCGTTTTTAACCGAAACGAAAAGCTTTCGTTAACGTTAAAAACGTTAACAAAAACGTGATACTCTATGTTTGAATTGTGCTAGCAATGCTATAGCCATGGTGAAGCCGAAAGGTGGTAACAGCGAGCGGACATACACACAAACTCCACGTAATTTGTTTGTGTAATTCGTTCGTGGTAATGCCAAAAATACTCTGAGAAATGTTCGTACTGTCAAAATTCAAGAGAGAAGTTGCAATCAGCTTGGCTAATGCTTTCACCTTTAATGACTCCGCCATCAATCAGCTTTGCCAGCATAGTTTGAACTTAATAATCAACATAAACGATTTGATATCGTTTTGATATGGCAGAAAACGAAACAAAATCATTTCGTTAATTTGACGTTCTTAACGTTAATAAACGAAACGAAATGACTTTGTTTCGTTTATTAACGTTAATTATCGTAACGAAATGATATCGGTTCGTTGGTTAAGCATGCCTGCTTTTGACTAATTTGCAATTTGATTCATGACATATAAAATGTTGAAATAAAATAGAATAATCCAATTAGAATTTTAGCTAATATTTCATTCGCACAATCAACCATTTACATAGGTGGGTAGGTTATGTATGTATATGTGGATGTGCCTGTAGGCATTTGTCTGACAGACTATTAGCTGAATTCAGTAAGCCGTCTCTAGTCACTATTAGAGACTATTTGGGGTGAAAATCACTTTTGAGACAATTTGCCATTCTGTAAGCTGTCTCGCGTCTCCAGCCTCACAAAAGCAATCACTAATTTGTGAGCTGGGCCGGGGTAGATCACAAACGTGAAAATTTCAGAAAAAGTATGAAAATTATTTGCGAAAAACGCTTTAAATATATTCTTTTTATTCTTCAAATTAAAATAAGCATAGAAAAAAATAAAAAAAGAAAATACTTAAAAAAAACATCGAACTCTAGTGGCGCCGCTGAGATTCGAACCTACACACTTTCGGATTTTCTATAAAATTTGTGAACGGTGTCTAAGCGAGCTCAGCCACAACACCACTCAACATTGCGTTGACAAAATGCAATGCTATATTATTTGTTCAATGTATGAGTAAATTGTCATTTTGGTGAATTTCGTTGATATGGTGAATTGTTTTTGTGACTTTCGTTTACTGAATACCGAAATCATCTCAAGTCACAAAAATTGTCTCTAAAGGAAAATCTCAAATTTAGAGACTTGAGATGAGACTGAATTACAGAATTCAGCCGTATATGTAAATAGTCCGTAAATTTTAATTAAATTGTTCGTTGACAATTGATGCACACAAGTTCACTAAAAAAAAAGCCAATGAGAACACCCCCAAGTTGCTGTCATCACATAAAACTGTGACTCATATGGCGCGATGTATTGGGGAGCAGATGTATTTGATTAAAAAAAGTTAACTTGATTTTATAAGATATCGAGGGAGAACAAAAAATTGAGAGAAATAGAAATGCAAAGACGATACAAACATTTTAAAAGACTACCTTTATAAAAATGGACCAAAAGCTGCATCCAATTGAACAAAGACGTACTCTATATTGAAATTGAAGCTGATAGATACTAAAATTCATCAAAACTAAAATATGTTTGGCTTTCTTTTGCATTTTCTAATATTATCGCTCCGTTCACCACCTAGAGTAAATTTCTTCCTGATGCTGCATTGTCGTCGAGTATCCTGGTAGGTTGGGCTAGGTTGAACTCGCCGGTCAATAAAGGCCTCACATAGAGCGAATGTGTCCATAACGATACCAGAATTTGTTTGACAATCAAACATTAAAAACCCCAACTAGCTACGAGGACCTATGTTATAAAAAACCTCTGTCTTCTTGGCGAATACTAAAAGTTTTCTAGAACATAGCTGACTCGAAATCTGGTAACTCTGCCGCTCCTTGTAGCTGGGACCTTGATCTGGCGAGCGCAGGACACGAGCGCGAGACACGAACACAGAATGTGCTCAATCGTTTCTTCCTGCACCTCGCACTTCATACATCTGCTGTTACTGAGGAGGCTTAACTTATAAGCATGTGATGCCAGAAGGCAGTGCCCAGTTAATATACCCATCGTGAGCCTTAAGTCTTCTCTCTTTAGATTTGTCAGTCTAACGTTGATGGATGTCTCCTTTCGATGTATCCCAAACGGAATGGGACATTTACCGTCGACTCATCGACTGCTGTACCATCCTTTGCCAACTCATCGCCCTTTTCGTTATCTTCTACGTGACTTGTTATTTGTGCAATTGACTAGTAATTAATTGCATTTTCTTTTGAAGTTGTCAGATTTTTTACGTCACCAATAACACTAGTCAACAAGAGAAATTACTTTGAAGTCTAACTATTTAATTTCGATGTATTATGGCCCCCAAGTACAAAAACAACCAAAATTTTAAATTCTATGGATACGATTTTATTTTTTTTCTATTTCTAAAATCACGAATTTTCACAGAGGTCTTTCCATTTATTTTATCATATCTTGGAAATTAATTATCTAAATTCGTGGAGAGAAACACCAGTGGATTCACCGCAAAATTTTCTTCAAGTCTTGATAAGAAAATTTTTTTATATGATTGACGGTTGTGGAGTTATTTATATAAAAATGTAAAAAAAATTTTTTTTTTTGCAAAATCCAACATTTTTTTATTTTTCAAAAATTCATAAAAAAATCGAAGGCTTTAAAAACTTACAATTTTTATTTCACGGTCTTAAAACTGTAAACATTATAAATAATTGAAATCTTATTTCGTGAAAATACACAAATAAATGTTGGTTTTATTGACAATAAAATGAAAATACCCAATTTAGCGAAAATTTTGCATATCAAGCCTATCATTGTTTTTGACAAACAAATTTTTTAGGTATGACATTTTGCGCAACTTTGTCTTTTTAAAGCTTACTACGGGCATCGTCAGAAATGAGAAAACTCCATAATGACACTCAAGAAATTTTTCCCCGCAATTTTTCTTAAGGCAAAACGCAGATCATAAGAACAAATACCTCATACTGTATGGAAAATTTAAGTTGCCAACACAACAAAAGGGCGGAGAAATTTCACTATTTCACTACAAAATGCATATAAGGATTATTTTAGAATAGATGTTGAGAATTTGAGCAAATATTGGACGCCAAATTCAATTTGTGATAGCTGTATAAATATTTTAAAGAAATGGAAATCCTACCCTCAGTAAGTAACAATTACATTTAATAATTAAAAATATTTATGATACTCATTTTTCACAGAGAAAACATGCAAATTGAAAAACATATGAGGTGGAGAGAAACATGTGATCATGTTGCTAACTGTTACTTGTGTTTTAGTAAAAAAAAAGGATTTTGAAAACATACGATTTAGTCTTATCCCACGATTTCAGCTGGTGGTTTTACTCTTCCCGTACTAGATTCAGATGGAGTTCCATGTCCTGAAAATCAACATAATACGTATACTGAAGTTCCTCCATCGCCTATTTCTTCGTCTTCAAAAATCTCCAGCGTATCAGATGGATTTTGCCCAAAGCCTCTGACACAGTCCTTGTTAAACGATCTTATAAGAGACCTAGAGCTTTCAAAAGATAAGTCAGAGCTACTTGCATCCCGTCTAAAAGAAAGAAATTTATTAGAAAAACAGGTTACGATAACTACCTATCGTGAGCGAGATAAGCCATATGCTTGTTTTTATAGAAATAAAGGCAATATATGTTTTTGCTATGATATAACTGGACTTTTTGGAAAGCTTTGCCAAACATATGACGAAAGTGAATGGAGATTATTTATTGATAGTAACAAAGAAAGCCTTAAAGCAGTTTTATTACACAATGGCAATCAGAAGCCATCAATAACCCATCGCACATGCCTTAAATATGAAGGAGACTTATGAAACCATGTCCAAACTTTTAAAATATATTCATTATGAAAAACATGATTGGAAAATATGTTGCGACTTGAAAGTGGTAGTTTTACTAACTGGACTACAAGGTGGTTACACAAAACATTGTTGTTTTCTTTGCCTTTGGGATAGCCGAGATCGAAGCGCACATTATGTAAGGAAGGGCTGGCCAGCAAGAACCAATCACGAAGTAGGCACACACAATATAAAATATGCTGCTCTAATAAAAAAGGAGAATGTGATTTTTCAGCCATTACACATCAAGCTTGGATTAGTCAAGAATTTTGTTAAGGCGCTAAACAAAAATGAAAAAGCATTCGATTATATTCAAACAATATTTCTAAAATTATCCTCTTCAAACATTTCTGAAGGTGTTTTTGATGGTCCACAAATTCGAAAACTACTACAGAGCCCCACATTCGAGATGAAAAGGCTGCATGGAACTCATTTAGGCTGATTGTTTCAAACTTTTTAGGAAATAATCGGGGTCCAAATTATAAGAAAACATTTCTTATTTACTAACCAACTATTCGAAACTCGGTAAGTAGGAATATGATATGATTTTTGTATATTCATCATAATTTTAACCTCTAAATTACATATACATATAATTTCAGGTGCAAACATGTCTCTAAAAATGCATTTCTTACATTCCCATTTGGATTTTTTCCCTTCAAATCGTGGTGATGTCAGTGACGAGCATGGAGAACGATTTCACTAACAACTTACGTCAATAGAGGAGCGTTATCAAGGATTCTGGAACGAAAATATGATGGGGGATTGTAATTGGTTTCTTATACGAGAATCAAATTCAGAAAATTACAGTATACAAGCAAAAAGTAGAAACCATTTTTAAATATTTCAAGTACTAAATTTTGTAGAATTTCTTTAATAAAGGTATCTTAAATAGCTAAATAAACAAAAATATTAAAAATACGTATTTTCCCTTCATTCACTTAATTGTTAATAAGATTACCGTTTATCCATGGATTTTCATGAAATAAGCTTGCCTTATTTGAAATGTTCACAGTTTTACGATCATCTAATAAAAGTTGTAAGTTTTTGTCTCTTTCGATTTTTTACGAATTAAAGAAGAAAAAAAAAAAATGGAAATGTTTAATACAAAAAATCGATTTTTTTATAATGCGATGCAAATAACTCTGAAACCAATAAGTAGTTAAAAAATCAATGGATCTCCTTTTCAAAAAAGGCAAATTTTAGAGAAAAAAAAAAAAAAAAACAAAAACGTAGCTCCATAGAATTTTAAATTCCATTTTTATAATTAAGGGACTATAGCAAATAAAAAAAAATAGTGGTAATCCAGGGTAATGCGAAAAGTTTAATTTTGTAGAGCAGTGTAACCGACGCTAATAGATATGGTTAAGTAAAAATGTGGTTATGATTAAGGCATTATGGCTATAGCAACTTTGCCTGGGCGTTAAACCCGCAGCCGTTATCGCAACTCAAAAATCGTTAATTAAATTTTCAATAAATTGGATCGTAAAAAGTTAGTGAATTTCCCTACTGGACTATTTATCAAGTTTAAGGTCTTACCGAAAATTTGCTTACGAACTGGCCGCAAGATTCCATTTTAACTTGCTCCGTCTAGAGGCATTTTTATTTTTTAATAAAAAAAATGCTCATTTAAAAACGCAGATGGCGCGCATAAATTAAGCACACAAAAAAATAAAGTGCAGTGTTAACAAATTTCGTAATAGTGCAATGTGAAAAAGTCTTCTGTAATTGTACAGTATTACACTTTTTAGAGTGATATCGAAAAAAAAATTTTTGGAGTACCGCTGGTGCTCGTTGTATTGAGTAATGGCGAATGCGAACAGCAATATAACTATTTGCCGTCATCCAGTGAGTTTTACAGCTCCGGCTCACGCTCAATTTTCACGGGAATGCTCTGGATCATTGAGAGACTTGAGAAGCAGATGTGATATTTTCGCACACGTGAAATGTGATCGGCAGACGTCGCCGCTGTTTTTCATTTAACTCATACGGCGAAAGGCTAAGCAGCGGCATCTATTTTTGAAAAAGTAGGTTTATTAAAGGCAGCGTTGCCAAACTAAAGACAAGTAATTAACAAATTATCTGGCTCACAAATTTAACCAGACTTCTATCTAGATTTATCTGGCTCAAATCGTTGTTTTTGCATTTACATGCAAAATTATTTATCTGGCTCAGGCTCTTTGCCACCGGATGATAGCTACTATTATAATTTAAATTCTATTTTCAGGATATTTTTTTTTGGGTGCATTGTGTGCATGTACGAGTAAGGTTAAATAAGACTCGTGACAATGACACTTCTAGCATAGCTCCACAAAAGAGGGATACAAATAAATATTTAAAAAATTGACATATGGGTGATTCTCCGCGAGCTTACAGTTTTGTGTCTTCGAAATTTGAAATATATTAAAGCATTGTCTATGAATTAAATTATGTAATTGAGTTAAAATCATGTTTATTTTAAAGTTTCATGTTTAATTTTATTGACTGGTCATCAGTTTTATGAAGTTATAGTTCATAATACCCTACAAATGTCACAACCGTGGCATCTCCACAACCACATTTTTCATAACATTTTAGGTGGTCACTTTTTTAATCTTGAATTACACGAGTAATAAACTGTCATTATATTAAATATTTGACTTAATCTGCAATATTAAATGGTGTTTTAATGATAACATTTCTGTTTTCGATTTTTAATTTGATTTTGAAAAGTGTCCATGAGTTTTTGAGTAAAAAATGTTATTCAAATCGTTAGGTTGGTACTGCTTTATTGCACACTGGTTTCAAATCGTTAGGTTGGTACTGCTTTATTGCACACTGGTATGTGACAGTGAGTGTGAATTTTGATCAAGTGTCCCCGCATATTTCCATGCCAATGTTTGCAGTCTTAAAATAACTAATATCCATTTTTAAACACTGAAGAACTGGAAAAACGGTACGTATCAAAAATCGTGTCTCAACCGTGGCACTTGTATCTTTGTAGTTTAAGTTAAGTACCTTCTATTGTACCATTTTTCTTTAAAGTTTGATGACATAACCTTAAAATTTTACGGAAAGTCTTGCGAGTTATACTAGCTGTTTTTAATGAGCAATTTATTGTCAAAATGTCACAACCGTGGCACGCGTGTAATGTCACAACCGTGGCAGGTTTCTGTATCAAGAACAGAAATTAATAGCTGTAGCCCGTCCACTTTGGGAATGTTTTTTAGCTAAAAAAACTCATAGAAAATGATTGAAAATATTTGAAAATCGAATATTTTTTTCCAAAATTTTGGGTTAGTAAAACTGATAGATCGCGGAGAATCGCCCACATATACTATGTTAATACCTTTATGTTAGGTCACTTCCTTGTTACTTCGAGGGAAGTTATTAAAAATATAGATTTCAAGATCCTACAATTTTGTTGAGACAAAACGCGGAAAACAAGAAAGTGAGCTAGTATAAAGGTAGTAAAATAGTATATGTATGTGTCTATTTTTTTAAATATATATTTGTATTCTTTTTTTGTCGAGCTATGGTAGAAGTGTCATTGCCACGAGTCCTATTTAACCTTACTTGTACATACGTAGTCGACAGTAAGATATTTAATTTATGCTCACCATCTGCATTTTTTGATGAGAACTTTTTTCATTTAAAATAGAAATAGACTGCCAAGTCATTAAGACATTGGCATTGACAGTGCGTATTCTTTAGACTAGATTTTGTTCAAATTTATATATGGAGCGTTTCTCCTTTTTCGTTTAACTGGTAGTAAAAAAACCGGTCTCTTAAAATATTTATCTGCTGGAAATTTGCGAAATTCTTTGAATTTTTGATGACAAAAGAAATTAATTAGGCAATTCATAAGGCCTTTTTAAGGTCGGTAAGAAGGGAAATCAGTATGAAGCATTGAAATATTTTATTTTATCCTATCGCTATTCCTTTAATTAATAATTATCATTTTTCTGTTGTTATTTATAGACAACATAAAGTTGTCAGCTGAAATTTAAGAAAACGTTAGCCTCAATTTGATGTTCACCATTGTTTTTCATTTGAAACGTTTTCTCAAATTCTTCCAAAACATTTCTTAAAAAGTTAGAATAGCACTTTGAAAAGAGCCTTTCGATTTAATTTCATTATGATCGTGATTGAAGTGAATTTGGGAATAAGAAATTTCCCAATTTCTTTTTTTATAACATCAAACAATTTTGTGAGCTATCGGTTGAAATCTAAAAACAACATTTGTTCTCAAATGATTCACAAGTCGAGACTAAAGAAATATGTTTAATGCGTCGTCATAAATTTACTATAACATAATCCCGATTTACAAGATCCACACACGACCAACTCGCTACCTTGTATGTACACTTACGGGCAAAAACAGCCGGCAAACATTTTTTCCCTGTTACGGCGTTTCTACGGTCACTATAGCTACTTAACGAAATATTTTAGCTCTTGTGGTGATGATTTTAAGATATAAGATGAAATAAATTATGAGATAAATAAAGTAAACGTACAGATTGGAGAGGACAAAGGGGTGTCGCATAGGGGTCAACGTTAAGATTTCTTTATGGAGGCTCCAAAAATTAGGCTGACGGCAGAGTGGAAGCGAAATGCGTTGCTATGATGTAAAGATAGAAAGCTATGAAAATTATTTCTTTTTATAAATTGTAAAAGCTGTCAGCGTGCTTGTAAAATATATGAAAATAAAAATTTCATCTCGCTCAAGGCCTGGTTTTCTCCCAAAGCGGTGCCGCTATGTTACGACCGCGAAAGAGCGGCCGTATACTCACCGTTTTCAGCGCCACCGCTTTGTTGTATAAACTACGAACAGTTATCACAGACGATTTGCAAAATTTAATTCTGCATTTTTCCGTGTTTTTTTTTAATTTGTTATTATTTTCTTTAAACATACATGAAAAAAATGTTAATTCTAAATGTTAATTTTTTTTATTAATAAATAACTTCAATTGTTTGAAGAAAGTACAAACCGATCTCCAGAGGCAATGGAAACTGCAGGAAGTTCGGTGCTCATCACCGTTTTTTGCCACCGCTGTTGTCAAAGCGGTGAACATTTTGTCAGAGGTAACTGGTTGTTCCGTAGTTTTGAAAACCCAATCGCTAACTAAATTTTCATCACTAGTAGCATTATTTGAATAAACACAATAGTTTTCTAGAAGTCTGATTAATATGAAACTTTGCATACGTATCAAAGGCCGATGACAATGCATTAATGTGATGGTGTGTTGACATAAGGTCAACGGCCATAAGGTCAATTGGCCTTATTACCACTTTGAATGGCCATAATTTGATTGCAACTTTGCACACGTATCAAGGCTCGATGACAATGCATTAATGTGATGGTGTGGTGACATAAGGTCAACAGCCATAAGGTCAATTGGCGTTATTACCACTTTGAATGGCCATAAGTTTGATTGAAACTTTGCACACGTATCTAGGCCCGATGACAATGCAATAATGTGATGGCGTGGTGACATAAGGTCAACGGACATAAGGTCAATTGAACTTATGACCACCCCAAATGGCCATAGATTTGAAACCTTGCACATAATGCGAAAAACGCATTCCTTTATTAATGATAGAAGTGGATACATGGCACATCTACGAAAGAGCATACTGGAGCCCTTTTTAACACGCTTTTATTAGCTTGGCCTGTATCTATCTATGTATCTATGTATCCATGTATGTATGTAACGGAATCTGGAGTGGAGCCGAGAGCCTCGGTAATGCAGAGCTCCTCTGCAAAGAGTTTGCAGAAATTTCCCCCGCATGGTGACGCAGATGTCATCTGCATACGCGATCACTTGGTGAGAGAGAACGCCGCCCTGCGGAGTGCCTCTGCCGACCGGTCTGCGGATCACGCATCCACCTAGCTCAGTTTTAATCTGCCTATGCGTAAGCAGGTTGTATATAAACTGCACCAGGCACGCGTCAACCCCCAGATCGGCCAGCGCCGAGGTGATTGCCTCAGGGAGAACGTTGTTGAAGGCACCCGCTATATATAGAAATGCCACCAGTGTGTATTCCTTGAGGTCAAGTGACCTTTCGATAACGGATACCAGTGAGCGCAAGGCCGTGTCAGTTGACCTACCCTTAGTATAGGAATGTTGAGCTTGCGAAAGAAGCGATGGCTCAATCCTCCGTATGTAGTCCTCTAGGAGTCTTTCGAGTGCTTTTAGCAGAAAAGAAGATAAGCTTATAGGCCTATAATCATTTGGTTTAGAGTGGGAGGTTTTCCTTGCCTTGGGGATAAAGACCACGTCGACTTCTCTCCACGATGCTGGTACGTAATTGAGCCTAAGACAACCTATAAACATCCCTTTTATCCAGGGCCTATAAGTTCGGCAGTATACTGTAGCTGAGCCGGGTGGTAGGCGGAGAATGCTATCACCATACCACGCCGGCCATATCCATTCATAGAAACTAGATAACTATTTGTAAAATTTTCACGTTTTTATACTCAGCGTGCTTTGCACACAGAGTAAAAAGAAAAGAAAGAAAGATTTACATATCGTAACAAAATTGGGTACGCATATTTTCCTTATAGCAGGAAATATTTCTAGTTAAAATGGACGGGATCGGTTAAAGACCACGGCAACTTAGATATAAAACAAGTTTAAAAGGGTCGTAGACTAGAATAATAAGCGATAACTTAGCAAAAAATAGTTTTGAATCAATGATATTTCACTTATCAAGTTTTATTGTAAGAGGAAATGGGGAGACATTTTTTTTTAACGGGCGGTGCCACGTGTTTTGTAGAAAAGTAATTTATCTGAAAAAAAATGTACACCCGAACTTAGACATCTTTACTTATTTTATTTTGTGCTTCCATTTAGACATGACATCCTAGAGGGACTAGGGAAAAATTTTCCATCTCCAAAATTTGTTTATAATTGCCGGTTGTCGAAGGAAATATGTATATGGGAAATGTAGCTATTTAATTAATTATTTAATAATTAAGTACGAAAATGAAGATAATTTGGTCATGTGTAAACTAGGTCTCAGCCATCTCCGGCTCACATATTTTGCACTTTAATTCTTTGTCATCCGCGGAACAGGAAAAAAATTTACTATTTTTAACTTTGATGACAAAAAAACTGAATTTATTAAACTTTTAAGTTTTATTTATTTACGACAAGAAATTGAATTTATGAAACCGTCAGTATTCGAATAACGAAAGTTTTTTGATTGCATGCTTTGTTGAAATCGATTACCACCTAGTCGATTTTCTAAAAATACAAAAAATGCTACTCGATTATTCGACTAGTCGATTGGCCGAATAATCGATTGGTTTCCACAGCCCTTTTACATAGGCGAGTGTTACACGATGAGGCAATGCTGCCAGTATCACTATCCATATTGAAGGATTTAAAAATTTGATCCATGAACGTTGAGCGTGATATACTGATGGATCATGGTCCGGACCGCAAAATATCTAGAAATTTTGAAATCCATCAACATGGATCGTGATCCAGTATTGACAGCATTGCCTTATCGTGTCACACTCGCCATAGGTTATGTATTTATTGTGAAATCCTGTTTTTAAGGGTAGTTTGCTTTAAGTTTTTTCCTTCTACCAGATAATGTACCCCATAAGCACTTTTGTTTACTCTCTGTTAACAGCACATTTGAGAGCTTAACTTATTCTCAAATGTCAAATGTTTTCCCTCAAAGCCGCAAAAAATACCAGTTCATACCGTTCTCAAACTAAAGAACACCTTTTTAATATGTGATTTTCGCTATTCTTAAAATTAAGAGCTGTCATACTCTAAAATTAATCTCAGTCATGGCCTGAATGGAATTTAACCGAAGTGCTTTTTGAAATGTTTCTCAAGGTGTTCAAGTCGAGAGTTAACACTTGATATGAGTTTGAGAAAACGTTTACTTGCAAATTATAAACAGTGCTCCAATACAAATATGGGTCTTTATACCTCCTCGAACCTTTGTTCTGTCACTTATTCAGTATGTCTTATATAGTACATACACATTAGGGGTACATCATGGTTCAACTATATGATTGACTCATCTCCACAACAACAACATACCTGTGTTCAGATTGACAAAATTTGCGTGTTGGTGTTAGGTGGATGGAATGGAGAGAAAGCATAAATGTTTGCAATTCTTGTGCGTGGTGCGAAAATAATGCGCTTAATTGGATGCATTTACTAAACAATAAGTTCAAGCGGTGTGAAACTACCTTTAAATAATTGTCAATGTGTTAGTTACATTTTGCGTTTGCCATCTTCTTTTGACAATCCCTACGCCCGTGCAATGAATAAATTAAATCATCTGATCAAATAAGTCAATCATATAATTGTGCCATGGATTACAGAGAATAAATGTGTCCATGGTGTTTACAAATAAGGATAACCCAAAAACTAAATCGAGAATTTTCATGAATAGGCCACAGAAAAACTTGTTGCCAGAAATCTCTGGAATATACTCGCCAAATATGGACTCTTAATATTAATGGGAAATTATAACTGGATTTACCACTTTAATATTAAGACTCCGTATTTGATGAGAATATTCTACATAGATGTAGCCAGTAAAAAAAAATCGATTCAGCCCAGCCTAACATACAAAGTATATTAAACCTTTTCTTTTTGCTAGTAACAACAATATAATATAATGTTGTTTTTGTAGACATCAATATTATTGAAATCGGTCTCACATGTTTAGCTCTTGTCCAGTGTATTAAGAAGTTTTGTCACGTGTTAGTATCCATCCGCTTCTGTTTTAGCATTTTAATAATCATCACGTGCATCCTAACATAAAAGCGTTGCACATGGTTTGTTTTTTTTTTTTAAATGCAACGATAAAATCTGTAGCTCTGTGAAGTTGGCACCTACTTGGTCGAATAATTAAAAAAACCATATCTCATTCGTTTGTCCACCGTTTGTCCATGTTTGTCCAGGAAAAATTTTCGTTTGTCCACCTTTTGTTAAAAAGTTATTTCAAAAAAAAAAAAAAAATCGTGTGTGAAGTTGGCACCTCCATTTGCGAGTATTTAAAAAAACTAAATGCCATTCGTTTGTCCATCGTTTGTCTACGTTTGTCCAAGAAAAATTTTCGTTTGTCCACCTTTTGTTAAAAAGTTATTTCAAAAAAAAAAAAAATCCCATGTGAAGTTGGCACCTCCATTTACGATTAATTAAAAAAACCAAATGCCATTCGTTTGTCCATCGTTTGTCCACGTTTGTCCAGGAAAAATTTTCGTTTGTCCACCTTTTGTTAAAAAGTTATAACAAAAACATTTTTTTTCGAAAAAACCCAAAAAATTTTTTGTTTCGCTTTATTGTGCTAAATCGTATGTCCGTCGTTTGCCCGTCGTTTGTCCATGTTTGTTCAGGAGAAATTTTCGTTTGTCCACCTTTTGTTAAAAATTTATTTCAAAAAAACAAAAATCATGTGTGAAGTTGGCACCTCCATTTACGAGCAATTAAAAAAACCAAATGCCATTCGTTTGTCCAGGAAAAATTTTCGTTTGTCCACCTTTTGTTAAAAAGTTATTTCAAAAAAAAAAAAATCCCATGTGAAGTTGGCACCTCCATTTACGAGTAATTAAAAAAACCAAATGCCATTCGTTTGTCCATCGTTTGTCCACGTTTGTCCAGGAAAAATTTTCGTTTGTCCACCTTTTGTTAAAAAGTTATAACAAAAACATTTTTTTTCGAAAAAACCCAAAAAATTTTTTGTTTCGCTTTATTGTGCTAAATCGTATGTCCGTCGTTTGCCCGTCGTTTGTCCATGTTTGTCCAGGAGAAATTTTCGTTTGTCCACCTTTTGTTAAAAAGTTATTTAAAAAAAAACAAAACTCGTGTGTGAAGTTGGCACCTCCATTTACGAGTAATTAAAAAAACCAAATGCTATTCGTTTGTCCATCGTTTGTTCACGATTGTCCAGGAAAAATTTTCGTTTGTCCACCTCTTGTTAAAAAGTTATAACAAAAATATTTTTTTTTTTCGAAAAACCCCAAAAGTTTTTTTCGCTTTTTGTGTCCGTCGTTTGCCCATCGTTTGTCAATATATGTATTTGTCTACGAAAGATTTCCTATTGTCCACCTTTTGTTAAAAAATTATAACAAAATCATTTTTTTCGAAAAAAATCTAAACAATTGCTGCTCATGAAAGGTGGACAAACGAAAATTTCTCCTGGACAAACATGGACAAACGATGGACAAACGACGGACATACGATTTAGCACAATAAAGCGAAACAAAAATTTTTTTTGGGTTTTTTCGAAAAAAAAAAATGTTTTTGTTATAACTTTTTAACAAAAGGTGGACAAACAAAAATTTTTCCTGGACAAACGTGGACAAACGATGGACAAACGAATGGCATTTGGTTTTTTTAATTACTCGTAAATGGAGGTGACAACTTCACACACGATTTTTGTTTTTTTGAAACACCTTTTTAACAAAAGGTGGACAAACGAAAATTTTTCCTGGACAATCGTGGACAAACGATGGACAAACGAATGGCATTTGGTTTTTTTAATTGCTCGTAAATGGAGGTGCCAACTTCACACACGATTTTTGTTTTTTTGAAATAACTTTTTAACAAAAGGTGGACAAACGAAAATTTCTCCTGAACAAACATGGACAAACGACGGGCAAACGACGGACATACGATTTAGCACAATAAAGCGAAACAAAAATTTTTTTGGATTTTTTCGAAAAAAAAAAATGTTTTTGTTATAACTTTTTAACAAAAGGTGGACAAACCAAAATTTTTCCTGGACAAACGTGGACAAACGATGGACAAACGAATGGAATTTGGTTTTTTTAATTTCTCGTAAATGGAGGTGCCAACTTCACACACGATTTTTGTTTTTTTGAAATAACTTTTTAACAAAAGGTGGACAAACGAAAATTTTTCCTGGACAATCGTGGACAAACGATGGACAAACGAATGGCATTTGGTTTTTTTAATTGCTCGTAAATGGAGGTGCCAACTTCACACACGATTTTTGTTTTTTTGAAATAACTTTTTAACAAAAGGTGGACAAACGAAAATTTCTCCTGAACAAACATGGACAAACGACGGGCAAACGACGGACATACGATTTAGCACAATAAAGCGAAACAAAATTTTTTTTGGATTTTTTCGAAAAAAAAATGTTTTTGTTATAACTTTTTAACAAAAGGTGGACAAACCAAAATTTTTCCTGGACAAACGTGGACAAACGATGGACAAACGAATGTCATTTGGTTTTTTTAATTTCTCGTAAATGGAGGTGCCAACTTCACACACGATTTTTGTTTTTTTGAAATAACTTTTAACCAAAAGGTGGACAAACGAAAATTTTTCCTGGACAATCGTGGACAAACGATGGACAAACGAATGGCATTTGGTTTTTTTAATCTCCCGTAAATGGAGGTGCCAACTTCACACACGATTTTTGTTTTTTTGAAATAACTTTTTAACAAAAGGTGGACAAACGAAAATTTCGCCTCGACAAACATGGAAAAACGATTGGCAAACGATGGGCAAACGGCGGGCATACGATTTAGCACAATAAAGCGAAACAAAATTTTTTTTTGGGTTTTTTCGAAAAAAATGTTTTTGTTATAACTTTTTAACAAAAGGTGGACAAACGAATATTTTTCCTGGACAAACGTGGACAAACGATGGACAAACGAATGGCATTTGGTTTTTTCAATTACTCGTAAATGGAGGTGCCAACTTCACACACGATTTTTGTTTTTTTGAAATAACTTTTTAACAAAAGGTGGACAAACGAAAATTTCTTCTGGACAAACATGAACAAACGATGGGCAAACGACGGACATACGATTTAGAACAATAAAGCGAAACTAACATTTTTTGGGTTTTTTCGAAAAAAAATGTTTTTGTTATAACTTTTTAACAAAAGGTGGACAAACGAAAATTTTTCCTGGACAAACGTGGACAAACGATGGACAAACGAATGGCATTTGGTTTTTTTAATTACTCGTAAATGGAGGTGCCAACTTCACACACGATTTTTGTTTTTTTGAAATAACTTTTTAACAAAAGGTGGACAAACGAAAATTTTTCCTGAACAATCGTGGACAAACGATGGACAAACGAATGGCATTTGGTTTTTTTAATTACTTTTAAATGGAGGTGCCAACTTCACACACGATTTTTGTTTTTTTGAAATAACTTTTTAACAAAAGGTGGACAAACGAAAATGTTTCCTGGACAAACATGGACAAACGATGGGCAAACGACGGACATACGATTTAGCACAATAAAGCGAAACAAAAAATTTTTTGGGTTTTTTCGAAAAAAAATGTTTTTGTTATAACTTTTTAACAAAAGGTGGACAAACGAAAATTTTTCCTGGACAAACGTGGACAAACGAATGGCATTTGGTTTTTTTAATTACTCGTAAATGGAGGTGCCAACTTCACACGGGATTTTTTTTTTTTGAAATAACTTTTTAACAAAAGGTAGACAAACGAAAATTTTTCCTGGACAAACGTGGACAAACGATGGACAAACGAATGGCATTTAGTTTTTTTAAATACTCGCAAATGGAGGTGCCAACTTCACACACGATTTTGTTTTTTGAAATAACTTTTTAACAAAAGGTGGACAAACGAAAATTTTTCCTGCACAAACATGGGCAAACGGTGGACAAACGAATGAGATATGGTTTTTTAAATTATTCGACCAAGTAGGTGCCAACATCACAGAGCTAAAATCTGTCGCATTGCTGAGCTGAGTGCAAAAGGTAAGTATGTACCGAATTCCCCTGATTTGTAAAATTCAATTGCGTGTGTTTTGTTGTGCCACTTTCGACAGCTGTCGTTAAACACCGAAATCATTATTCCATCAAATGTAAACAAAGAAGAATAAATAAGTAAATGGAAAAAAATTCAGGTATACAAAGTGTTTGTACACAAGATTAGCCGTGTTACAGGCACACTTTCAATTTGTCTTGTTTTCTTAGTAAAAACAATATTTTTCACTTGAAATTTTTTATTCTCTACTCTTTCTTATTTATTGTTTGTATAAATTAACATTTGTGTTTATTTTCATTTCGGCATTAAATACCTATTCTCTTCGATTTGCTGTTTTGCTATGAGTTGTTTGCGGTGAGGAATTTTACTTGCAGTACACGTACATATGTATGTATACAGCAACAAACAGCATTATTTTAATGCCAGCAATTAATTCAAATTGTTCAACTAAGAATTGTGTGTTTGGAAAGTTTAATGATGTGGAAAGAGCAATTAAAAATTCTTCAGTTTCGACCATTTATTTCTGCAGGAAATGCATACCTAATAATAAACTTGGTGTTTAAACTGAATAATATAATGTAAAATTGTCGTTGGTAAGATAGTTCTTATTATAAACATTTTTAGTTTTTCTTTAAAAATTTGGTTTGCCTTTTTTGGCATAATAATTCTATGAACGATAACTGTATGTGTTGGCTTAGTACTTTAAAGTCATATTTTAAAAGGTAAATAGGTTGAGTACGGAGGAAGCTTATTTCCGATTTCAAAATTACAAAAGAATATTTTTTGTTTGTTTATTGTTATTTCAAATACATTTGAAGATCTTATATCGGATGGGTTTACACACCCTACCCCTTTTAAAGGCACATAGCCACACATGTGTATTAATTTTATTATACTCAGCTGAGCAGAGCTCACAGAGTATATTAACTTTGTTCGCATAACGGTATTCCGTAACGGCATAAACTAATCGAGATAGATATAGACTTCTATATATCAAAATAATCTGGGCGAAAAAAGAAATTAATTTAGCCATGTCCGTCCGTCCGTCCGTAAACACGATAACTTGAGTAAATTTTGAGGTATCTTGATGAAATTTGGTATGTGGGTTCCGCTATTTAAAATGAACGAAATCGGACTACAACCACGCCCACTTTTTCGATATCGAAAATTTCGAAAAACCGAAAAAGTGCGATAATTCATTACCAAATACGGATAAAGCGATGATGGTAGGTGCGTTGACCTTATTAGGCAAAATAGAAAATTAGTAAAATTTTAGACAATGGGCGTAGCACCGTCCACTTTTAAAAGAAGGTAATTTAAAAGTTTTGCAAGGTGTAATTTGGCAGTCGTTGAAGATATCATGATGAAATTCGGCAGGAACGTTACTCCTATTACTATATGTGTGCTAAATAAAAATTAGCAAAATCGGATGACGAACACGCCCACTTAAAAAAAAGTTTTTTTAAGTAAAATTTTAACAAAAAATGTAATATCTTTACAGTATATATGTAAGTAAATTATGTCAACATTCAACTCCAGTAATGATATGGTGCAACAAGATACAAAAATAAAAGAAAATTTCAAAATGGGCGTGGCTCCGCCCTTTTTCATTTAATTCGTCTAGAATACTTTTAATGCCATAAGTCAAACAAAAATTTACCAATCCTTGTGAAATTTGGTAGGGGCATAGATTCTATGACGATAACTGTTTTCTGTGAAAATGGGCGAATTCGGTTGAAGCCACGCCCAGTTTTTATACACAGTCGACCGTCTGTCCTTCCGCTCGGCCGTTAACACGATAACTTGAGCAAAAATCGAAATCCGACTATGACCACGCCCACTTTTTCGATATCGAAAATTACGAAAAATGAAAAAAATTCTATAATTCTATACCAAATATGAAAAAAGAGATGAAACATGGTACATAATTGGATTGGTGTATTGACGCAAAATATAACTTTAGAAAAAGCTTTGTAAAATGGGTGTGACACCTACCATACTAAGGAGAAGGAAATGAAAAAGTTCTGCAGGGCAAAATCAAAAGCCCTTGGAATCTTGGCAGGAATACTGTTCGTGGTATTACATATATAAATAAATTAGTGGTACTCGACAGATTATATTCTGGGTCACCCTGGTCCACATTTTGGTCGATATCTCGAAAACGCCTTCACATATACAACTAAGGGCCACTCCCTTTTAAAACCCTCATTAATACCTTTAATTTGATACCCATATCGTACAAACGCATCCTAGTCACCCCTCGTCCACCTTTATGGCAATATCTCGAAATATAGAACTAAGGCCCACTCCCTTTTAAAATACTCATTAACAGCTTTCATTTGATACCCATATCGTACAAACACATTCTAGAGTCACCCCTGGTCCACCTTTATGGCGATATCTCGAAAAGGCGTCCACCTATAGAACTATGGCTCACTCCCTTTTAAAATAATCTTTAATACCTTCCATTTGAAACCCATGTCATACAAACACATTCCAGGTTACCCTAGGTTCATTTTGCTAAATGGTGATTGTCCCTTATTTTGTCTCCAAAGCTCTCAGCTGAGTATGTAATGTTCGGTTACACCCGAACTTAGCCTTCCTTACTTGTTCGTGAAACGGTTCATCACGGCAGAAACAAATATATATAAATATAAACTTCTGTTCATAGTTGCCACACCAATTTTTCGTTTTGGACCAAAATTCATCGAAAAAAAGGACCAAATCTAAGAAAAAAGTACAAAATTTTTGTTTTATTTTATTGGTATACAAACAAATCGGAAATTTATAAGAGTATCGTATTCGTTGTAAAATATAACATTTTAGGATGTTCCCATGGTTTTCTATATAAAACAGTACTAAGCATAGTGATGACTGTGCTTTAATTCAAACTTCACAAACAAAAAAAGTGTACTTTTAGGTATTACATGTGCACATTTCTAGGATAAGTCTATGTTTTTCATCCACTAAACGTTGTGACCCTAGTTTTCTCACAAAGATCTTAGTTCCAGAATTATGTTGTTGATTGCAATGAAATAAAATGCATAGCGCAGTTAGGTTTTAGTAAGGAACGGTTCAAAACAAAGCAACGGCAAACTCAGTAAATCATAAATGAAAGTAAGAAATTTTGTTTAAGTTATTTTTTTAGCTGCCTACTTTTTCCCTAAACGTTAAAACTTCATACCAGATCAGTTTGTTGCACATTTATAAAGTTATCGCTTTCAAGAAGTATTTCTGCCTTACTTCCAGTTAAAATATTTCTAGTGCCAAGATACCTAGTTTTCAAGTATCTAGCCTAGCTTAACACCACAATAGCCCTAGAATTCTTTGAACTCATTAAGCTGCTTTGAGCTGGGTGAGAAAGATTTTCCACGTAAAAATTTTGAAAGAGTTACTTCTTCTTTGACACTTTGATATATCCCTTCACAAACTCTCAATATCTCTCCGTATACTAGAACAAAATTAAGCGAGTGGCATGTACACTTAATATAAAACAAATTAGTTTGATTCCAGCTCCATCTGTGGAGAGCCCTGCTAAATTTCTTAGAGGCAACCGTATATTTGAAGTAAACTCGTTTAGCTCTACTAGTGACAAAAATCTATGACATAACCGATAGAAATATCTAGCCACTAAACAAATACTTTTTATGATAAGTCCGTTGTTTCATTAACAATTAACGACAAATATCTTCTAGGTGAAATGTCATTGTTCTGCTACAATTTATTGACTGAGCAATTTTCGTGGTAAGAATTCCCTTTAAGTAAATTGAAAATGGTGGCCACCGTGGTGTGATGGTAGCGTGCTCCGCCTACCACACCGAAGGTCCTGGGTTCACGCCCCGGGCAAAGCAACATCAAAATTTTAGAAATAAGGTTCTTCAATTATTTTATTTATTTTTAATTAGAAGACAATTTTTCTAAGCGGGGTCGCCTGTAGACTGCATTTTTGGCAAGCACTCCGAGTGTATTTATTTATGCCATGAAAACCTCTAAGTGAAAACTCATCTGCCTTGCAGATGCCGTTAGGAGTCGGAATAAAACAAGTAGGTCCAGTCCCGCCAATTTTTAGGAAAAACTAAAAGGGGCACGACGCAAATTGGAAGAAAAGCTCGGCCTGAAATCTCTTCGGATTCGCTTTACATTTATTTTTATTTATTTTTAAATTGAAAATTGTATGTGGGTTAATTAAAGTGTGGCAAATTTTGTCGATAGTGTTGTGAATTTTTACCTCTGGGAAAAATAATGAAAAGTACCGAAATCAAAACTACTGCCTGAAAAGGACCAACATTTAAAAAAGGGACCAGTGGACCAAATGGGGTAAGAAGGGAAAATTTTTGGTCCAAATGGACCAAAGGAGCGACCATGCTTCCATATATAGACTGAATCAGTCTATGTTACCAGAAGTTTGTTTAACCACCAAACTGAAAAACCCTATCAAAAACCACGACCAATGTTATGAAGTAACTTATTTAATAATTTGGGAAAAATTTAAACAACGTGACACCAGGACGGCCAACAACTAAGGCATGACGTGGCTGAATGCGTTTGTAACACTTCAACCATCGTAGAAGCGCGGGTTCAAATCCCACTCCCGGGAGAAAAGGCTTTGAAGAGATTTACAAGGCATAATCGAAACAGCTGTCGCCTTGTCCGTCCTGATGTCACGTTGTTTAAATTTTCCCAAATTATTAAATAAATTATAAATTAAAAATTGCTTCAAACAAATGTTTTCCTACATTTTTTTTTTTTTTTTTTTTTTTTTTTTTTTTTTTTTTTTTAATGGACGTTGTGGCAGCGCGCTGCCCTCAAGTGGCCCAATGAAACCAGGCTAATCCTGTTCACGCGATCGATTTATATATATATATAATAACTTTTTTTTTTTTTTATTTTGCCGAGTCTTTGATGGGCAGCGGTTTGTCAAGCGTCACGATCTGAGACTGCTCAGCTACAGAAGAAATTTCATCAGCCAAGCGTAATACTTAAAGAGAACAGAAGCAAACGTATTATACATTAATTTAGAGAGGTGAGAACAATCTTTTTTATAGAAAAAAGGGAGTCCGAGCTATCAAATGTGTTTGAGTGAGAGTTATAATCTTGGCATAAACGCCGAAAAGGTTCATTTTGTTCGAAATTGGTTCTACATTGTTTCAGCAGAAGAGGTTTGAAGTGTCTCGATGTCCGAGAGGGAACGCAAAAGTTCACTTCATTCAGAAGGAATGGGCTCGAAATTGATCCATTTAAAAGTTTTGTCATAAATATTACACCAAGCATCTCCCTTCGACTAGCAAGTGTTGGAAGATTGATAAGCTTTAATCGATTAGTATAAGGTGGAAGATTAGTTAAAGAGTCCCATTGGAAATTTCTTAAGGCAAATAGTAAAAATTGTTTTTGTATTTAAAGCAATTAGGGTAATCCCCGCTTAAAAACAAAACACATACATTATAAAATAACTCCGTCCTCCTGGCAAATACTATAAGGTTCCTAAGACACATGCTGCTTCAAGATCTGACAGCTGTATCACTCCTAATAGCTGGAGTCTTAGCCCGGCAAGTGCAGGGCATAAAACGTGCTAGATCGTTTCCTCCTCCAATCCATTCCTCCTCCAATCCATTCCCATATGCCCTGGGACCCTATATAGATGTATGCTTCTCCCTATCCCGATTCTTTCCAGAAATTGCTTACACTCTTAACACACGTTTAGCTGTTGTGGTATGCGAGATTATTGCCTTAATTGCTATTAAACATAAAAGTTGACGCGGCTGCAGTTTTTTCCAGTGTTTCTACTGCTTTGTTTACGGTTACTACTTCGGCCTGAAAAACGCTACAGTGATCTGGCAGCTTGTAGGATGCGTTTATATCCGGATCAGCACAGTATACCGCATATTGTTGGTGACGCTATACTACTATGGCCGTATGGTCTGCGTTCAAGCTGCCCCGTGTCACTGAGCCTGGTTGCAGTTGTTAACGCCATGTTTTTGCTACCAGTTCTTCAAGTGGAATGTGCAGGACAGAATACAGTGCAGCCGTCGGGGTTGTTTTCAGGGCTCCTGCAATGCTAAGCACTGATGGCCTTTATAACCCCTCCAATTTTTTATGTAAGGTTCTTTTTTTGTGTTGCTGTCCACCAAACAAGGACTCCATTCTACAGTGCTATTTAAGGGTTTTATCTGAAGGGGTTTATCTACATTGCAGATACGAAATTGAAAAATTATGCATACCGTTAAATCGATTAAAAATGGATATGCTCTGTGTGCTATGCGCAGCTAAGTATAAATATTAATGAAAGCTTAAATTAGCGGCCTTATTATTTTGTCGCGTGGAGTGAGTGCCCCTCATAATAAGTAAGTATGCTCCAATATATATTTATATGACTCGGTAATAAATTTCTTCCCCACTCAGCCTACGCCTGTTATACGAGAACAATTTTGAAAAGCACTAAGTAAATTTTAAATTTCAAACTGGTTCGCTTGGTATCAGTTTTATTGTATTTTTTTTTGGGCAACGGGCAAAGCATCGACTGCATATCTTGAGCGTCTGGTTGCAACGGAGGGAAACGCATTATTGCTCGCTATTTTGGCTTCTATGCACTCTGCATTCTATATTATGATGCAATATTTTCATTTTTGTCGAACCAACTGGCTGGAAATTTGCAAACCCTTTGCAAAAACAATATATGTATGTCTGTATACTGTGTGGTATGTATAGAAGAACAAAAAATGGATAAATGAAAATAGCACGTAATTCTTTGGCAGCAAAATCGATCGATCCGCTGTGATTATAATTTATTAAGGTTTATTGTTGTTGGCCGATTATGAGAATAATTAAATTTGGTAAAACAATGTGCAACGTAGGCTTGTGTAATTTTTTTCAGATTTGAGAAAGCAGACGAATTGTTTAAAATTTTGACGTTTTCGTTCATGGCTCACAATTAAAAGTGTCATTGGTTGTTTTTTAAACGGTTTTATTTAGCTTGACTCTGTGTTGTTTACGAATTTTGTAATTAAAATTTAAGTAACTTCCCGATAAGCTACAAGCTTGAAACTTGGAATATAGTTCATATCCCGATGACAATGCTATTATAAGAAAAAAAACTTCGATAGGCGGCGCAAGGATCGAGATATTCAAAAAAATCGCATTTGTGGCCCGATTTGGAACACATAGTACATACATGAATAGAAAGCGACCTATGAGAAAAATCGCCGCTAGGTGGCGCAAGGATCGAGATATTCAAAAAACAATATTTGTTGTTCGATTTGGTTCATTTTTGGAAAACATAATAAATACGTGAATAGAAAGCGACCTATGGAAGAAAAAAAAAATTCCCGCTAGGTGGCGCAAGGATCGAGATATTCAAAAAAATAGTGTTTTTGGTCCGATTTGGCTCATATTTAGAAAACATATTACATATAGAAATAGAAATCACTTTATGGCTCATATTTGGAACAAATATTACATACAGTCCGGTAGAAATGACATCAAAATACTTTGGAGTTCGAGGAGGGACAAGCTACGTGGCGCTGAGTCGAGTAAAGTCTTTGGAAGGATTATGTACTGCGGACTTAGATTGTAAGAATTTGTCAGGAAAGAGTCCTTGTAATAATGAGTCACTCAATGAACTAAAAATAATGCGAAATAATGGGCAATAAAATAAAGACTAAAAACTTGAAAGAAAATAATTTAAAAAAAAATGTTTAATATATAATTTTCTTCCGATCTGTTTGAATAATATTTATGTATATTTTAAGCTACGCTGATCTATTGTGTTGGGTGCAAATAAAACAAAAATTATTCCACCTTTTAGTTTGTGTTTGATGTTTTTGTCAAGCCATGTTTTTAAATGTTTCAATGTTTTAGTGAAAATTGTGTTTTTCGTTAATTTCCATCATTGTAAGTAAGAAAATACTTTTTGTGCAATCAATATTTACTTGCAATATTTTAAATTTTAAATCTATATGTATCTGATTGTGTTCTTTGTTGTTTTTTGTTTTATGAAATAAATACAGTGTCACGCTCCTGAAGATGCCAAGGAAAATTGGCGAAGCGCCGAGCTGAAAGGTGGAATAATCTTTGTTTTATTTGCACCCAACACAATAGATCTGCCTAGCTTAAAATATACATACATAAAAAAAATTTTAGTTAAACGGTTTTATTGAAAACAATACTTACATGAAGTAATAATAATACTAAAAGCTAGGAAATAATTTGGTAGGTCCTAGGTACTAGTCATCGCACTCCTCATCAATCTAGGGCGTTGATCAGACAATTAAATAAAAGCATTTTTTCTTGTCACACTTATGCTTCTACAATCACAAAAATTTTATAGGCTGTCTAGTTTTGATTTCGAATTCGAAACACATTGCGAGCATTTTCTATTAGTAATATAGGAGTATTATATATATGTTTTTTTTTTATTAGAATATCAAAGTTATCAAAAAACCAGTAAAGGTGTCTAAGTTCGGGTGTAACCGAACATTATATACTCAGCGTGAGCTTCAATTGTACATTTCATTTCAGATAAATTACTTTTCTACATAACACGTGGCACCGCCCGTTTAAAAGAAAAATGGCTCCACATTTCCTCTTACAGTAAAACTTGCTAAGTGAAGTATAATTGATTCAAAACTATTATTTTCTAAGTTATAGCTTATTATTTTCGCCTACGACCCTTTTAAAAATCTTTTATATAAAAGTGGGCGTGGTCTTTAACCGATCTCCAGAAATATTTCGTGCTATAAGGAAAATATGTGTACCCAATTTTGTTACGATCCGTTAATTTCTCTTCGAGTTATGGCTCCCGAAACATAAAAAATTGCTTAGTCATAAAAGGGGCAGTGCCACGCCCATTTTTTAAAATTTGAAGTTTTTCCTATTTATTGTTATAAATCCACACGGAAAATGAATAAAATTGGTGAAACAGGCAAGCAGAGCCTTTCCAGGTTTCGGTAGCCTTCCTTCCTTTCGGAAATATTTGTGTATGTATGAATATATTTACTGTTCCTTTTATTAGAATTTTACGTTCATATACATATGTATGTACATATTTACGCATACTATCAGGTTATTGCAATAAAATTGATAAAGAACGCATAGATCTCTTGAAATATACACTTTTGTTAATAGTTGTAAACTTAAATTACATTACAAAATAGGAAATAAGGAATGCATATTTGTGCAATGAACAGCTTCTCGGAAAAATTTCGTCTGCCTCAGCAAATGTCGTTCAGAGGCAGCGTAAAACTAAAGATTTTACCAATTTGTAGAAACAAATAAATGTAACACACCTCAGTTTGAAGCAGAATCTCCTATTATAATAAATCTTCCTTTATACATAGACTTAAATAATACTAGTATCGCCCGGGGCCGAATTTTAGCCCAATCCATTATATAGAAATGTTTAGGTGTGAGATAAACGAATTTCTTTTCATTTGAGATGCGCCACAACCCCTGTCCGATGCATTCTAATCCTTTGTACATCACGCTTTTATGTGGTAGCACCAAACTAAATTTCACTAACCAAGCGTAACTGTCTATAGCGATGTCTCGTTTTTCCCCCAGTGGGTTACGGGGACCCAAATACCCAAATGATTCAATGGGGTTGTGTAGCGCAGCCCTTTCAAAGGCTTGCCAGCGCAATTTGTAGCTTCTCCAGCCCAATCGTCAACTTCACCTACCCGTGGCGAATCCCGTTTCTTTAGAAGCCGAGGCTCTGGCGACCCCATGTTCCTCATGGAAAGTGGTGGGGGGGGGGGGGGGAGGTATGACTTGGACGGTTCAATGTGGTCATAATAAATCGTTCCCGAGATGGTCGGGCTTGTACCTCAATGGTGCTTGTTATCGGAACGTACCCGATCTATGTATATTCGGCAAAGGACCATCAAAAATTCGGGAAGTGTCTTATCGCTGCAACAACAATAACATGTTGTCTCGTTTTTGTTATTTTAACTCTCTGTACCAAATTTTCACCCTACTCACTGATGATGCAATTCTCTTGAAATGGGCAAATAACTTACTTAAATAGGCTAAACTATAAAGTTAAAATATCTTTTGTATAACATAATAATATACATTTATAATTATATAGTTCTTGAACCATAAATTTGCTTACGGAAATTTGATATTGTAGGAAGATGCCACACCCCTCATTCCCATGTACCCCAATTCTCTTTAAAACCATGACTTTAACACTATGAGCTATGGAAATTTACATATGTAATCTGACTTAATCTGCCAAGGATGTGCGATATGGAGAGACAAATTTGTATGGGAGGTACCACGCCCTTCTTTCCAATTTCTTCCCATTTTGCTCCACTGATATAATATCGATGTTGGGTATCATTGCCCCGGTGCTAGCCCAACCCTCGATATTTTTTAAAAAACAAGTGTAATAAATTTAATTAACCCGTATTAAATTAGCATTAAATGTTGTGCAATTTACTACGGTCTCGTTTTTTGATTGGGCTGGAAAGGTTGGGCTAGCTTAAGGGACCTTAATATATCTTCTGTTGGTATATATATCAAATGCACATACATAGGCTCCTGCAAATTGGGGTGTATTTCATCCAAGTCGGCCAAAGGGTGCGTCCAAAAGGGGATTTGAAAAACTTGCGTTTGGCGTATTTATATATATGTATGTAGATAGATATTTCTGTGAAACATTTTCTCATAACACTGTTAAACATATTTTTAATAATATCGCAGCATGCACGTACAAACTTTTGCTTACAAGCCACTAGCTGTGGCTTATTCTTATGTAGCAATTGCGTGACCAGATTACGTTTAGCTCTTGAACACGCAATCAAATGAAGTGTTAATGCTCCGCTTTCTCATAGTTAAGTGGTTAAGAATTTAGCTAATTTCGAAGAAGAACCTTTTATTAACACAAATAAAATCATATTTTTCTTCCTTGCACTTTTTTACAATAAATATTTCGGTCATCAAATTCCAACGCACAAAAAAGAGTTAAGATGATTTGTGTAGCATTCTTTCCGAACTTTAAAAAAAATATCATA
Organism: Eurosta solidaginis; assembly: GCF_040869045.1. Taxonomy (NCBI): domain Eukaryota; kingdom Metazoa; phylum Arthropoda; class Insecta; order Diptera; family Tephritidae; genus Eurosta; species Eurosta solidaginis. The sequence goes on from NC_090319.1 coordinate 109,125,301, forward strand.
AAAAAAACAAAAAAAAGGATATATTTTTGCATAAGTTTTTAAATTTTGCAAATTTTTGCTTACGGCGCGGTTTACATTTTTTATTGTCGCTCAAATTACGTTAAATTCGATGATCTAAATATTTATTGAAAAAAGCTCATATTTCGTACAGCCCTTTTGCAGAAGTAATGTACCATACAATGATAACATTTTCTTATTCAGATTAATGTATGCCCACGATTCAGACTGGTATTCCAAACCATGATACCGCACACCTGGATCTAAATTGATATTATGTTAGCAATTTTGTATTTGGGTTTGAGTTTCCTTATTCAACTCGTTATTATACTCGATTGAATAATATCTTCCCTAGTCATCGAGAAAAAGCTTTGTATAAATTAAAAATTCCATTGGCGCAAATAGAGGAGCCTCGAGGTTTTCGCACTTTCTGAACATTGTGATTTTTTAGTGCATTGCCGTTTCGGTCTGGGTCTGCACATTGTAAAGGTTTACAAGATATCTGTCAGCTGTTCGTTCAAAGCTGCTGACCATAATGCTTGTTCTATCTTTTTTTTTTTTGGAGACTATTGATCAGCCGTTGTACTACTTTGTTACAAAATAGTGTAGTTGCTCTACTACTGCTTTTCGCCCATAACTTTTGAACGGGTGGAAAAACTGTACTTCCGCGTTTGGATTCTTAATGTTGATATATGTAAGTAACTACGCGTAATTGGATACTTAAACTCCGACCTTTGTAAAATTTTCGATAGGTCCCATATAATAATACACTATATGTTTCATACTAAATTTGTTCAAAAAATCTACCATTCCAGAAAGCCATATCTGTAACTTCTCTCCTTGTTGCAATAATTAGCATCCCTGCGTCGATCTCCTCGATGGCAGCAACCCCGGCCATTTTGACACTTCATTCAGTGTCAAACGCTCGCTTAACCATGTTCCACACTATTTTGACACTTCGGTTAAAGTCAAACGGCAATGTGTTAGAAAGAGAAGGAAACAAACCTATACTTGTAAACCTATGCATATACAATGGGTGTGCGATGCGTTGACTTAAGCCAAAAATAAAGCACATTACTTTCAAATATTTTTATAATTTTAAGTTTCAAAAGTCCTAAAAAATGAGTATCTTCGCGGAGAGCTAGAGTTCTGAAACTTTGAACGCATATCTAAACCCGGTGTCAATCCAACGTGAGGTAAAAAAACTTTGCTATGTGGTCCAGGGATCGTGAAAACTCTAAAAAACGTCCGAGTTTGGAAATTTGCTTTCGAGTATTAAGAAACTTCCCGATAACTCAGATATCTGAATCTTTGAAAGAAGATTTGGGCTATATTAGGTTTTAATATTTAAGATAAAAGAGTTTTCTAAATGGGAGAGGGGTCGAGATATTTAAAGATATTTTGAAAATCCACTTACAAAATGTGGAATCATGCGACCGTTATTTAAGTAACTTCCCGTAGATTTAGATTCTTGAAGCTAAAAACTTACTTCAGAACCCGATGACAAAGCAACATTAGCGAGAAACAATTTTCGCTAGGTGGGCCAAGGATCGTGAAAATTCAAAAAATCTTGGAAATTTTGCTTTCCAGTTTACACATTGTTCAGGTCACCTTAACAATGCAACAAAAGGAGAAAATAAAAGGAAGATAAACAATGTTTAAGTACTTCCTTTATATAAATGGACCAAAAGAAACGAAAAATTTCTCTAGATCATAAAAAAAATTTTATATGCTAGTTATTTTTTATGGTTGCATTTGCTTCAATTTGCTACTTTATTAACGAAGCTTATATGATATTCCTTAATTTTGTTTGTGTAGAACTTTTAACATATGTGACCCGGCCTATGAAAAGGTGGCTTATGACTCAAAAAAGAAATTGCGAGAAACAGCTGTTAAAGATAAACAATGCATTTCTTCAGTAGTTTTTCTTTTTTTTTTTGAGTCAACATTGAGTAACACATTTTCCAAACAACTTCACAGTCTTGAGCTACGACTGAAAAACTGGTTTTCATAGCTTGGATAGCGCATTGCTCTGCAACATTTTATGGGGAACATATTTAAGCCTTTCCGGGGGTATGTGTGTAAGATATGAAAGTTTTTGATATGTGTGAGTATTTGCGCAGCAAACGAAATTTTATTATTTTTTTTTATGTTTGTCAGCAAGTTTCAGGACAAAGTTGGAGAATCTTCTAATCTAATTGTGAGTAACTTTCCATGGGGCTAGAGTCTAAAAACTTGGAACATACTTCAGAGCCCGATGACAATACAACAGTGGGAAAAACTTTCGCTTGGTGGCGAAAGGATAGTGATATCGTTGCGAATTTTAGGAATTGTTAGTTATTTTGCACCTTCAGTTATTATCGCTGAACCGTTAAACAAATAACTCAAATATTCAGCATAGCAAAATGTTCTTTATTTACAACTCTATTGTAGTAGTACTTCACAATTAAATGACTCACGGACTTATTTATAGCGTGTTAAAATCAAACTGATTGATTATTCCTCAGCTTGAGTTGCTTTTATACTCTCAGTTGCTTTGTTTGCTTATTTCTCCTAGGGTCTAGAATTGTCACGAACAGCCCTCTCGAATAGTTGCTTGTTTATTCCTCGTTTTTGTATCACATAGTTGGTTATTTAGCTATACACATGTATACGCGTGTGTAATGTTATCTTCGCTCTTAGCTGATGATTATATGATGTATTGATGTGTGACTACTTCACTTTCTTCCTCGCTCTTAGCTGCTGTATACATGTGTATATGTGAAATATTCTCTCTGCTCTTAGCTTTGCTTTTTACATGTTGCTTGCTTTGCTGTTGTTGTGCATTTATTTACTAGCAGCATAGTGATGTATCGAAATGCTAATATTCACCACAATATCGAAAAAACCTCTTCCGCATCCCTGTGGGATAGACTGTTGAATCTTTGAATATGGCTTAGGTATATTAAATTGCAGGGATCGAGATATTTAGGGATTTTTCTCACTGAGCTAAATACTTGAACATGGTACATAAAGTTTCGTTGGGTGTCACAAGGATCTAGATATTTCGAATTGTTCGAATCGGATTGAATTTCGCGATACATTTTTGAGATACTTCCCGTTGAGCTACATACTTAATGTGTCTCACATTATTGAGAACTTGACGCCAAAACATTAAAACTAAAAAATTTTGATTGCAGAACCAAGAAAATGCAACAAAAGTAAAACGAAATTTCGAAGGTGGAGCACGTGTCCAAATAGTAAGAAAACGAAGAGTGACTGACACGACTTGTTGGACGGCAATAACCGTTTAAACGATTACGCGCCAACTAAGTAAGTAAGAGTAGCGCTCAAAATTTGTTGTAAGCAGAGACCCAACCTTTTATTCCTTTCATAATTAAAGTCTTTCAGAAAAAATTATTTTATGACTTTAAATTTTTTTATTCGGCAAGAAATTATTAAATCCTGACTTTTATTTTATAAGATCAAACATAAAAGTTTAATCCCGACTTTTATTTTTTAAGGACAGAATAAAAGTCCGACCCTATAACTACGAAATGCCTCATCCAAATAAAACAATGTTTTTTTTTAATTCATTTTTTTACACAGGAAGCAGTATATCAAATTTCAAGGCAATATCTCAGATTTATAAACTTTTATGGCACAAAAACAGGTGATTTTTTGCTATGGAAAAATATGACAATTTGTTATAGTTTTTCTATGGTAAAAATATTATGCATTCATTCATTTGGATTAAAAAATAAAAGTCCAAATTTTACTTTTATTTTGAGTTTTTAAGAAAAAAGCCCAAAACTATGGGTATCCCCGGGATTGCATACATTTTCACATAGGACAATTTTTCGGTACGAACTTTTTCGACTAAAAAAAAAACCGGTCCCTGATTGCACGAAACATGTTCAAAGCTAATTAGTATATGAATAAATTAACTTTGACATTTCACCACACATGGGATTCAGCTGGAAGTATGGACAACTGTCTTTAACTATTCCAAGATGCTAATATTTCTGAGCCTTATCAACTTAACTCCATGATACCTACTGAATCGTATAGTGGTACCACTTTATTTAGTTCGTTCCGAAATATTTCTTCAGATCTCCAGGTTTCGATAAATATCTAACCATAGCAATACTTGCGGTATATTAGCGTGTTAGTCAGGAACTGAGGAGCTGCCTCGTCGCTTCGTTCATTTTCTTGGTCACAACTAGAGTCGCAGCGTTTGCTCCTTTTATAATCTATGAGTAAACCCAAGCCTCTTCGTTATTCGTTTTATTTTATCAATCACTTCGAGGCAGCAGGGCCCCTGCTACTGAAAGGCCACTATTGGTGGCCCAGTGAGAAAAAGGCTCTGCTCAAATACCACGAAATGCACGCCTGCAATCCGCTTAGCTATGTATAAAGCAGGGCGCTATGGAGTTCGGCTAAGCCCTCAATCCAGTGACAATCTGGCTAACATAGATATGGCTTAAGGTCCAATAAAGGAAAATAAACTATGATGTATGTTTGCAGTGAGGTCAAGCTTAGAGCAACCTCTATGTTGAACCGAATAGGAATTAAAATAAAGTAACGAACTCAAATAAAGTTTCTTTACATAAACCAAGTTATCTGTATTCGGGAAGTCGAATAAACTATTGCCCAACTCTGTATGTAACTTCATGGAAAGCTAGAGACAGTTTACACGTATAGGCAAAAAGGGAATAAAATTCCTATGTCGACAAGTTCGAGCGCATCAATCGGGGTGTTTAGTAAATCGTACAAAAAGGGGATGGGAATTTGGTTTTTTTGGCGTTTTACTACATTTTATATAGCGTCCTTCCTAACATGCCTAGAACTGGTACTTTAATATTTATTAACAATTCCAACTCTAGGCTATTTTTCAAAATAGGTTCCAATTTATCAATTTCTAAACAAGCTACTTTACTAAAAAATAAGGATTTTTTGGATAATTTTCTTCAAATACAGTAAAACAGTCAGTTCAGTTATGGCTGTAAATATTGACAAAAACCGAATTGAAGCAGTTGATGTATTCCACTAATATGCTCTTAACACAATGGTTGTGATAATTTCCTCAAGAAGAAATAAGATTTACTTTATTTGAATAAAACTGACTTGTGAATGTAGATTTGATAGCTTTTTTCCTTTTTGAAGCCTCTTTACTATTTGCATGCTTAGTAAACTTTTATAACCTTTTAACTTGGTTTCCGCTAATCCCTTTGAAATTCTGTTCGTGGAAGGAAAAGGCGTAAAGAAACTCAATTTCTCATGCGTGGCGTAACATGTTTCCGAAATGTAGCAAAAATCCTTGTATATACGCCTGTATGTATGCAACGAATTTGTATGTTGATTGACTTTAGTTCAGTGATGCACAACGCCGGCAAAGTTTCAATTACAAACGTAACTTTTTTTTTGGATAAGTACATGTTTACATGGATAATGTTTGAGCATGGAACTCATATATGAGATTTGTACTGTTTGAAGTACGAGCTAAAACTGATTGACTGCCTGCTTTACTGAATCTCTGTCGCTGCGCTCACACGACACGATGCAAGCCACATAGTTTTCCAAAGCTTTACAAAACTCTCGAGTGCGCCACTGTTCTATAGAAATGTTTCTTAGTAGGACCGACTAGGTTCACCACGCAACCTTGAAAACAGATTACCATATTTAAATATAACACGCAACATTTTAAGAGCTCTCACTTAGCTATTACCACTTTGGAGGTTTTTAATAGGTTATCATCTTTGTAAAAATGCTTGACTCATTTGCATAATTTGTATTTATTTTCGGTTGTGGTTGTAATTTGGCAAGCACTCCGAGCGTATTTATGCCATGAAAAGCTTCTCATTGAAAAGTCATCTGCCTTGCATACGCCGTTCGGAGTCGGCGTAAGAAATGTAGGGCCGTCGCGCCAATTGGGTGGAAAAAAATTAAAAGGAGCACGACGCAAAAGGGAAGAGAAGCTCGGCTTAAAACCTCTTCGGAAATTATCGCGCCTTACATTAATTTATTTATTTGTGGCTAATCCACTGAGTTTGTCAGCGATCTAAGCTAATGTAGGGACAAAAATAGGTCTTCTGCTGCTATACATGAGAATACTTCGCAGGGTACTCCAACATGGCAAAAATGGAACGCAAAATCAAACGATTCTAGCACGGTAGGCTAACTACTAACTATATATGTATGTATAGATGAATACGCACTACTTCGTTTGATATACATAAATGTGTTTGGGTTTTTTGTTGGTTTGAATCTGCATGAACTAACACAATTCAATCGTTGCTTGCTTTAACATTTGAAAAACGAGCGATGCATACCAATTATTTAGAAGTTGAGGTTAAATATGGCAATATTTGTTGGTTGGAGGAACACTGGCGCGAAGTACACTCGTATGAGTTACAAAAATTATAAATTTTTATTGTTAACCATGTACTACCCGAATATTAGAAATTTTTTTTCAATATGGTTTAAATTTACATACATAAGTATCTGCACATTAGGGGAACTAAATTCCTAATAGAAGGCTCCTCTCCAAAAACTCTGTGTACAGAGAGTTTTTCGCCGTGGAAATGAGGGAAGTGAAACATTACGTGCTCTGCGTTTTCCAATTCCGTGGACAGAAAGGATCCTCCTCTATTCTTATGCGGATACTCCTTGAAACCGCCGTGCCATCTCAATATCTGCGTACGGTGGTAGCTTAATTCGCCGTGCGTTTGCTCGTACCATACTGCTATATTCCGAACTAACATGATAGTCCAGCGCCCGTTCCTCCATTCTTCCTACTGTCCTTGCCAGCTCTGCATATGAATAGCCGACAATTTACGTGCCTTCGATACCTCTCTGAAGTTGGCAAGACAACTTTTACGTGGAAAAAAATTACCTGTCGGGAAAATTGCCGTGAATTTGCCGTAATTTATCCGTGAAACAAAAAAATTTGCCGTGGCCATATTTTAGAAAATACAGGGTGGCACGCCAACTTCACGTGAAGTTAGCGTGCCACCCTCAGAAAACCACCTTAGAAGCCAGCCAGGAAAATAATTCTTGCACACGAATTTGCCGTAGATAAGCGGCATATTTTATAAATTCGAAAAAAAAAATTTCAATTTTTTTTTATGGTGCACCGCCAACTTCACGTGAAGTTAGCGTGCCACCCTCATAAAACCACCTTAGAGGCCAGCTAGAAAAATAATTCTTGCACACGAATTTGCCGTAGATAAGTGGCATACTTTATAAATTCGAAAATGAAAATTCAAATTTTTTTTTATGGTGCACCGCCAACTTCACGTGAAGTTAGCGTGCCACCCTCAGAAAACCACCTTAGAGGCCAGCTAGGAAAATAATTCTTGCACACGAATTTGCCGTAAATTTGCCGTAGATTAGTGGCATATTTTATAAATTTGAAAAAAAAAATTTCAAATTTTTTTTATGGTGCACCGCCAACTTCACGTGAAGTTAGCGTGCCACCCTCAGAAAACCACCTTAGAGGCCAGCTAAGAAAATAATTCTTGCACATGAATTTGCCGTAGATAAGTGGCATATTTTATATATTCGAAAAAAAATTCATATTTTTTTATGGTGCACCGCCACCTTCACGTGAATTTCGCGTGCCACCCTCAGAAAAGCACCTTAGTAGCCAGCTAGGAAAATTATTCTTGCACACGAATTTGCCGTAAATTTTGCCTACTTAATATGGTAGGTGTCACAACCATTTTACAAAGTTTTTTCTAAAGTTATATTTCGCGCCAATAAACCAATCCAATTACCATGTTTCATCCCTTTTTTCGTATTTGGTATATAATTATGGCATTGTTTTCATTTTTCGTAATTTTCGATATCGAAAAAGTGGGCGGGGTCATAGTCGGATTTCGGCCATTTTTTACACCAATACAAAGTGAGTTCAGATAAGTTCGTGAACTGAGTTTAGTAAAGATATATCAATTTTTGCTCAAGTTATCGTTTTAACGGCCGAGCGGAAGGACAGACGGTCGACTGTGTATAAAAACTGGGCGTGGCTTCAACCGATTTCGCCCTTTTAAGCCTTCTAAGCCTCTACCAAATTTCACAAGGATTGGTAAATTTTTGTTCGACTTATGGCATTAAAAGTATCCTAGACAAATTAAATGAAAAAGAGCGGAGCCACGCCCATTTTGAAATTTTCTTTTATTTTTGTATTTTGTTGCACCATATCATTACTGGAGTTGAATGACATATTTACTTATATACTGTAAAAATATTAACTTTTCTTTTAAAATTTGAATTTAAAAAAAAATTTTTTAAAGAGTGGGCGTGGTCGTTCTCCGATTTTGCTAATTTTTATTAAGCAGACATATAGTAATAAGAGTAACGTTCCTGCCAAATTTCATCATGATATCTTCAACGACTGCCAAATTACAGCTTACAAAACTTCTAAATTACCTTCTTTTAAAAGTGGGCGGTGCCACGCCCATTGTCCAAAGTTTTACTAGTTTTCTATTCTGCGTCATAAGTTCAACTCACCTACCAAGTTCCATCGCTTAATCCATATTTGGTAATGAATTATCGCACTTTTTCGATTTTTCGAAATTTTCGAAAAAAGTGGGCGTGGTTATTGTCCGATATCGTTCATTTTAAATAGCGATCTGAGATGAGTACCCGGGAACCTACATACCAAATTTCATCAAGATACCTCGAAAATTATTCAAGTTATCGTGTTAACGGACAGACGGACGGACGGACGGACATGGCTCAATCGAGTTTTTTTCGATACTGATGATTTTGATATATGGAAGTCTATATCTATCTCGATTCCTTTATACCTGTACAACCAACCGTTATCCAATTAAAGTTAATATACTCTGTGAGCTCTGCTCAACTGAGTATAAATATGTAATGTTTGCTGATTGGCTACCGCTGCTGAATCTAATGGATTTTTCGCAGACCAGTTTGGCAAGAAAACATCCCTTCTATTATACACTGAGAAAATTAAATTTTTTTTGGCGCAAATAAACGTAAAATAGAATAGTTTAATAATTCTATGTTACTTAAATTTTTCAAAAAATTATGAATCCTTCTAAAACAGAAAGTTTTAAAAGATGATTTCAGACATCTTGTGGTTTACACACAAAATTTTCATATTTCGAGATTTTATGATACCTAAATAAACGGCTGATGAGATTATGAGAACGTATAAAGTATACTTAAAGAGACAAAAATGATCGCTATCGCTGTCGCCAGGCTTAGTTTTATAATAAAACTATGGGAAAATAAAACTTCGTTTGCGTTTTCCCAGAAAATTAAAGTTTTGGACTACTTCTGTTCTGAACAAGCAGAGTAGCAACATCGGATGATGCTATTATTTGCGCATTTGCGAAAAAGTATTTTGCAAACAAACGCTCATGCGCAGAATGTTTTCATGGTTTAACGTTAACAATTTATTTTGTTTAAATAATAAAGTAGTATTTGTATGGCATATTTACGAATTAATTTTTGTGTGTTAACAAACATTCGTGCATATGTTCTACCTCATTGATTTTTCATCAACAACTAAACCACTACCAATAAGATGATTTTAGTTTTACTAACACAGCCACAGTTTTCATTTTGGTGACCACTGTATTAATACAACCACAAACATTTCAACAACATAACCCAGGCGGCGCTCCGCGGCGTCGGCGTCTGTTTTTATGGTCTTAATACTTGCACCAAAGGCTGTTCAGCTCTTGTCAACTGCGTGGGAATTACCACACATTCCAAGGACTCTGTACGAAACATATGCATATGCATTACAAAACAGACAGACGTTTGTAGAATACAGATAGACGGCGCCATAGTGGCTATTCCACTATGTTCGCTACCGCAGGCGTTTTTTGTGTCTGTATAATATTTGTACAAATGTATAATACTAGACATTGGCATCAGCGTTTTTTACCCTTAACTGTTGCATCAAAAGATGAAAAGGATCGCTACTGTTTTTCATCTATTTATCTTTGCGTATGGGTGTTTCCCGCATTACGGATGCCCCATCCTGACACACTCTTTTGAGCATAGAAACCATATCAGGCATAATGCAGAAAATTTGCATAGCTTTCTACCTAACTCAAATACAAAAATCTTTCGTAAGTGATGCACAGGTCATCATAAAGTTGCTGCTCAGATGTACATATGTAACTCATATTTTAAGCGGCATTATTGGAATGGTTTATGAAGGAACATGCAAAGACTATGGCGCATAGTCATAGTCAAAATAAAATAGATTTTATATTTAGCTGCAGATTTTTTGACAGATAGCTCATAGAAAATTAAATCAAAAAGCTGTAACTAAATTTAAAACCTATTTTATTTTGACTATGCGCCTATATATTTTTATAAAATACTAGAAGATCCGGCAGACGTTGTCCTGCCCTAAATTTGGCCAATCTGCATACATTTTAATAAGCTTTTTCCGTCTGACCACATTTTGGCCTATATCCCGAGACCATAGTCACCCAGGGGTATGAAAATTACCCTCTAATAAAGCACTCATCAACAGCTTACATTTGATATCCACATTCTATAAACACATTCTAGGGGTACCGGGGTCCACGTTTTGGCCTATATCTCGAGACCCTAGTTACCCAGGGGTATGAGAATTACCCTCTACTAAAGCACTCATCAACAGCTTTAATCTGATATCAATATTCTATAAACAGATTCTAGGGGTACCCGGGTCCACTTTTTGGCCTATAGCTCGAGACCCTAGTCACCCAGGGGTATGAAAATTACCCCCTACTAAAGCACTCGTCAACATCTTTCATCTGATAGCCATATTCTATACACACATTCTAGGGGTACCCAGGTCCACGTTTTGGCCTATATCTCGAGACCCGAGTCACCCAGGGGTATGAAAATTACCCTCTACTAAAGCACTCATCAAGAGCTTTCATTTGATATGCATATTCTAGGGGTACCCGGGTCCACGTTTTGGCCTATATCTCGGGACCCTAGTCACCCAGGGGTATGAAAATTACCCTCTACTAAAGCACTCACCAACAGCTTTTATTTGATATCCATATTCTATAAACACACCCTATTGGTACCCGGGTCCACGTTTTGGCCTATATCTCGAGACTCTAGTCACCCAGGGGTATGAAAATTACCCTCTACTAAAGCACTCATCAACAGCTTTTATTTGATATCCATATTCTATAAACACACCCTAGGGGTACCCGGGTCCACGTTTTGGCCTATATCTCGAGGAAATATGCTGTTTTGAGTATTTTCCCGGCAAGTATTCGAATTTTTCTCACCTTTTAAACCTTCCATAGACCTCCACGAATAATTCAAGACAAAGATAAGATAAATCCGTTCAGCCGTTCTCGAGTTTTAGCGAGACTAACGAACAGCAATTCATTTTTATATATATAGATGCCACTTACCATACGGTGCACCATAAAAAAATTTGAATTTTCTTTTTCGAATTTATAAAATATGCCACTTATCTACGGCAAATTTACGGCAAATTCGTGTGCAAGAATTATTTTCCTAGCTGGCCAGTAAGGTGGTTTTCTGAGGGTGGCACGCTAACTTCAAGTGAAGTTGGCGGTGCACCATAAAAAAAAAATTGAATTTTCTTTTTCGAATTTATAAAATATGCCACTTATCTACGGCAAATTCGTGTGCAAGAATTATTTTCCTAGCTGGCCAGCAAGGTGGTTTTCTGAGGGTGGCACGCTAACTTCACGTGAAGTTGGCGGTGCACCATAAAAAAATTTTAAAATTTTTTTTTTCGAATTTATAAAATATGCCACTTTTCCACGGCAAATTTACGGCAAATTCGTGTGCAAGAATTATTTTCCTAGCTGGCCTCTAAGGTGGTTTTCTGAGGGTGGCACGCTAACTTCACGTGAAGTTGGCGGTGCACCATAAAAAATTTTAATTTTTTTTTTTCGAATTTATAAAATATGCCACTTATCCACGGCAAATTTACGGCAAATTCGTGTGCAAGAATTATTTTCCTAGCTGGCCTCTAAGGTGGTTTTCTGAGGGTGGCACGCTAACTTCACGTGAAGTTGGCGGTGCACCATAAAAAAAAATTTGAATTTTCATTTTCGAATTTATAAAATATGCCACTTATCTACGGCAAATTTGTGTGCAAGAAATTTTTTCCTAGCTGGCCTCTAAGGTGGTTTTCTGAGGGTGGCACGCTAACTTCACGTGAAGTTGGTGGTGCACCATAAAAAAAATTTGAATTTTTTTTTTCGAATTTATAAAATATGCCACTTATCTACGGCAAATTTACGGCAAATTCGTGTGCAAGAATTATTTTCCTGGCTGGTCTCTAAGGTGGTTTTCTGAGGGTGGCACGCTAACTTCACGTGAAGTTGGCGGTGCACCATAAAAAAAATTTGAAATTTTTTTTTTTAAATTTATAAAATATGCCACTAATCTACGGCAAATTTACGCCAAATTCGTGTGCAAGAATTATTTTCCTGGCTGGCCTCTAAGGTGGTTTTCTGAGGGTGGCACGCTAACTTCACGTGAAGTTGGCGGTGCACCATAAAAAAAATTTGAATTTTTTTTTTTCAAATTTATAAAATATGCCACTAATCTACGGCAAATTTACGGCAAATTCGTGTGCAAGAATTATTTTCCTAGCTGGCCTCTAAGGTGGTTTTCTGAGGGTGGCACGCTAACTTCACGTGAAGTTGGCGGTGCACCATAAAAAAAATTTGAAATTTTTTTTTTCAAATTTATAAAATATGCCACTAATCTACGGCAAATTTACGGCAAATTCGTGTGCAAGAATTATTTTCCTGGCTGGCCTCTAAGGTGGTTTTCTGAGGGTGGCACGCTAACTTCACGTCAAGTTGGCGTGCCACCCTGTATTTTCTAAAACATGGCAGCGGCAAATTTTTTTGTTTCACGGATAATTCACGGCAAATTTACGGCACATTCACGTGCAAGAATTATTTTCCTAACTGGTGTCTAAGGTTGTTTTCGAAAAGTGGCACGCTAACTTCACGTGAAGTTGGCGGTGCACCATAAAAAAAATTTGAAATTATTGCCTTAGTTGCTGTTTGGCAACGAGGCATTGAGCCTGGAAGGTTGTATTTTCTTTTGATATAATAATAATCAATTTTGCCTTTTACTTCTGTGTTTATCTTTTTCTTTTTGAAAGTTCGATAAACATCCGCTAAAAATCCGTTTTAATCAATTCGCGACATAATTCCAACTACCTGCGAATGAAATAAGTAGAATCTAATACATAAAATTCTTGTGTAAGTAAGTATAAACATTGTACGAAGTGCACTGTGCACACATATAAGTGTCCGCTCGAATTCAGAAAAAGATTAAACAAATTCCTTTACTGGCACGTGCTCGTAATAAAGTCATTATAAAATTGCTACTATTAATTTGAAGTGGAGAACAACTTTTAGTTTTGTTGGAGAAGAAGAACATTATATACATACATAGATATGCTTACCTTTATAAACTCACAATTTTTTTATCTTCTAATTTTGGTTAACGCATCCGCATATGAATATTTATGTATATAAACATTTTTGGAAGCAGCACAAAGAAGCCGGCATGGTAATTATGAAAAATGAATGAAAGAGGTGTGACGGTCGCTACACCGAAAAAATCCCACCAAAAAAACAAAACAAACAATTGCAGACGAAAACTGGAGAGGTGGAATCACATTATATGTGACTCCTGTCTCTTTTCGATTTCCCCGAACGGATTAGGACATCTACGGCCGATTCATCGCGTGCTGCACTTTCCCTTGCCAACACATCGGCCATTTCGTTACCTTCTACCCCTTTATGGCCGGGAACCCGATATAGATGTATATTGATGCGACTACAGCCTAAGCACGCTTCCTCTGAACTTCTGCTGCTTTTTTCACGGCTACAATTTCCACCTGAAAGACACTGCAGTGATTTGGCAGCCTGTAGGATCTACTTATTTCTGTAACGACACGTGTACAATATGTTCTGCTATTTTCGTAGGCGTCTGCCGCTTGCGATGGCTGACATGTCATCTGCATACGCCGTGAGTTTGGCTGGTCCTCTCTTCAACCGTCTATGCAATTACTTGATGACCAGCGTCCACAGCGTTGATGATTTTTGAAATTTTTTTTTTATACAATTTTCTCCATATTTAAGAAAATTATAACCAAGGAAAGAAACATCTTAGTTTTTGAGTAAATTACTTGTCTAGATCAAGGTAAGCATTTCTATAGCGCAAAATCAATCCCATCTTTTCTTTGTTTTCAGAAACTTTTTTGATTTATTTTTGAGTGTACTTCAATCTGGTTGAGGCTTGTCGATGATTGCTCGTTCCCAGACAATGTTCAAAGCTCCGGCAATGCCCAGAAGAACACCTTGGACATATTCGTGGTATTCTAGGGCTTTCAAGTCACATATGACTCACCTTATCTTAGACTCCAACAAAACTGCTTTAACTCCTTGTTTGGTTTTTAATTGACACTTTTAGAATCTGATATTACTGACTTTATAAACATGAAACATACTTTCTTGAATTGAAGTCCAGAATTTGCTTGAATACTTACACATTTTCTGCATTGTCCTTGCTTTCATTGTAAATTTTTGGTTTTAGTAAAAATGTATGTACGTATATTTTTTTGTGCCTCAGTGAACCCGCAGCTATGAAAGGTACTTACTTCCCCAATATTCTGCATTGTAGAGCATTTACTGCTTAAATAGATTCGCAAGGAAGGATCCATTACTTATAGTTTTCCTTCCCTTTTGCATTTTCTTGCACTTAAATAATGCTGACATTCGGCCACCAGGGCAGACGTATTTTAGTGGAAAACGTGGCGGTTGAAAGTCTCATTAGCATAATTGAGAGCAGAAGCGTCTAACCTTCCAATTTACACTTGCAATTGAATGGTTTTTTGTTTACATTTTATGTTGAAAAGAATTGCTTTGCTTAGATAGGAAACATTTACATATATATATTTGCAGTTAACTTTCCATCCATATTAAACTGCGATGGTTTAAATGTGAATTTAAAATAGACTTGGCCAGAATAACCGATAACAAAGTGCACACTGAAGATGTCCAACCTGTAAAATAATTTAAATTTATTTGAACGAAATTGGTATTTTAAACGAAAGCTATTAAGGCAAACTCTATAATCAAGATGTACGCTTATTGCATTGATATAATTGGTATTAATAACCTCTAGTCTTAACGAAAAAGCCAACAATTTCTGTCTGACTGCGATAGAAGGTGAGGCGAAATGTTTGGCCTTTCACGTCACTGTTTACAGATACAAATTTAAAACTGCATGGAGCTTTGTCTATTTACGAACCAGCTATGACATCAAAGCTCTCTCTGGACGAATAATAATCCCAAAGGTGATTATCGACGGAATGTTAATAATGAGCTATAGGACGTTTAGGCATATATAAACATAGTGCAGAAACAGTGCTTAAAGTTGGGAGAGGGCTGTTTCAAAAACAGTTTGGAACTTTTTTTGGCGATGTGAAATATGGCTGCTGATGATCTGTCTCTGTCACCAATGCTGTATTACATTAACCTAAGGACTGAATGTTAAGAAGTAAACAAACTTAATGCTACCCTTCATTTTGCTCATATTCGCTTTTGTAATCACTAAGCACATCGAAACTTCTATACAATTTACAATCACAGAAGTATAGCAAACTTTTAAACTTTCATATTAATAAAATTGGCAATAATGCAGACGGCGGGACATGGAGTTCGCCTTCTGGCTTTTCACGCCCAGGTCCCAAAATCAAGCTATTAGACAACTACCGTCGAAAGAGCTTAAACAAGTTGTTGAACGCGTAATCGCATTCCTTCTGATTGTATTTCTGCGATGAAAGGCTTCCTTGAAATATTCATCCGAAATGCCGTTCGCACAACGTCTGCCCACCACAATCTGAAGGAGAAGCTTGGCCTTAATCTCCTCGGAGGTATATCGACCGAAATTATTAGTTTTTATACTCAGTTGAGCAGAGCTCACAGAGTATATTAAGTTTGATTGGATAACGGTTGGTTGTACAGGTATAAAGGAATCGAGATAGATATAGACTTCCATATATCAAAATCATCAGTATCGAAAAAAATTCGATTGAGCCATGCCCGTCCGTCCGTCCGTTAACACGATAACTTGAGTAAATTTTCAGGTATCTTCATGAAATTTGGTATGTAGGTTCCTGGGCACTCATCTCAGATCGCTATTTAAAATGAACGATATCGGACTATAACCACGCCCACTTTTTCGATATCGAAAATTTCGAAAAATCGAAAAAGTGCGATAATTCATTACCAACTACGGATAAAGCGATGAAACTTGGTAGGTGAGTTGAACTTATAACGCAGAATAGAAAACTAATAAAATTTTGGATAGTGGGCGCGGCACCGCCCACTTTTAAAAGAAGGTAATTTAAAAATTTTGCAAGCTGTAATTTGGAAGTCGGTGAAGATATAATGATGAAATTTGACAGGAACGTTACTCTTATTACTATATGTATGCTTAATAAAAATTAGCAAAATCGGAGAAGGACCACGCCCACTTTTTAAAAAAAATTTTTTAAAGTCAAATTTTAAAAGAAAAGTTAATATCTTTACAGTATATAAGTAAATTATGTCAAACATTCAACTCCAGTAATGATATGGTGCAACAAAATACAAAAATAAAAGACATTTTCAAAATGGGCGTGGCCCCGCCCTTTTGCTTTTTATTTGTCTAGGATACTTTTAATGCCATATGTCGAACAAAACATTACCAATCCTTGTGAAATTTGGCAGAAGCTTAGATTCTAGGACGATAACTGTTTTCTGTGAAAAAGGGCGAAATCGGTTGAAGCACGCCCAGTTTTTATACACAGTCGACCGTCTGTCCTTCCGCACGATAACTTGAGCAAAAATTGATATAAACACATTATAGAGTCACCCCTGGTCCACCTTTATGGCTATATCTCAAAAAGGCGTCCACCTATAGAACTAAGGCCCACTCCCTTTTAAAATACTCATTATCACCTTTCGTTTGATACCCATATCGTACAAATAAATTCTAGTCACCCCTGGTCCACCTTTATGGCAATATCTCGAAAAGGCGTCCACCTATAGAACTAAGGCCCACGCCCTTTTAAAATACTCATTAACACCTTTCATTTGATACCCATATTGTACAAAAGCATTCTAGAGTCAACCCTGGTCCACCTTTATAACGATATTCCGAAAAGGCGTCCACCTATAGAACTAAGGCTCACTCCCTTTTAAAATAATTATTAACACCTTTCGTTTGATACCCATATCGTACAAATAAATTCTAGGGTCACCCCTGGTCCACCTTTATGGCGATATCTCGAAAAGGCGTCCACCTATAGAACTGAGGCCCACTCCCTTTTAAAATACTTATTAACGCCTTTCATTTGATACCCATATCGTACAAACAAATTCTAGAGTCAGCCCTGGTCCACATTTATGGCGATATCTCGAAAACGCGTCCACCCATAGAACTAAGGCCCGCTCCGTTTTAAAATACTCATCAACACCTTTCGTTTGATACCCATATTGTACAAACGCATTTTAGAGTCACCCCTGGTCCACGTTTATGGCGATATCTCGAAAAGGCGTCCACTTATAGATTTAAGGCCTACTCCCTTTTAAAATACTTATTAGCACCTTTCATTTGATACCCATATCGTAAAAAAAAAATTCTAGAGTCACCCCTGGTCCACCTTTATGGCGATATCTCGAAAAGGCGTCCTCCTATAGAACTAAGGCCCACTCCCTTTTAAAATACTCATTAACACCTTTTATCTGATACCCATATCGTACAAAAAAATTCTAGAGTCACCCCTGGTCCACCTTTATGGCAATATCTCGAAAAGGCGTCCACCTATAGAACTAAGACCCACTCCCTTTTAAAATACTCATTAACACCTTTCATTTGATACACATATCCTACAAACAAATTCTAGAGTCACCCCTGTTCCACCTTTATGGCGATATCTCGAAAAGGCGTCCACCTATAGAACTAAGGCCCACGCCCTTTTAAAATACTCATTAACACCTTTCATTTGCTACCCAATCGTAAAAACAAATTCTAGAGTCACCCCTGGTCCACCTTTATGGAGATATCTCGAAAAGGCGTACCTATAGAACTAAGACCCACTCCCTTTTAAAATACTCATTAACACCTTTCGTTTGATACCCATATTGTACAAACGCATTCTAGAGTCACCCCTGGTCCACGTTTATGGCGATATCTCTAACACCTTTCATTTGATACCTATATCGTACAAACAAATTCTAGAGTCACCCCTGGTCCACCTTTATGGCGATATCTCGAAAAGGCTTCCTCCTATAGAACTAAGGCCCACTCCCTTTTAAAATACTCATTAACACTTTCATTTGATACCCATGTCGTACAAACAAATTCTAGAGTCAGCCCTGGTCCACCATTATAGCGATATCCCTAAATGGCGTCCATCTATAGAACTATGGCCCACTCCCTCTTAAAATACTCCTTAATACCTTCCATTTGATACACATGTCATACAAACACATTCCAGGGTTACCCTAGGTTCATTTTACTACGAAGTGATTTTCCCTTATTTGGTCTCCAAAGCGCTCAACTGAGTATTAAATGTTCGGTTACACCCGAACTTAGCCTTCCTTACTTGTTTTTTTTTTTAATTTTTTGTTTATTTGTATATATGTACAAACTTTTATATGTTAGCTGTACAATATTCCAAAATAACGTATTCGTTTTCTTTATTTTCAGGTAAATACACTGGCACCAAAAAGTTCTGAGATATATGTATGTAAGTATGCAGCCTCGTACACACATATGTACTTAAAATTATTTCACTGTTATATGGCTTTGCTACTATTTCTACAGAACAAAAATATAACTTCAACATAGATAAAGGGTGCGCTCAAACGCTTCGTAGAGCAGAGTGAACTGTTCGGATTTCAATTGCAATAAGCAGCTTTTCAAATTAAAAATAAAATTGAAGAAAAAAAAACTTTTTTAAAAATAAGCTTTTATTATTTTGGTTAATAAAATTAACTAAAAAGTAAACAATAAATTGACTCTAAAGAAATATAACACTTTATAAGTTCATTGTAAGCTTAAACGATAATTAGGCTTTTTCGTCTGCGACAAAAAAATTCTATATTGTACACAATTATATATTTTTAACATTAAAACTTTACACCTAAATTATTAAATCTTACATTTTATATCACAGTCCTAATTGTTCTAATAAAAAACGTGTTAAATTTTGATGGTATAATTAAGAACATTTAGGATCTCATTTTCTTGCTATCGCAATGTAACACGCTTTTATTAGAACAATTAGGACTGTGATATAAAATGTAAGATTTAATAATTTAGGTGTAAAGTTTTAATGTTAAAAATATATAATTGTGTACAATATAGAATTTTTTTGTCGCAGACGAAAAAGCCTAATTATCGTTTAAGCTTACAATGAACTTATAAAGTGTTATATTTCTTTAGAGTCAATTTATTGTTTACTTTTTAGTTAATTTTATTAACCAAAATAATAAAAGCTTATTTTTAAAAGTTTTTTTTTCTTTAATTTTATTTTTTACTTTTTAGTTCGTTTTATTAACAAGTAATAGAAGCTTGTTCTTAGAAAAGCTTTAAATATAAGTAAAGGAGGTGAAACAAAAACACATATTTCAGTTACATCTGCGTATAATGATTGGAATTTATTTGTACACATTTTATGCGCAGCAACTTCAGAGGTGTATTCAAAGTTTAAAGCATAGTAAATATAAGTATTGAAGTCATGAGCCTGGGCATTCGCGCAATTTTAGTGATGTAAATTGCATGGCGCCAGCGCCAATGCGGTGCCAGCTCAATGGTAGCTCATTGACGAAATGACTCCAAGCGAATTTTTGACGCTACTTAGTAGTGAGTGCGTAGTACATTTTACTTGCGCTATTGAGTGAAACGACTTTTGTGTGTCAGGCACGAGTTTGGTGTTATTGGCGCTACTGGCAATGATGACACTGAGCTGTTGACGGTAGCGCTGGTAGTTCAGATTTTGAATCAGAGAAAGAATTGATGACCCGTGTAAATTATTATGGCTTTGGCCGTGTAAATTATTATGGTGTATTTGTATATTTTAGATTTAATGCACAATTAATATATGTGTGTTTGAGCGGCCAAATAATAACAGTAGTATTGCTAAAGTGCTGCTTAGTTGATGGAATGTCGCTAATTTCCTAGCGATGATCAGCAGATTGTCAATATTTCGTTCAACGGACGCGCGAAATTGCCACATCTGCTCAAATTTTCCATTCTTGATTTAACTTAAGCTGTTATGCCAATATTTTTCAGCCAGCTTTTTTCAAATAGGTAATTTTTCCAAAAGCAAAATAAATTACAGAAAATATTACAGAGTTAAACAGCCTTAAAAATTCAGCTATGTTGATTATACATAGAAATACAACAGAGGGTTGTGTCTCCGCTTTTCGTAAGCGTTGAGATTCACCACGCGTGACACGCGTGATTCACCACGTCCAAATATCACAATCCACGGATAGGTACTGGCGGGTTTGTATGGGACTTAGGCTGTTATGCCAAAGTAAATACAAATCTTTACCGATAACTGTGTTATCGATTAATTTATCGAATTCTAACAAAGTAATATTGCATTGTCATCGGAGTTATACATGTGTGCAAAATTTCAGCTCAATCGGACACCGGGAAGTGTATCAAATTTAACTTGCAAGATTCCATTACAGGCAACAAAAGTGAAACTAAATAAAAGCTTATAAAAAAATTATCCCACATTTTTTATACTCAGTTGAGCAGAGCTCACAGAGTATATTAACTTTGATTGGATAACGGTTGGTTGTACAGGTATAAAGGAATCGAGATAGATATAGACTTCCTTATATAAAAATCATCAGTATCGAAAAAAACTTCGATTGAGCCATGTCCGTCCGTCCGTCCGTCTGTCCGTTCGTCCGTCCGTCTGTCCGTTCGTCCGTCCGTCCGTCTGTCCCTTAACACAATAACTTGAGTAAATTTTGAGGTATCTTGATGAAATTTGGTATGTAGGTTCCTGGGCACTCATCTCAGATCGCTATTTAAAATGAACGATATCGTACAATAACCACGCCCACTTTTTCGATATCGAAAATTTCGAAAAATCGAAAAAGTGCGATAATTCATTACCAAATATGGATTAAGCGATGAAACTTGGTAGGTGAGTTGAACTTATGACGCAGAATAGAAAACTAGTAAAATTTTGGACAATGGGCGTGGTACCGCCCACTTTTAAAATAAGGTAATTTAGAAGTTTTGCAAGCTGTAATTCGGCAGTCGTTGAAGATATCATAATGAAATTTGGCAGGAACGTTACTCTTATTACTATATGTCTGCTTAATAAAAATTTGCATAATCGGAGAACGACCACGCCCACTTTTAAAAAATTTTTTTTTTAAATTCAAATTTTAAAAGAAAAGTTAATATCTTTACAGTATATAAGTAAATTATGTCAACATTCAACTCCAGTAATGATATGGTGCAACAAAATACAAAAATAAAAGAAAACTTCAAAATGGGCGTGGCTCCGCCCTTTTTCATTTAATTTGTCTAGGATACTTTTAATGCCATAAGTCGAACACAAATTTACCAATCCTTGTGAAATTTGGTAGAGGCTTAGATTCTAGGACGATAACTGTTTTCTGTGAAAAAGGGCGAAATCGGTTGAAGCCACGCCCAGTTTTTATACACAGTCGACCGTCTGTCCTTCCGCTCGGCCGTTAACCCGATAACTTGAGCAAAAATCGATATATCTTTACTAAACTCAGTTCACGTACTTATCTGAACTCACTTTGTATTGGTATAAAAAATTGCCGAAATCTGACTATGACCACGCCCACTTTTTCGATATCGAAAATTACGAAAAATGAAAAAAATGCCATAATTATATAAAAAAAAATAAATGTAAGGCGCGATAACCTCCGAAGAGATCTAAGGCCGAGCTTCTCTTCCAATTTGCGTCGTGCTCCTCTTGATTTTTCCCTACAAATTGGCCGGACGGGACCTACTTGTTTTATGCCGACTCCGAACGGCATCTGCAAGGCAGACGAGTTTTCACTGAGAGCTTTTCATGGCAGAAATATAATCGGAGCGCTTGCCAGACACTGCCGAGGGGCGACCCCGCTTAGAAAAAATTTCTTCTAATTGAAAAATCTTATTTCTAAAATTTGGATGTTGCTTTGCCCGGGAGTTGAACCCAGGGCATACGGTGTGATAGGCGGAGCACGCTACCATCACACCACGGTGGCCGCCATAATTATATACCAAATACGAAAAAATGGATGAAACATGGTAATTGTATTGGTCTATTGACGCAAAATATAACTTTAGAAAAAAACTTGGAAAAATGGGTGTGACACCTACCATATTAAGTAGAAGAAAATGAAAAAGTTTTGCAGGGCGAAATCAAAAGCCCTTGGAATCTTGGAAGAAATACTGTACGTGGTATTACATATATAAATAAACTAGCGGTACCCGACAGATGATGTTCTGGATCACCCTGGTCCACATTTTGGTAGATATCTCGAAAACGCCTTCACATATACAACTATGGGCCACTCCCTTTTAAAACCCTCATTAATACCTTTAATTTGATACCCATATCGTACAAACACATTCTAGAGTCACCCCTGGTCCACGTTTATGGCGATATCTCGAAAAGGCGTTCACATATAGAACTAAGGCCCACTCCTTTTTAGAATACTCATTAACACCTTTCATTTGATACCCATATCGTACAAACAAATTCTAGAGTCACCCCTGGTCCACCTTTATGTCGATATCTCGAAAAGGCGTCCACCTATAGAACTAAGGCCCACGCCTTTTTAAAATACTCATTAACACCTTTCATTTGATACCCATATCGTACAAAAAAATTCTAGAGTCATCCCAGGCCCACCTTTATGGCGATATCTCGAAAAGGCATCCACCTATAGAACTAAGGCCCACTCCCTTTTAAAATATTCATTAACACCTTTCATTTGATACCCATATCGTATAAACAAATTCTAGAGTCACCCCTGGTCCACCTTTATGTCGATATCTCGAAAAGGCATCCACCTATAGAACTAAGGCCCACGCCCTTTTAAAATACTCATTAACACCTTTCATTTGATACCCATATCGTACAAACAAATTGTAGAGTCACCCCTGGTCCACCTTTATGGCGATATCTCGAAAAGGCGTCCACCTATAGAACTAAGGCCCACACCCTTTTAAAATACTCATTAACACCTTTCATTTGATATCCATATCGTACACAAAAGTTCTAGAGTCACCCCTGGCCCACCTTTATGGCGATATCTCGAAAAGGCATCCACCTATAGAACTAAGGCCCACTGCCTTTTAAAATACTCATTAACACCTTTCATTTGATACCCATATCGTACAAACAAATTCTAGAGTCACCCCTGGTCTACATTTATGGAGATATCTCGAAAAGGCGTCCACCTATAGAACTAAGATCCACGCCCTTTTAAAATACTCATTAACACCTTCCATTTGATACCCATATCGTACAAACAAATTCTAGAGTCACCCCTGGTCCACCTTTATGGCGATATCTCGAAAAGGCGACCACCTAGAGAACTAAGGCCCACACCCTTTTAAAATACTCATTAGCACCTTTCATTTGATATCCATATTGTACAAACGCATTCTAGAGTCACCCCTGGTCCACGTTTATGGCGATATCCCGAAAAGGCGTCCACCCATAGAACAAAGGCCCACTCCCTTTTAAAACACTTATTACACTTTTCGTTTGACACCCATATTGTACAAACGCATTCTAGAGTCAACCCAGGTCCACTTTTATAACGATATTCCGAAAAGGCGTCCACTTATAGAACTAAGGCCCACTCCCTTTTAAAATACTCATTAACACCTTTCATTTGATATCCATATCGTACACAAAAGTTCTAGAGTCACCCCTGGTCCACGTTTATGGCGATATCTCGAAAAGGCGTCCACATATAGAACTAAGGCCCACGCCTTTTTAAAATACTCATTAACACCTTTATTTATCTATAGAACTTAGGCCCACGCTCTTTTAAAATACTCATTAATAACTTTTATTTGATACCCATATCGTACAAAATAAATTCTAGAGACACCCCTGGTCCACCTTTATGGCGATATCTCCAAAAGACGTCCACCTATAGAACTTTGGCCCACTCCCTTTTAAAATTATCATTAACACATTTCATTTGATACCCATATCGTACAAACAAATTCTCGAGTCAGGCCTGGTCCACCTTTATGGCGATATCCCTAAATGGCGTCTATCTATAGATCTATGGCCCACTTCCTCTTAAAATACTCTTTAATACCTTCCATTTGATACACATGTCATACAAACACATTCCAGGGTTACCCTAGGTTCCTTTTACAACATGGTGATTTCCCTTACTTTGTCTACACAGCTCTCAACTGAGTATATAATGTTCGGTTACATCCGAACTTAGCCTTCCTTACTTGTTAAAATACTCATTAACACCTTTATTTTATATCCATATCGTACAAACAAATTGTAGAGTCACCCCTGGTCCACCTTTATGGCGATATCTCGAAAAGGCGTCCACCTATAGAACTAAGGCCCACACCATTTTAAAATACTCATTAACACCTTTCATTTGATATCCATATCGTACACAAAAGCTCTAGAGTCACCCCTGGCCCACCTTTATGGCGATATCTCGAAAAGGCATCCACCTATAGAACTAAGGCCCACTGCCTTTTAAAATACTCATTAACACCTTTCATTTGATATCCATATCGTACAAACAAATTCTAGAGTCACCCCTTGTCTACCTTTATGGAGATATCTCGAAAAGGCGTCCCCCTATAGAACTAAGACCCACGTCCTTTTAAAATACTCATTAACACCTTTCATTTGATACCCATATCGTACAAACAAATTCTAGAGTCACCCCTGGTCCACCTTTATGTCCATATCTCGAAAAGGCGTCCACCTATAGAACTAAGGCCCACGCCTTTTTAAAATACTCATTAACACCTTTATTTTATATCCATATCGTACAAAAAAATTCTAGAGTCACCCCTGGCCCACCTTTATGGCAGGCATGCTTAACCAACGAAACGATATCATTTCGTTACGATAATCAACGTTAATAAACGAAACGAAGTCATTTCGTTTCGTTTATTAGCGTTAAGATCGTCAAATTAACGAAATGATTTCGTTTCGTTTTCTGCCATATCAAAACGAAATCAAATCGTTTATGTTGATTATTAATTTCAAACTATGCTGGCTAAGCTGATTGATGGCGGAGTCATTAAAGGTGAAAGCATTAGCCAAGCTGATTGCAACTTTTCTCATGAATTTTGACAGTACGAACATTTCTCAGAGTATTTTTGACATTACCACCAACGAATTACACAAACAAATTACATAGAGTTTGTGTGTGTATGTGCGCTTGTTGTTGCCACCTTACGGCTTCACCATGGCTATAGCATTGCCAGCACAATTCAAACATAAAGTATCACGTTTTCGTTAACGTTTTTAACGTTAACGAAAGCTTTTCGTTTCGGTTAAAAACGAGATACAATTTATCTTGATAATTTCTTTATCGATAATATTTCGAAGTGTTTCAACGGAAACGGTGGAAATTTTTTGATAAACGATTAGCTTAACGTTAAGGTGCATCCCTGCTTTATGGCGATATTTCGAAAAGGCGCCCACCTATAGAACTAAGGCCCACGCCTTTTAAAATACTCATTAACACCTTTCATTTGATACCCATATCGTACAAACAAATTCTAGAGTCACCCCTGGTCCACCTTTATGGCGATATTTTGAAAAGGTGTCCACCTATAGAACTAAGGCCCACGCCCTTTTAAAATACTCATTAACACCTTTCATTTGATACCCATATAGTACAAACAAATTCTAGAGTCACCCCTGGTCCACGTTTATGGCGATATCTCGAAAAGGCGTCCACATATAGAACTAAGGCCCACTCCTTTTTAAAATACTTATTAACGCCTTTAATTTGATACCCATATTGTACAAACAAATTCTAGAGTCACCCCTAGTCCACCTTTATGGCGATATCTCGAAAAGGCGTCCACCTAGAGAACTAAGGCCCACACCCTTTTAAAATACTCATTAGCACCTTTCATTTGATATCCATATTGTACAAACGCATTCTAGAGTCACCCCTGGTCCACGTTTATGGCGATATCCCGAAAAGGCGTCCACCCATAGAACAAAGGCCCACTCCCTTTTAAAACACTTATTAAACTTTTCGTTTGACACCCATATTGTACAAACGCATTCTAGAGTCAACCCAGGTCCACTTTTATAACGATATTCCGAAAAGGCGTCCACCTATAGAACTAAGGCCCACTCCCTTTTAAAATACTCATTAACACCTTTCATTTGATACCCATATAGTACAAACAAATTCTAAGTCACCCCTGGTCCACGTTTATGGCGATATCTCGAAAAGGCGTCCACATATAGAACTAAGGCCCACGCCCTCTTAAAATACTCATTAACACCTTACATTTGATACTCATATCGTACAAACAAATTCTAGAGTCACTCCTGGTCCATCTTTATGGCGATATCTCGAAAAGGCGTCCATCTATAGAACTTAGGCCCACGCTCTTTTAAAATACTCATTAATACCTTTTATTTGATACCAATATCGTACAAAATAAATTCTAGAGTCACCCCTGGTCCACCTTTATGGCGATACATCGAAAAGACGTCCACCTATAGAACTTTGGCCCACTCCCTTTTAAAATTATCATTAACACATTTCATTTGATACCCATATCGTACAAACAAATTCTCGAGTCAGGCCTGGTCCACCTTTATGGCGATATCCCTAAATGGCGTCTATCTATAGATCTATGGCCCACTTCCTCTTAAAATACTCTTTAATACCTTCCATTTGATACACATGTCATACAAACACATTCCAGGGTTACCCTAGGTTGCTTTTACAACATGGTGATTTCCCTTACTTTGTCTACACAGCTCTCAACTGAGTATATAATGTTCGTTTACATCCGAACTTAGCCTTCCTTACTTGTTAAAATACTCATTAACACCTTTATTTTATATCCATATCGTACAAACAAATTGTAGAGTCACCCCTGGTCCACCTTTATGGCGATATCTCGAAAAGGCGTCCACCTATAGAACTAAAGCCCACACCATTTTAATATACTCATTAACACCTTTCATTTGATATCCATATCGTACACAAAAGTTCTAGAGTCACCCCTGGCCCACCTTTATGGCGATATCTCGAAAAGGCATCCACCTATAGAACTAAGGCCCACTGCCTTTTAAAATACTCATTAACACCTTTCATTTGATATCCATATCGTACAAACAAATTCTAGAGTCACCCCTGGTCTACATTTATGGAGATATCTCGAAAAGGCGTCCACCTATAGAACTAAGGCCCACTCCTTTTTAAAATACTCATTAACACCTTTCATTTGATACCCATATCGTACAAACAAATTCTAGAGTCGTCCCTGGTCCACCTTTATGGCGATATTTCGAAAAGGCGTCCACCTATAGAACTAAGGCCCACGCCCTTTTAAAATACTCATTAACACCTTTCATTTGATACCCATATTGTACAGACGCATTCTATAGTCATCCCTGGTCCACTTTTATAACGATATTCCGAAAAGGCGTCCACCTATAGAACTAAGGTCCACTCCCTTTTAAAACACTTATTAACACCTTTCGTTTGATACCCATATTGTACAAACGCATTCTAGAATCAACCCTGGTCCACTTTTATAACGATATTCCGAAAAGGCGTCCACCTATAGAACTAAGGCCCACTTCCTTTTAAAATACTCATTAACACCTTTCATTTGATACCCATATAGTACAAACAAATTCTAGAGTCACCCCTGGTCCACGTTTATGGCGATATCTCGAAAAGGCGTCCACACATAGAACTAAGGCCCACTCCTTTTTAAAATACTCATTAACACCTTTCATTTGATACCCATATCGTACAAACAAATTCTAGAGTCGCCCCTGGCCCACCTTTATGGCGATATTTCGAAAAGGCGTCCACCTATAGAACTAAGGCCCACGCCCTTTTAAAATACTCATTAACACCTTTCATTTGATACCCATATCGTACAAACAAATTCTAGAGTCACCCCTGGTCCACCTTTATGGCGATATTTCGAAAAGGCGTCCACCTATAGAACTAAGGCCCTCGCCCTTTTAAAATACTCATTAACACCTTTCATTTGATACCCATATTGTACAAACGCATTTCAGAGTCACCCCTGGTTCACTTTTATAACGATATTCCGAAAAGGCGTCCACCTATAGAACTAAGGCCCACTCCCTTTTAAAACACTTATTAACACCTTTCGTTTGATACCCATATTGTAAAAACGCATTCTAGAGTCAACCCTGGTCCACTTTTATAACGATATTCCGAAAAGGCGTCCACATATAGAACTAAGGCCCACGCCCTCTTGAAATACTCATTAACACCTTTCATTTGATACTCATATCTTACAAACAAATTCTAGAGTCACCCCTGGTCCATCTTTATGGCGATATCTCGAAACGGCGTCCATCTATAGAACTTAAGCCCACGCCCTTTTAAAATACTCATTAATACCTTTCATTTGATACCCATATCGTACAAAATAAATTCTAGAGTCACCCCTGGTCCACCTTTATGGCGATATCTCGAAAAGGCGTCCACCTATAGAACTTAGGCCCACTCCCTTTTAAAATTATCATTAACACATTTCATTTGATACCCATATCGTACAAACAAATTCTAGAGTCAGGCCTGGTCCACCTTTTAATGGCGATATCCCTAAATGGCGTCCATCTATAGAACTATAGCCCACTTCCTCTTAAAATACTCTTTAATACCTTCCATTTGATACACATGTCATACAAACACATTCCAGGGTTACCCTAGGTTCTTTTTACAACATGGTTATTTTCCTTACTTTGTCTCCACAGCTCTCAACTGAGTATGTAATGTTCGGTTACACCCGAACTTAGCCCTCCTTACTTGTTTAAATTAAGATCTTTTTACGACTCTAACCAAAAGTTGTTCATCAATATTTGTTCCTTTAAAGCATATTTTTAATATGTCTTTGTCTTTACTTATTTTGCAGTGAAACATTTGCTTTGTCCACAGCAGCATGGTTTCAGTTTGGATAGATCATCCTCGGCCAATTTAGCCGTTTTACTGAAGACTGTTTGGATGCCCTTCGGAAAGAATTCCAAATCGACATGATCTACACGGATTTTTCCGAAGCTTTCGACAGTTAGAACTTTGCAACTCAAGCGTATGGCTTATATGTAAGGGTAAACCGTCGAATATTATTAACTAAATTTGGATGGCTAGCCTTTCGTTCAAATTTTTTAAAATCACATTCTACGTAGACAATCTTGAGTCGTTTCTCTTGATAGTGTGTCATCTTGTTCTTTCATATCATCCTCGAGTGTTCCACAGGGTCGCGGCTCGGGACCCGTATTATTTGTTTAACTTATTAATGATATATCACGGTGTGCCTGAAGCAAGTTTAATTGAAAGGTCAAAGCACAACCGATTTTCTCGTGGATTCTTATTTTATGGACCAAATTAAGTCAGAATCCAAAATTTGAGCTTTTTCTACCGAGCCGTTTTTGAGAAAATTCGATTTAAATTTTGAAAATAGCAAAAAATCAGTGCTAACTTTTTTGATCTTTTTTGATTTGTGGTCCGATGTGGCTCATATTTGGAACACATAACACATACAAGAATAGAAATCGACCTATGCAAAAAAATTGCCGCTAGGTGGCGCATGGCTCGAGATATTCACAAAAATCGTATTTGTGGTCCGCTTTGGCTCCTATTTGGAACACATTATACGGCCTGCGAAAAAAATTGCCGCTGGGTGGCGCAAAGATCCAGATATTCAAAATTTTCGATACGATTTTTGTGAATATATCGATCCTTGCGCCACCTAGCGGCGATTTTTTTCGCAGGCCGTATGTATAATGTGTTTCAAATAGGCGCCAAATCGGACCTCAAATACGATTTTTGTGAATATCTCGAGCCATGCGCCACCTAGCGGCAATTTTTTTGCATAGGTCGATTTCTATTCTTGTATGTGTTATGTGTTCCAAATATGAGCCAAATCGGACCACAAATCAAAAAAGATCAAAAAAGTTAGCACTGATTTTTTGCTATTTTCAAAATTTAAATCGAATTTTCTCAAAAACGGCTCGGTAGAAAAAGCTCAAATTTTGGATTCTGGCTTAATTTGGTCCATAAAATAAGAATCCACGAGAAAATCGGTTGTGCTTTGACCCTTCAATTAAACTTGCTTCAGGCACACCGTGATATCCTCATGCTTTTCAAATTTTCCGTCGTATTGTTCTCAGTGTTTACTTAAAAATCTCTACAGACCTGGTAAATCTACTATCGACCAATGCGGGAGAATATAACTCTGGAGAAGATAACTCTAGCAGCAGAACTAAACTGTGATGATACAATCTATTATACTCGTAAAAGCGTATGCTGATGATATTGATGTTATTGGCCTGAACAAACATGCGCGGTGAGTTGTGCCTTCTCTGAACTGAACGAAAAAGCAAAAAAAGTGGGACTTGCGTTAAACGCGGACGAGAGTAAGTACTTGCTCTCATCCAAGAAAGAATCGGAGCATTCGCACTTTGGCAGCCTCGCCACTGTGGGCGGATATAAAATCGAGAGTGTGAAGGATTCTGTCTACTAAGGAACCAGCATTAACATCTAAAACAATATCAGCTTAAAAATCAAACGAGGAATAACTCTTCCCAACAGGTGCTACTTTAGACTGAGTAGGCAATTGAGAACTAAAATCACCCTCTACAAGTCGCTCTTCATACCTGTCCTGATGTATGGCCCGGAATCATAGACGGTGTCGAGAGAAGATGAGATGGCTCTTGGAGTGTTCGAGGTATAATGACGAGCTGTATGAGCTTTACCCAGATATGAATATAGTGCAGCGCATAAAAACCCAACGGCATCTCTGGCTAGGTCATGTTATGCGAATGGATGAAGACCTTCCGGCAAAGAAAGTAATTCAGCCGACACCGCAGTTTGGAAGCATAGAAGGGGGAGACATCCATTGAGTAGGAAGAGGCAGGTGGAGGAATACTTAACCTCCCTTGGTGCTCCAAATTGGTGTCAGTTATCGCGAAACAGGGATAGTTGGCATGAATTGTTACGAAACTGCCAAAATCGCTCAGGCGGTTAAGCGCCAATTAAAGATGATTATAAACTTACTTTTAAGAGTCTGCTTATAACCCACTTCAGATTAATTTGATATACAAACAAGCTGTAAACATCTTGTTGAATAAATAAACAAGTAAATAATTGTCTGGTTTGGACAGGTTTTTAGACACACTATATAAAGAATTATATTCAAACAAAGCATACTTAGTTATACAACAGTTTAATGGCACATGTAGTGTGAGCTTTACATAATAGTCTCTTGAATGCTAATTGTTTTTATAATCTAAAAAACCAATAGGTACTTATCGTTTAATACGCAACACTTTCACAGTTTACTGAACGTGTTATTTGATATATCATACCATAGTCTGTGAAAAACGCACTTTCGAAAAATCTAAAAATAAAGTCATAGCACATTTAACTTTGTGAATCTTGATTATATCGCTCTTAACTGGTTTCTAATAGGAGTTTTTAGTATCTAATATACACACATGTACACTCAGAGAAAAAGTCGTTCTATAACGAACAAAACAAGCTTAAAACCAAGAACATCCGTTCACGAAATCTTTTAAGGACGTTTTTATACTCACAGAGTATATTAACTTTGTTCGCATTACGGTAATCCGTAACGGCATAAACTAATCGAGATAGATATAGACTTCTATATATCAAAATGATCTGGGTGAAAAAAGAAATTCATTTAGCCATGTCCGTCCGTCTGTAAACACGATAACTTGAGTAAATTTTGAGGTATCTTGATGAAATTTGGTATGTAGGTTCCTGGGCGCTCATCTCAAATCGCTATTTAAAATGAACGAAATCGGACTACAACCACGCCCACTTTTTCGATATCGAAAATTTCGAAAAACCGAAAAAGTGCGACAATTCATTACCAAAGACGGATAAAGCGATGAAACTTGGTAGGTGCGTTGACCTTATGACGCAAAAAAGAAAATTAGAAAAATGTTGTACAATGGGCGTGGCCCCGCCCACTCTTAAAAGAAGGTAATTTAAAAGTTTTGCAAGCTGTAATTTGGCAGTCGTTGAAGATATGATGAAATTTGGTAGGCACGTTACTCTTATTACTATATATGTCTTAATAAAAATTAGCAAAATCGGATGACGAATAGGCCCACTTTAAACAATTTTTTTTAAAGTCAAATTTTAACAAAAAATTTAATATCTTTACAGTGTAAAAGTAAATTATGTCAACATTCGACTCCAGTAATGATATGGTGCAACAAAATACAAAGATAAAAGAAAATTTCAAAATGGGCGTAACTCCGCTCTTTTTCAGTTAATTCGTCTAGAATACTTTTAATACCATAAGTCGAACAAAAATTTACCAATCCTTGCGAAATTTGGTAGGGACATAGATTCTATGACAATAACTGTTTTCTGTGAAAATGTGCGAAATCGGTTGAAGCCACGCCCAGTTTTTATACACAGTCGACCGTCTGTCCTTCCGCTCGGCCGTTAACACGATAACTTTCGCAAAAAACGATATATCTTAACTAAACTAAGTTCACGTACTTAACTGAAGTCACTTTATCTTGGTATAAAATATGGCCGAAATCCGACTATGACCACGCCCACTTTTCCGATATCGAAAATTACGAAAAATGAAAAAAATGCCATAATTCTGTACCAAATATGAAAAAAAGAAACATGGTAATTGAATTGGTTTATTGACGCAAAATATAACTTTATAAAAAACTGTGTAAAATGGGTGTGACACCTACCATATTAAGTAGAAGAAAATGAAAAAGTTCTGCAGGGCGAAATCAAAAGCCCTTGGAATCTTGGCAGGAATACTGTTCGTGGTATGACATATATAAACAAATTAGCGGTACCCGACAGAAGATGTTCTGGGTCACCCTGGTCCACATTTTGGCCGATATCTCGAAAACGCCGTCACATATACAACTAAGGGCTATTCCCTTTTAAAACCCTCATTAATAATTTTAATTTGATACCCATATCGTACAAACACATTCTAGAGTCACCCCTGGTCCACCCTTATTGCGATATCTCGAAAAGGCGTCCACCTATAGAACTAAGGCCCACTACGTTTTAAATAATAATTAACACCTTTCATTTGATACACATGTCATACAAACACATTCCAGAGTTACCCTAGGTTCATTTTGCTAAATGGTGATTTTCCCTTATTTTGTCTCAAAAGCTCTCAGCTGAGTATGTAATGTTCGCTTACACCCGAACTTAGCCTTTCTTTCTTGTTTGTTATGAGAACAAATTTTTCAATATTTTATGAACAGTTTGGTCTTGATGTGTGAACTTTGTGTGATCCTTTTAAGCACGGTTTGTGCTAGATATACTAAGATTTTTCATTCGCAATCCAGGAAGCATTCGGCTTTATTTGAACGACGTGAAATTTTGGTAGAAGGAAGTTCAGGTTTTTTGGAACATATTTTTTGTAATCAGAACAAAAAAAGAATTAAAAAAAATTTTAAAACAAATATTGATGTACCTGAAAAAACTTAGAGCCAGTGCCAAAAGGAAATGTACATACGTTTAATGTAACAATGTAAGCTCTTCTTAAGGGTTTTCCGGGCGACATATTATATGTTTTCAAAATGATATTGTAACGAATTCACTGCAACCTTCTGCTAACGTTCAAATCACTAAACTGTTGAACGTTGACATATTTCTAGGCGGTTCTATTCTAGAATTTACTAGTTAGTTAGCAGCTATAAAATTACCAACTATAACTACGTTTACAGCTTCTCATATGCTCGTGTATATGTGAGTGTTACTTGCACAAATTATTGCCTACTTTTGAGCGCATCTCAGATGAGATATATGCATGTGTTTGTGCGTTTTCTCTCCGCTACGTATACATACATATGTGCAATGATTGATTCGTTTATGTAGATACAAGTGACTGCCTGCTTTATTGTTGTGGCTTCATTTACTTAGCATCAGACTAATGATGTGAGTATCACTTAGTATCACTAATAGTCTTCACAATATGTATGTAATTCTGTTCATATTAATGGATAAACAAAACTCTTGCTACAGAAATACCTCATATGTTAAATTTCAAAAGAAAGTGTACAAAATGGGGTTCATGTGTTTGCAAGGTAAGAGCCGTAACACCCGTTCCACAGACGCTGGGTTTTTGGATGGCAGGCGACCAAGGTTCAACTAGGATTTTCAAGGTTGTTGCTTGGCTCATTTATACAGCAAAAACATATCTATGTTCAGATTATCAAAATCTGCCTGTTGGTGTTAGGCGAATGAGATGGAGAGAAAACATAAAAATTTGCAATTCCTGTGTTTTGTGGGAAAATAATGAGCTAATTTAGATGGATTTTCTAAAAAAATAACTCGAAGTGATGTGAAATTAATTTTTAATAAAAAAAATTACCTGTATTTAATTAGACAGACATGCTCATATTGCTTTATACAATTGTTCCACATTGTATTAGTGTTCCACACAATTAGGATTAAAAACATACAGAATTAGTATGTACCTAAATGGTGAATAAAAGCAATAGCAACAAAAAAGGCAACACTTAGAGACCAATTGCAAAGCGAGCAGCGGGGCATTCATATGACTGATTGGATATAAAGGCCTTTACGCTAGTATAAAGTATGAATGCTGCAGATTTCGTGTTCAATACTCAGCTCACGAAAAGCTAGCTGACGAAGAAGTGAAATTGAGAAACATGTCCTAGTAAACACCGCCGTCTGTAAACTTTGTAATTTTTCCCTAATATCAATAACAATAAAAAATTTACCACCATGGCAGTAAATGTGTTGGCGTTTGCCATCTCCTTTTGACAATTCCTATGCCAGTGAAATGAAAAAAATAAAAACAGCTTATGAGAACAGCCAACCATATAATTGAGCCATGCAGGCGATTTAAATGAAGTGTTTGGGTAGTCGCGATCTTTAGTTATATCGGCAAAAGGATTGAACCGAGTTGGAGAGTTAATATTATAGAAGTCAACGCTGTAAAAAATATTATTGACAGAGAAAAAACTTATGGAAAATTGAAAAAGCGTTCCAAATGAGGCCACTAAGTGGTGCGAAGATATCAGTTGTGATAAGTGTTGTAAAAAATGATTCGGGAAGTTTTGTAAAATTGTCGAAAATATTTCAGAAATAACAGGGGCAGCGGCAAGTGCCAGACAATGCATCGGGCATTATATGCAAACGGTCTACATGGGCAGGTTTTACTGAAAAAACTCCTTATCCAACCAAATAAAATGCTTTATCTTTCCTTACAAAAATCGTTTAAACACATCTGAATATGGAGAACAATAAATAAAATACTTGTCGAAAGGCAATGTTATATTTACAGTGAAACATGAAACGGTTAGGTGATGGTGTGGGTGTGTTTGGCCTTAGGCGGTATTAAAAATTTGGTATTCGTTGAAGGTTCCATGGATAAATTAGACCCTCTGAACATGTTAAAAAATAAATTAGTACCGAAAAATTGAGTTTGGATCAATCATGGGTGTTAAGACCAGCCTCCGCAGTCACTGCACCTCATCCCATCGAGCATCTGTGGGAGAACATATACATATAAATTGGAAAAAGCGAGTTAGTAGTAAGATATGCTCAAAGCCGCTACTTTAGTGTATTTGTAAGAACACAAAAAACTGAAATTAAGTCCAGTGGTGCTTGATTTTAGGACTCCATTTTTCTCTGAGTATATAATGCTTTATAGCAAAAGCAACGTATCTGACATGCAAAAAGCTAAAAAATAAAGAAATCCAGGAATTTTGACGCCAGTTATTTACATAAATACCACTTTTTGTTTTTCCCAGCAAACTCGTTTCACTTGCTTAAATTATTTATTGTGTTTAAAATCAATCGATATAAAAAACCGCTAAATATTCATCAATAAGCATTGTAGGATAAAATGTAGTAAGAAATTAACTCCCAAATTCAAAAAAAAAAAAAAAAAATTTTTTTTTAAATACTTTGTAAAATGATAGTACTTTTTTGTATAAAAACTGAGGAAACATTACCCAATAAACATTTAGGCTTGAGACATGTTAGGGAATTTCATAAAAACTCACGTAAGCCTAGTCAACCGTCTATACATTTTTAACTTATTTGGAACATTTTTTTCATTACGAGCTTTTAATGATTACTATACAGTTTTAAATTTTAAGAATGTGTCTTTTTGTAAAAAGAAAAATTCCAAAGACAAGTTGTCTAAAACAGTCCTTACACAATATTCATCAAAGTAGTGTATCTAATTCAAATTAATTGATTTATGAGCCTATTCGTTATTAAGAGTTCAGAAAAATTTGTAAAAAATTGACATATAGAAAAATGTGTTCGTAATGTTGCGTGCATATTGACAGCTAAATTAACAAATATATTCACTTATCCTTTGACTCATCGCTTCATTCAAAGCTCTTACAAACGCCGACTCGATACAGAGATAGCTGACAATTAAAGTACGTAGAAGTAGCAAGTAGCGATTTTATAAAAACAAGTGACGACAGAAATGTCATCGGCGGTGCTAAAGGCCTAATACTTTTTATGAATGCGAATAGTCTATAATCTGATGGAGATGTACAGTGCATTCAAAATTAATTTTTGGTAATAGTCTCATAGCACAGCATCTAAAAATGTGTTAGAGTGTAAGCAATATCTGGAAACGATCGGGACAGGGAAAAGCATACATCTATATTGGGTTCCAGATCATATGGTAATGAAAAAAGGCATCCCTTGAAGGCTGCTCCGTAGACGTGCCAATTATATTGGGCGAGATTAAGAGAAGGCGAGAGGTTCACATGATCGACCAAGCGGGAAAGGCGTGGATCCAAGCGTTGGGTTGTAATGTGTCCAAGATTATGGGTAGGTCTTCAACCTTAGACTAACAAAGTTGCTTCTATCATTAAAAAGAGAGGACTGTAGACTCATGACGGGTATTCTGACTGGACACTGCCTTCTCGCGTCATTAGGCTTGGTCAGTGATAGCAGACATTTTGTGCGCGTTCCCTGCGCTTGCCAGGCTAAGACTCCAGCTATAAGGAGCGACACAGCTGTCAGATCTAGAAGCAGCAAGTGGCATAGGTCCTATAAAGCCTTTAGTATTTGCCAAGAGGACGGAGTTATTTTATAACATAGGTTCTGGTTTTTGATGGGGTTTTTCAGTTTGATCGTTAAACAAAAACTTCTGGTAACACTACGAACTCTTGTAGTCTATGTGAGGTCCTAATGGACCGGCCAGTTCAATCTAGCCTGAACTTTCCTAATAAAACTGACTTAAGTGTAATGGGGTGGGGCTTCATAATCTAGACTCATACGTTCTCGTTCATGTACTCTAAGCAATGTCAGCAATCAAAGTGCAAAATTAAAACTTTCTCTATTTATGTGGTTAACTTTAAATATTAATGTATAGCACAGTAAAATTTTTTACTGATTTTACATTATCTATATGCCAAATTCACATTGAGAAATGTTAAGTTCACACGAAAAAGTTCACTGACCGCCTTTTATGAATTTTGTTGTGATTCCGAGCAACATTACATCTCATTTTTAGATTTATCATGTTGTCGGAATAGACGTGACAAACAGTAGGCGCACAAGCATCACGCAACAATTGGGGCTGCGTTGTCTGAGAGGTTGGAAAGGACGTGCTTCCAATCCAACCGCCTGAATTATTGTTTTTATTTATTTGTTGCGCATTAATTAGGAAGACCAAGTCGTAGGTATAAAAATAGTGCAATTCTTATTTAAATCCTGACACAAACAGTGAAACCCTTCGTTCAGTTCAACATTTAGTTTACATACATATGCTTTAGAAAAATGATTGAAAATGTGTACACGACTTGAAGGGGAGAATAAACAGGCTAGGCAAAACAATACTGTCTACAAAGCGTCTGGTTAATTTTGTGATTAACTCTTAATACATTATAAGGAATGTATGAGAGAAAATGACCAAAACCGGCCACTATATAGACTCATTTAGTCTACGTGAGGTCCTCAAATACTGACCGGTTCAACCAACAAATATTACACTGTGTAACAACCACAGTTAATGTAATCAATGATATTTGTTTCATTTTACTTGTAGTATACCCTAAATATGTTCAATTTTATACATGTAGACTCGTTGTAATGTTTTGTGAAAAAACCACTCTGGCCTGTGCACAGTAGTACCTTAAAATGCATCACTGACGATCAGCATCGTCATGATCGCCTATAAATACTGTATAAGCAATGTAACTGAGAACCATTCTCGTTTGCCTGCCATACGTGTTAGTTCGTCCAATATCGCTTTGAACAACTAGCATTAATAAAGCATACATACAATCGAAATCTTAGTAAACGCGTTTTTATTCGATTGCCTACAATTCTGCGTGCGACTCTCGTCCGGATTATTGGACAGGTCCATTTATAAGAGTAGACGCGGTCGCTACATCAAAAATAAAGAATTGTTGGCTCTGCCAATCCTATGAGTTACAATCTTAGGAACGGCAAAGCCAGCGTTTCAACTGTTAAAATTTTGAGCCTAAATGTGAAACTTTTTTGCACCACATACTAGTGGGCGGTGGCCTGGTTTCGAACCGACGTCCCACGGATTTTAGTAGCTTGCTCTATCAACTCAGCTATCACATCTTTGTAAGAAAACATGCCATACCACCTCATATAAATAATAGGATCTTTCGAAAAAGGATCTATGACTTGCAGCACTTTTCACAAATGAAATTTTTTATTTTTAAATTTTCAGAACCAAGTTTAAACTTTTGGGTTTGGTTTTAAAACCAGACGTGTATACAAGTTTCTATTTGTAGAATTTTGAATATTTTTCGTTTTGCTTCACCCCCAAAAGTGACTACAATTTTCTGTTTTTAGATTTTTGAAACTTTTTGGTTTTGTTTTAAAACTATTTAAGAATTTAGACTTATTTTTTAAATAAGTTTAATATTGAAACTGAATAAAATTAAAAGGACCAGTAGTAAATTGAGAGGTTATTACGAAAAAATTTCAAAAATTGCTTAAACCGATGAATGGTTTAAAATTTAGGTCAAATTTATAACCGTGCTTGTAGCCACTTAGGCTAGACACAAATGGCTTTAACCCGGCGTGCTTGCCAACCATACCGAAGGTCCAGTGTTTGTGGCCGGAGAAAAATAACATCAAAATACCTTAAAAACGTTTTTATAAACAGGGTCGCCCCTCGGCAAACACTCCCAGTGTATTTCTACCATGAAAATCTTATGAAAACTCATCTGCCTTACAGATGCCGATCGGATTCGGCATAAAATATGTAGATCCCGTCTGATTTTGGTTATCTCGTAGTTTGCTTGCTTGAGCAGTAGGTTGATAGTCTATTGTCGGATCAGATTCGAGTAAGCTCAAATATTGTCCGAGGCTTACACGTTGATTGGATAAACTATATGTATATTGCGCCTCAAGACTCCTCGAATCCCCGTCTATCTCTTCTTTTTCCATGTCACAGCGCGTAACGTTTCATGTGCTTAAAAACATTTTATGTTCCTAAAGGGTATACAAATGCTGGGAGTGGGCAATTACAATTCGAAATTGTTAAAAAAAGTTTAAAGGCAGATTTTTGATGATGTGTTCATTTATTAACACTGCTGTTGTCACGATAGGGAAAGTTTCACTTTTTATCGTAGAACACTTTGAGTGTTGTTAGTGTAGTGCTATTTAAAATTAAACAAACGATCAAAAGGCCAATGAACGTTTTTTATCCGATTCAAACGGTCTCACAAATGCATTTAACTATTGTAGTTTGTTCGTTGTTGCTACGTATGTTGTATTTGCACTTGTGCATGAAATATGCAGTTTTATTTAGGTATATGTACATATGTAAATATGTATGAACATATGTATGTAGTTTTAGATGCGTACACTATGTCTATTCAACTAAACACATTTAATTAGTTTACACAGTGCCCATAAATACTTCCCGTTGACTTTAAAGCACAAACGCGCCCATCCGTACCCAAGGCGCAGCTAACGGTCACACAATTGTCACGCATTGTTTGGATGGTTGTTGGTGCCAAAATAGCTTGTGGCAATGTGCTTATAAATTATGCTATACAACGCACATATGACCGCGGGTCTCTAAGCTATGCCAAACAGGCAGTGACAGTCGATTTGCTTCACGAGACTTCATTGCCGTTCTAGTAAGCTAAAATAGTACAATGAAATGCACTACATACGATACAATATTTTTTAATCGATTTGCATTCGAGGGGCATTTTTCGCCTTGAGTTGCATTTTATTCATTTGTTTTCATTGATGGAATGGCAATATGTCAGATATAGTGAGTAGGTACGTACAGAATCGGAGTTGATCGGTATTAGTACAAGGGGATAAGTTGTTGTTAAACAATATGCTGATTTCTCTGACATTTATAAAATAATAAAGTAAATTTGTAAACTTCATAGTTGGGGGTAGTGCACTAAATTTTGAGTGCATTACATGATAATTTAAAAATACCAGTGCGCACTATTTTTTTTTTTTTCAGTTTAGTGGTAGTGTTTGCTACCTTTCTCCGCTTCGACTAAAAAATTGATTGCAGTTACTCAAATTGTTTCACTATCAATAAGCTGAGTTTTAGTGGAGATATCATCACTACACTAAAAACAGTGCAAAGTTGGAACTTTGAAAAACTGTTCCAGTAAGAAAATTAACGAAATTTAAAAATAATGTCTTACAGTTTTGGTGTGGCACAAAGAAATTATTATATCTAATGTGAAAAAGTTAACTGGTATATTTTTATACCCGCTGTACTTGTACACATGGTATTATAACTTTGATTGGACAACGGTTGGTTGTACAATAGGGCGGGTCGATTTAAAAATCGCTCATTGCTCTGTGAAAATCGTATTCTAGGGATCAAAGTAAGAAACTTTGCCGAAGGAACCATACCTCTAAAACGAATTCTGATTTCAAAATTTGCAAGTTCGATCCAAAGGGGGGGACATCAGAATTCGTTTTAGAGGTATGGTTCCTTCGGCAAAGTTTCTTATTTTGATCCCTAGAATACGATTTTCACAGAGCAATGGGCGATTTTTTTGCCTCCCCACAAATCGACCGGCCTATTGTACAGGTATACACGAATCGAGATAGATATAGACTTCCATATATCAAAATCATTAGTATCGAAAAAAAATTTGATTGAGCCATGTCCCTCCGTCCCTCTGTCCGTCTGTCCGTCCCTCCGTCCGTCTGTCCGTCTGCCCGTTAACACGATAACTTGAGTAAATATTGAGATATCTTCACCAAATTTGGTACACGAGCATATCTGGACCCAGAATAGATTGGTATTGAAAATGAGCGAAATTGGATAATAACCACGCCCACTTTTTATATATATAACATTTTGGAAAACACAAAAAACCTCATTATTTAATAAATAATACACCTAAAATGTTGAAATTTGACATTTGATCAGATTGAGACTCTTGATAAAAATTTGAAAAAAAATTTAAAATGGGCGTGGCACCGCCCACTTGTGATAAAATCAATTTTAAAATTATTATTAATCATAAATAAAAAATTCGTAAACCTATCGTAACAAAATTCGGCATAGAGGTTGCCTTTACTATAAGGAATGCTTTGAAGAAAAATTAACGAAATCGGTTAAAGACCACGCCCACTTTTATATAAAAGATGTTTAAAAGGGTCGTGGACGAAAATAATAAGCTATATCTTAGCGAAAAAGAGCTTTGTATCAATAAAATTTTACTATCTAAATTGAATTATAACATTAAATTGGAAAACACTCAACTTTTTGAAAATGGGTGTGCTCAAGGTTTTTGGTGTTAGCCTCTGTATCCTTTTTGCTTCTTTTAAACGAAAATGAGCTCAGAATAGAACCATATATATATATGTATAATTGCGCAGCCTTGTATGTAACACTATTAAGCACACAAAACAAAGAACAGCATTTCAAGTGTACAGCGGGGTATATAATGTTCGGTTTCACCCGAACTTAGACTTCCTTACTTGTTTTAAATCAAGTTTATGGTGGATTCGTATGAATCCTGATTTACTAAGGGAAAGCACGACAATACATACCCCAACGGGTTGAGGGGCTTAGAATATACCCGCGGCAGGTATGCCTGTCGTAAGAGGCCACTTAAATACCAAATTGGTTCAAGGGGTTGCCAGCGCAATTTATAGCTTCTCCAACCCAATTGTCAACCTCACTTACCCGTGGCGAGTCCTTTTTCTATAGCAGCCAAAGCTCTGGCAACCCCAATTTCCTCTTGGATATAGAGAATGGGGTGGCGGGATGGCCTAGAAGGTTTTATGTGGTCAGGCTAGTGGCTAGTAGCTTAATGCTTGTTACCGGAACGTACCGGATCTGCATCCGGCAAAGGACCATCAACAGGAATAATTTTTTCTGAAGGACTTACATATATTGTAAAAGGAATACTAATTTGGGTCCTTGATAACAAATAAAACTTTATCTTTTCTTAAGTACCGTTTTTTTTTTAAATTGCAGTTCAAAACCTTAAGAAGTAGAAAGAAGCAGCTATAGAAGACAAGCGCGCTGCAACACACGCGTTAAAAAAATCTGTTTGTTCTTTTGGTTTATAAAAACGGTATCAACGGCCTTTGTATTTAAACGTTTAACGCAATTGTGTATAAATAATAAAAATGTAATATTAAATATTTCAAAAGAAAATTGGTTTACGATTTAAATGCCGCTAGGAAAAAGATTGTCTCCAGAAGAGCGTTTAAACATTCTTGCTTACAGTGACTCGGGCGGTACAATACGTGATATAGCAATAAAACTGAACAGAGGTTAAAATGTGATACACATCACTGTGAAAAATCCCAAGGAGTATTGCACAGTGAAAAGAAAAAGGGCCAAATCAAAACTGCATGAGAGGACTAATCGGGAAATATAGCGCCTTGACGTGAATAAAAATATTAGTCCCAGGGAAATTAGATGTCAACTATCTCTGAACGTGAGAACGAGAAGAATACGACACATTTTGAGTTACGATCTCAAAGTGGCTCTCTCATGGCCTGCTTTCAGCTTGAGTTGGAAAGCGCCAATTTGCTTCATTTCGCATAAAATAAATTCTGGCTATATGTAGAGCTGCTATATGAAGTATTACTGAAACCCGCTGAGGAAAGACGTGGTGAATCGGGGAATTTCAACAGGATAACGGCCCCATTCACAGATCAAACAATACGAAATAATTTTTTACTTCAAAAAATATTTCTATATTGCGTTGGCTTGAATGAAGTCCAGACCTAAACTGGTGGACAATTTTTGGGGTATCGTTTCCAACAATGTGTACAAGAATGGACGTCAATTTGAAAAGTTCTATTCAGGCAGAATGAACTAGGATATACTTCGCTGTGCTAAAAAATTTAGTGAACTCAATACCATGTAAAATTGCATCGGTTATTATAAACAATGGAGGCCACACAAAGTATAAAATCCTTTCAGTTTTTGGTTGAAACTGTATACAAGTGAAATGTTCTTATTTGTACCTTATAGCAATTTCCTTTGAAATTTTAAATAAAGTTACCTTAACTGAATAAAATAAAGTGCTTACATAGCCTTGACCAATGGAATAACGAGTCAATTAGTAAATCAAAATTCTGCGGGAACGTGAGTCACCGCAATGCACACTGACTTCGCAAAGCTGTATCTATATTCATTAATAGCTTTTATATTTTAGTAAAAAGTTGTTGAGATTCACTCCTACTATAGTTGAGTGAGGCTCATATTTTTGCATTACCACTCAAATGTGAGTGAAGGTTGGTGCACTGAAGCACTTCCCGCAACTCTGGTAAACTGCGTCAGTTTAATATGAAATCCAGTGTGAAAGTCTACGTGGGGCGAAACAGCACATTATATACCTTACTTACTTACTTACCTCATTGGCACTTAACTGTTTAAACGGTTATGGACGTCCAATTGTGCTAACTGGCGCCAATTGATCCACCTGGTCCTTCCAGCGGAGGGGGGCACCCTCTTCCGCTACTTCCGTAGGCGGATTCCGATAAAAATACTTTATTAGCCGGAGCATCATCTTTCATTAATAACGTATCCTGCCTAGCGTAGCCGCTGCGTTTTAAATCGCTGGACTATGTTGATTTCTGCGTAAAACTTGTACAGCTCATCATTAAAACTTCTTCGGGACTCGCTGTCGCGAACGAGTAGAGGTCCGTAAATGTTAAGAACTTTATTATAAACATTAAGTACATAGTCGGATGTTTGTTGTAATAACTTTCTTAGGCTGCTGCCTTTTAATACTGTCTGAGTGCTAATCTGTCTCGGCATGGTAAAGAATTCGTCACTGTCTTCTAGATCCTTATGTGTATGTATGGGCGAAAACGCCAACAAGACAAAGGTTGCTCAGCCTTAGCGATTACATATTTCCTGGCTTTTGACAGGATTTTTCAGTTTGGTCGTTAAACAAACTTTATGATAATACTACGAACTCTTTCAGTCTATGGAATGGCCAGTTCAACCTAACCTCACCTAGAAACAAAATAAACTGCTGTTAACGCAATAAATACAGA
Organism: Eurosta solidaginis; assembly: GCF_040869045.1. Taxonomy (NCBI): domain Eukaryota; kingdom Metazoa; phylum Arthropoda; class Insecta; order Diptera; family Tephritidae; genus Eurosta; species Eurosta solidaginis. The sequence goes on from NC_090319.1 coordinate 109,170,090, forward strand.
ATACGAATTGTGGATAGAGAGACATTCGCTAATAGTTCGCCATCTATCTCTTTTACATGCTTTCAACCGGCGAATTTAACATGGCGATGTACTTCTAGTTACTTCTACTAGTTACTGACTTCTCTTTAGGGTATGAACATATACAACACTCGAAGGGTTACGCATGCAACAAAAAATAGACAAGATGGTAAGTTTTGAAGAAGATGTGAATGATATATACCGCGCATACACAGCTACTATCACATCTGTGGCTTTCAGGCATAACCGAAAAAGCTATTTTCTAGAAAAGTTGCCTTAGTTTTTAAGTGGCTATCGGAAGTTATAAATTTTAATAACTTTCTTTTATAGTATCATTGTTTGTGTTGCAAAAGTTGAAATATTAAAAAACAAAAATTTTTTATGGCGAAACGCTGAGTTGTTCGGTTATATACTGAGTGCTAAATGTTTTTTTAAGACAAAAAATGTAACGAGTTACGTGCAAAAAAGTGTCTAGGGACGATGTTCCTAGGAACTAGGAAGCATAGCCTCAGCTGTTATACCCACGCCAAATATGTTTTTATATCTCTGCAATAGACTTCGTGACATCACAAAATGTAAAGCTCTGTACTTGTTTTTTCCTTGTTCTTAAAAAAAAATTAAGTACCTCGTACTACCATATAGTGTGGCCCCTATATAAGCAATATACTAAACGTCGCCCGACTCCGCTGGAATTTTATATTTACCCTTTTTTTACAAAAAAAGTGTGACACACAAAAATGTCATTGACGTATAACAATTTCTAGAGACCCTTCAGTCGTTGTTCTGCCCTAGCTTTGGTCTACCTGTATAAGTTTTAAGAAGTTTCACAACTCCTCAATTGATTTTCCTAATGTTCACATTATTTCTTCGACAGATATTGCAGCAAAATAGCTGTGTATTTCAATTGAAGCTTTTTTCTAAACCAGCAGAAAAAATTTTAAAGCTTTAGAAAAAAAAACCTCATATTAAATTGAATGTCAGTAAACTGTTGTCTCTAAATGCTAATTATTAATAGCTTTTTAATGTTCGTTTATCGTTTTATGTTTTATTCAAATGAATTAGACTTCCTGATGAAGATGTAAAAAAAAAAAACACCGGAACGCGTAGGAGAATATGAGAAGACTTTAGTTTTTGTCTTCCATTCATCGGCCGAAAAGCTTCTTTTAGAAAAATTAGTTGTACAGCTTAGCTTCTAAAGTTTTTTAATGAACTTTTACATTTTTAAAAGTTTCCTTTCAGCGACTAAACTACCTAATGTACGTATATATGTATATGTCACACGTATGACAGTATCAACATCCTTATATAAATTGTTCACAATTTCTCCTTTTGCAACTCATTATTTCAGTCTAATTAGTTGTAGTCCCAAAACTAAGTGACTTTCTAATCTCATTTCATGCTTTGCTTCACAATTTCTTATCTCTTGAATAACTAAGCTTTTCAGTGATTTTCCTCTCCAAATACTTTCGTACCGCGTCTACGTATGCATGAATTGTTTCATTGCTCATATACATTCTTATTTACATATATTTATGTATGTCTGTGTATGTATTTTTCGCAGTTTCCGGTTTCATTGCGCCATTTTCCTGAGAAATTCCCCAAGTTGAATTCCACGTTTTAATTGTTAAAATGGTAGCAACGGGAAACGTCAACAAAAAATGAAAAAACAAAACACGTTGAAATGACATTGTGTTAACTGTAAACAATTTTGCATCAAGATGGTAAGGATATTGGTGTTCTATTGCTGCAATATTATTCTGAATTTAGCAGCCGAAATGCTACAGGAACTGCAGATATATCAATGAACATACATACATAAAAACAGATGTTTATAAATGAGAACTCTTTTGTCACCCAGCTGAAAAACATTGCTAGGCAGAATTGTGAAGTGTATGTTAATCTATAAAAATAGTAAAAACTCGACTCAATAAACTTAGTTGAGCCAACTAAAATTTAAAGTCCTTTCAGATAGTTCAAATTCTGATACAATATTTTTATTTTGGCCAACGCTCGATCTCAGTCCTGTTTTTATGCTGAATATATAGCAGTTTTCTTATATTTCTATATATTTTTCTATTTTTACATAAAGCCCAAAAATCTTTCCTCTAGATTCTAGATGATAGCCATGGTTCCTGGATCAGCGTCACATCTAACGAACCCTCATCAGGAGTCAGTAGAAGTTCTTTCGAAGCCACTGTCTTGAATGTTTATGTGCAGAACTGTTAACATTATTGCCATGTTAGTTTCCTAGTACCTTTGATATTTTAATATCTTAATATCATTATGCTGCCAAGATAATCCCAAGGTTTCCGGGTATACATATTTCCAAAGGCAGGGATTGCTTCCTCAACTCGCTCAACTTCCTGGACTAACCTGGATATAACAATTTTAATAACAGATGTACTACTTTGTGCTGAGCTTATTAAGTAATTATTGTCAAACGAAATACTTAAATAATAAGACTTTCATTTCCCCTCGATAAATTAACGTCAGTTTGATTTCTTTCCCGCACCTTTACGTAAACGAACAAAAAGCTTTACCTTATTTCAAAACTTTTCTTCTTTCATTTAAATTTTTTCTTCTTAAATTTTCTTGCCATCAAACATGAAGTTTTACAATGTTCTTTATATTTCATATTTTCTCTTGCTTTCAATTTTCGTATTTTGTCTTTTACACTCTTGTACTAATTTTTTGCTCGATGAAACTATGAACATACATATATACATTGTTTTCGGGAAATTTGATGTAGGAAGGTATAGATTATAAAAGGCTTATTCTGACATAATTCGCAAGAATAATTTTCTTTATGTTGTACTCGAATTACGCGGTTTGGACAAATTTTGCAAGTATTTTAAGCTTTGATGAACTATGTACATAAAACAACAACTACGAGGCACGTACAAACTTATCGCTTATCTTATGTTTCTTCTTTTTTACTTTCAGGTTTGTTCTACGGTTTACTAACTACTTTAGGTTTATGTTAACGATGCCACGGTATGGATAGACACCAACTACAAAGGGCGCCACATTATTTCTCAAAATTTGTTTCCATATTTTCTTAGAAATTTATTTACTACATATAAGTTCTGCAATAGAAATCATAAAACACCAGTCAGAGACATGCGAACATTCCACTCAGCTTTACGCGCACACGGTTATAAATGCGAGTTTAAACTCAAAAGCTTTTATTGTACTACACAATTTTTCAAACTTTTTTTGTTGAATAAGTTCTTTAAACCCTTGAAAAAATATACAGTTTTTTTGTATAAAATATGGTTTACATTTTAAACTGAACTTAGGAAATTCTTAAAAATACCATTGAGTCCAAGACAGGTTTAAATGCAAAACTAAAATTTTTTAAATTAATATTAAAAATGTGAATTTTTCTTAGTTACCTACTTTTTTGGATTTGGCAGAAGAAAAAATAGAGTAGAATTTTTGTCAACCGAGAAATATAGAAAAAAAGGCCTTGAAAATAGAATTTTGGAAATGCGTATGTTCCATAAACCAACTAGCTATGTATGTATACAAGATCAAGCAAGATCAAACAATAAAATTGAGAGAGCAAATAAATTTCCTTGGCGTGACGTCACGTTTTGTTCAGACTTAACTAGGGCTGGGACTATCCGCATATTCGAATATCCGGATATCCATACGGATATCCGTTGACACGAATAAAATCCGGACGGCATGGATATCCGGTTAATATTGTGAAACTATCCGGATATCCGGATTTATAAAGATCTTAATAACCGTATTTTTGGATATCCAGTGAAAGCAACAAATTGATGTACCATATATGTTTATTTAACATTAATAACAATAAATTCATGGGGCAATTAAATCAATTAACAGTGTATACAAAAAAGGTTCATATTGAGAAATATGTAATACGATGTTAAACACAATTTTCTTCTTGTTCTGGTGTAAGAAAACAAGTGCCGATATCATTTCCCGACTCAAAGACTTTCGCGTTGGACGAACTACATTTCCAGCACTTGAAAATACCCTTTGAGAATCTGTTGAGGTGGCAGGTATCGCAAGATATTTTTTGCAATTTTCGACAGTTTGGGATATATTTGTTCATGGTCTTGCCACCAATTGCTGGCACTGAGATTGTGGTTTATTTGTTCTTCGAATAAGTAGTGCGAAAACTCGTCTTCCTCCCTTGTGTCACCGTCATTATCATTTATTAGTATATCCATGGCCGTGAGGTCACTGTTTTACGGAGCTTCTTCATGGGCATTCATATCAGCAGTACCCATTTTATTGCCATTTTTCGAAATGATTTTTTATTTTGTTACGAAAAGCAAAAGGTCTCAACGTGCTTCAACTGTTTGATCCTCGGATCAAGACAACTCGCCATATGTGCAATAATGATATCTTCCAGAGATGGACCTTCAATGTTTTGAAAAGAAAAATGTTTTCTCAAATCTGCAGCTACTTTTTCTTTGAATGTTTTGCCATCCTCGTATCAGTGTTTTTAAATTTCAGATGCTTGTTAATAATTTTATGAATGATGGGTTTCGCTTTAGAAAATGTAATCTCGCTGTCACTGCTAAGCACATTTGTCGCGATTTCGAAAGGGGTGAGTACATTTATTACAACGTCAACTGCATCTCAGTCACTGTCGGAAATTGCGATATTTTGAGCGACTTTGTTGTTGAAAATTGAACGATCAGCAATTACTGCAACAATAGAAGATCTAAGCTCTTTAACTCTTTCCAACATAAAAAGAACTGAATTCCATCTAGTTGAACAACTTTGGATTAGTTTTTTAACTGTCTTTTCAGTTTGTATTAAACGTTTCTCGAGAGCATATGTACGTTTACTCGAATGATTCAAACTCATCATCAGTTTTGAAACCTTTTGGATGACTCCAAAACATTCCGGTAGTTTCATTTCTAAATTAAGACCCAATTGAAGTGTATCTGCACTGCATGGTTGACTTTATGTCAGGACTCAAACCCAGAACAGCATTTGCGTCCATACCATTCTCTTGAAAATGGAAAACCCGATAGTGGTTCCATAGACTTGATGTCGATCCTTTGTTATAGCGTTTTTTCACAATATAAACAAATGGCACTGTTCTTATTTTCACTTGTTTGTAAAATTGTAGTTTCTTAATTTTTGACGTTAATTTAATAATCTACAAACATATTTTGTGAATAATTTTCCGATGTTTGCTTCGTTCAATTCTGATATGCAGATATTCAACTTTTGTATTCCAGTCTCCGGACATACGGATATCCGGATTTTCCGTTTACGTATCCGGATAGCCGAACATCGTACCTACCACTACAATTTTTTATCTCAACGTTATACTTGGGTCTAGCTTCAAAACTTAATAATATCGTTTACTATCTGATATCCTTTTGTTGATCTTTTCATTGCATACGAATGAAAAGCTGATTGTTTGCAAGTGAAGATTGTATAAAATCCTCATTGATTGTTCGTGTCTAAGACGCTTTTGTTCACATTTCACTCAACTTTTTTCTACTTTTTTCGCACGAAATGATAATGAAAGGAGTAAAAGGTAAACAAAAAATGTGTCCAGACGGGACCATAAGGCTTTGCTGAAATTCCATATACATAAGTTTTATATAAAACGGGAATACCCTCAGTCAGTGGTAGTAGAGGATGGTATTTATTTTTTAAAAATTAAAGGATCTTTAATAAAACAAAAAGCTTGATTTTTCTCAAGCAGCTGTGTTGACTGTTATGTGTTACGAGTACTCATTAGATACTACATAATGCACTTTAACAAAACATGATAAGGGACCTGTAGTGAAATTCACTAACTTATAACGATGCGATTTATCGAGATTTTAATTAACGATTTTGTCGCTTGCCGTGTCGATTGTACTATTCACTAACTTAGTCTTAACGACTCGAAATAAATGACATTTAAATTTCACTTTAATAGTAGAAAGGTGGCAGCACAGCTTAACGAAACTAAAAAATGGGAAAAGCACAAAAGGAATGACAAAAATAAATAAATTCCGTATACTAACTGCTTTTAAAAGTCATTATTGTGCAAGTTTGTACATATTTTAACAAAAGGTAAGTAAATGCGGTATTAGTTTCTTTTTTTCTCTGTTGATATCGCAGTTATTTTTGTACCCCTTAATTAACCGTCAAGTTGAGAAATAATATCATGAGCCAAGTCTGGAGTTAGTCGGTACAGCTTTCGAAACTCCGTTGCATTCAAGTGAAATGGGTTATCTACTTCTCAAAGAAGGCGTCTGCCCACTGGCGGTGGGCTTAGTAATTCTTCGTCTTGTGATAAAACGTACGCCAAATACTCAAATGCCATTTGATTTATAAATAACCCACTCAGCATTTAGGTGATTCAATTTTGATTTTCCCTACATATCAATACAATTTGATTACTCTTTCTGATTAAATAATGAGTTATCATACAATTGAACAAAAGAAATAATGAAATATGAATACTTTTGATGATGAAAAACTAAAAAGAATTTTTCGATCACTTTTTGGAATAATTGTTGAAGTCCTTTAATGACTAAATTTTAATATTTCATAAAAACCAACAAAAAGAATAATCAAATATGCCTTTGATGATCAAAAACTGAATATAGTTTTTCGATCACATTTTGGAATCATATTTGGATCAGATGTGTTTACTTTAGGTGATCAAAAATTTATAATCATTTTTAATTCAGCTTTCTGAATCTTTTATGAATATATTTGTTGACTGACTAATGAATTTTATATCTGTTGAAATTTTACTTTTCATTAAAAATTTTATTTTTTTCACATTCACATATTTTTTCAATCATGAAGCTAAAAAAAATATATAAAAATTTTATTATTTATGCAAAAGATATTCTTCAAGACAAAAATATTGTAATGCTGCTCGCGAACGTAGATTTCCTCAACCATTTCTCCCCTTCAGCTTCCCAGAAAATACATAATGATTGGACAATACATAGGTTGTGAGCTATTTGAAACCCAGGTAAGTGAGACTATCTTGACATACGGCTTCAACATCCCGTATCGTATCCGTATTTTAAGATGCAGACGATAATGCTGACGTTGGTAGTCGCAGGTGTATATCGGTCAAGTTATTTTGCGAGTTAGCTATGGTTCGAATAGCTCGCTTTCGCATGCTTTCTTCCCTGATGAAATAAGATTATTATGTAGTGAATGAATGAGATATGAAGAATAAGTGCATTATAATGGCATTCAAAAATGATTCAAAAATCTCAACCAAAACGATTGAAATATATTCACGAATATGATCAGAAGATGACTGTGAAAAGCAGTCAAATATTATTCTAAAACTATTAAAGCTCAATTTTACAATGATATCAAATATGAATAAAAAGCGTTTCGATATAGGAATCATAAATGATTATTCAAGAATAATCACATTTATGGTACATTTTTCTCCCGACGATACGTTAATTTTCGAACAGAAACTGCTTTTAAATTTGAACGTTTTTAATCATCTTGGGGTATGATATTTAAATATTTTTTGATCAAAATTTTCAAAAAATGCTGGCTGGAAAAGCTGCTTTTCGTGTTTAAAAGTATTTAATTAAAGTTTCGAATTTCTTTTTTAACTAAAATTGCCAGAAATATTAATTTCGTGAATTTTAACGAAGCAAATTTACTTGCCATTTATTTAACAACACAACTGATCGTCGATAAACAAATATCGATACAAAATAGTTACTTAATAACGAAATCGTTATAATTATCGATTCACAAATAAAGCGATGGCAAATTTCGTTAAAAAAGTTAGTGAATTCCACTACTGATTTCGTTTGTTTATGCGTATATTCACTCACGGAAAAAAGTGTTGGCACAAGTTGAAAATGTCGTCTTTAAAGTTTGACACAGTTTGTATCTGACAAAAGATTTTTGCTCAAGGTTTCAGAAAATTGACACACATTTCAAATTCTTATTTTTTTCAAATATGCGTATGGAAAAAACTTCAAAACGTCAACCCTTCAGGTTTAATCTGTGCGTCCATGACGCAATAAAACCAGACAGGTGAAGTCAGTATTACAAAATGGAGTTGAATGACTTATCTACAGCATTGAAATTAATGCTAGTCTTAAATATGAATTTCTATTCTATTTCCCTTTTCTGAGAGTAAATGGAAAAGTTTTAGTCAACGAAACTGAATGGCGGTATCTACAGAGTGTCACATTGTCCGCGACTAAGGAATATGGAAACATACTGCAGACGTCAATGAGATGATTGACGATCTGGAACAATATCATGAAGTTGCGAATAAGTATCTGGGAGGCTTGCAGAACGAAAACTCGGTATTGACGGTATATGGCCCCAAGACCCAACATTTATCTATGTAAAACAAGGGTTGAGATAGGCTCATTAAGCAGAAAGAGGTGGCCGGTGTAAAAATATATAGATGCATAGGTTTTACAGCAACAATGCTATACGAAATCAGAGCTTATAGATTTGCCTGATAGCGAAAAAAAACTTTGGCTTATCAGAACTTTATCTCAAACCGCTCTGGCTAACCGTGGAAACGTTTAGACAAACATTAAATACTTCAAGCAGTATGATTAAGCTAAACAGACATTGTTCTGACTTTCTCTGTCTATCCACCTGCCTCTCCTCTGTCAAACCCTCTTCCTGTCTTATTTCCTCTGCCCTCTGCATTTTCTAGTTTATCTTAATCGGTTAATTCACTTTCTCTATCCCTTTAGTTCTTCAGTAAATTTTCCTCTTACTCTTCCCGCTCTTGCTGTTCTCCAAATCTAACTCTCACTATTACTCTTAATATTATCCTTATTCTTAATCTTAGTGTTTACCTCTTTATACTACTTCGTCTTAAACCATTGCTCTTGTTCTTACTTTTACTCGCACTTTCCTTCTACTTCTTGTTCTCTTTACTTCCCCGACTTCCCTCCAACTTCCTCTCCTATATCGAGTTGACTTTACATTACTAAGATAGTAAAAAAGTTGCAAGACAGTACGCAAATTTTCCCTCCCTACTACTTTATTATTCATGACTGGATTACGAGTGCTGTCAAATTTTTGTCATTGTACTACGGACTTCACCTGTCTGGTTTTATTGCGCCATGAGTTCGTCGATATAGGATGGTTATCGTTCGGGCTTGCACATTTAAATTCGAATTTTTTTTGGGTCAGATAAAGGTCTCGTTATTTTTCTACGTTTTATCTATACTTCCTTATATCTTTCTTTTTAAACCACAAATTTCTATTCAGTATAAATGCTATAAAAACTTGCAATAATTTTTTGTTTTATTTATAATCAACGTTTGCTTGATTGTAATACAATTTTATTGCTAAACTGTATATATATATATATGACATTATAGTATAAAGTCTAGAATCTACAGTGAAATTTCTTTGCTTTTTTTATTGTAAAAATTACAGTCTACAGTCAACTATATTCTAAGCACTTTGTTTGCAATCAGGTTGATTGCAAAGAATTTAGAGACGCAATCAAACACTGTGATTGCAATCATCAAATATGCAATAAAACTTGGATACATTTTGTTGTGGTTGTAGCGATAAGGACACTCCCCGAAGGTTTTGGGGAGCGTTATTGAGGTTCCAGTAACAAGCACCATTAAGGTACAGGCCAAACCATATCAGGAAAGATTTAATACGACCACATTGAACTTTCTAGGAGAAACAAGATTCGCCACGTGCGTGTGAGGTTGATGTGCCATAAATTGCGCTGGCAACCCTATTGAAATGGGTGGCGCTACACAACCCCATGAATCATTTGAGCTATTTAGTCGCATTTTACGGCATACATACCTGCTTCGGGTACATAAATACTTTATATAGCTTATAGCTTTCAAAAGAAATTCTGGTACCATCTTCAATTTACAATAGAAAAAAACTACAATGATTCTTCTTTGAGATTGATGCAATAATACTTTTTATACAATCAATGTTTGTAGCCGAAAAGTAATTGCAATCACATACTATAGAGTATAATGCTTATTGATATGGATTTTTATCAACGATTGTTAACAAAATGCGATTGCGATCAAATACTCAGAAGTTATTATAGATTCGAGAGAAAAGTTTTTCAAAAGATTTACGGACCCTACGCGTTGTTAGAGATGGCGAGTACCGCAGACATCAACATAGTCCAGTGAATTAAAATACACCGGCTACGCTGGCTAGGCAATTTTATGCGAATGAAAGATGATGCTGCGGCTAAGTGTTTTTATCGGAACCCTCCTATGGAAGCAGAGAAAGAGAGCGGCCGTGGGGGCCAGGTGGAAAACGGCCGCTGGTTGGACCAGGTGGAAAACGATTCAAATTCTCCTTGGTGTGACCAATTGGCGCCAGATTGCAATATTGATTGCACTTTGTGATAGCAGTATTTTACAGCTCTATTCCGAGCTCAGTGCTTCCCAATATATAGAACACTTCAATGCTTAAGGTAAACAAATCAAGCAACGCCTCATTCAGGAATTATTATAATTAAGTTTTATAACAAAAGGATCAATTTGTGACAAAGCTAGAATATTTTTACACTAAGGTGATCAATCGGCCATCCTCATTTTACATCCTTTTAATTGAGTGCCAGCAGCTTTGTGTAAATATTTCCTTGGTATGTTGTTTACAAACCAATAAAATAGTTGTTTTGTTCTTTTACATTTAAAAACGGTTTAATATCCTTCGCCACAAATTTACTGATGGTATGCAATTAGCGGTTGTTCAAACTAATTTCTAAATCGATTGATCAAGATTTCGTTCGAGCAGTTGGAAGGACTCTGCGTATAGATGGCATGGATTTTTATTGGAATATATTGTAACGAATTTTCTGCAAATCCTCTTATTTGCCGTTTTGCTAGGTTCGTATCGCTAAACTGTTGAATAAATAACTTCAATATTGAATAATGGAAAAATGACCTTTATTAAAATACTTCACAATAACACTGAAACTGTGCAACGAATAGCTTAATAACCAAACTGATAGCTTAAAGGAAACTGACTTTCAAAATAATACTGCTATTGCTCGCTAGATATCGTCTTAGTCGTAACTACTTGACAACTCCAATCAAACTGAATTACAGCGCCTCTACATCTGTCGCCTTTTATACTCTTTGGTTTCCTCGTTCGCATTTTTCTAGAATCTACTAGCATTGTCCATGAGCTCTCAAACTTCTCAGCTATAACTAAAATTGCACAATTTTATACATCTTTTAGGCGCTTCCAGAATTTACTAGTCCAGTAGCTCTCAAACTTCTCAGATATATGCATGTGTTAGTGCATTGACTCTCCGCTGATCGTATACGTACATGGTACATATATGTAGACGCAGTTATTGTTTCGCTTATGTAGATACATAATGATTGAATTATTGATGTGAATGTTTGTAGTTTACAGTCTCTCGCGCACACATAGGCGTATAAGTAAATGCATCTGTGTGTGACATCTCTCGGCTGCCTTATATATGTGTATACATGATTTGATTATTGACGTAAATATCGCTTAGCATGGCCTTAGTGATGGTATAGCTTAGTGATGCTAATATCCGTGACACTGCCCTCCACCTAAGTCTGATCGTCCCGATCAGACAAATCTCTCGATCTAAACGCTGCTAATCTCTCCAAATGAACCACTTTCATTTTGGTTCGTGGTTTGGTAGTGGTTTGTATGCGGTACACTACATCGTTGATCCGTTTTACAACTTTGTATGGACCTTCCCAGTTACACTGCAATTTCGGGGACAAACCTTTTTTTCGTTGTGGGTTGTATAGCAGCACCAAATCTCCTTTCTGAAACCCTTCCGAATTAATTGCTTTATCGTACCTCGCTTTCATCTTGTCACTCATAATCTTTGCTCATTGCCTTACCAGATTGTGTATCTCTCTCAGCTCTTCTTCCAAGACACCAGTGGATTTCTTGATATTCCTCTCCGCATCGGCATCTATCCTATAGTTCAAATCAGATGGCAGTCGAAGGTCATTGCCAAAAATTACCTTTGCGGGAGTTTGGCCCGTTGTGTCATGTACTGCCGATCGGTAGGCCATCAAGAATAAAGATATGTGTGTATCCCTGTCCCTATGGTACTTGTCTACTACTTTCCTTAAATGCTCCTCCAATGTTCTATTGAAGCGTTCCACCATACCATCGGACTGAGGATGCAATGCAATTGTCCGTGTTTTTCGAATGCCCAACTTCTTGCACATTTCTTGGAACACAGCTGATTCAAAATTCCTGCCTTGGTCAGAATGTAACTCCATTGGTACACCATACCTTGCAACCCATTCGTTTTTAACCACTTCTGCTACTGTTTCTGCTTCTTGGTTTGGGATTGGGTATACCTCTGGCCATTTACTCAAATAATCCATAACCGCCAGTACGTATTTGTTTCCGCGGTTGCTAGTAGGAAATGGACCTGCGACATCCATGGCGATCCTTTCAAATGGTGCACCTGAAATATACTGCTTCATCTGGCCATGACTTCGGGTTTTGGGCCCTTTCGCTCTGTTGCATACCTCGCAGTTGGCAATCCACTCGATGACCGACTGACGGCAACCAACCCAATAGAATCTCTGCTTAATTTTCTCGAGCGTCTTCGTGATTCCAAGATGACCTCCACTTGGACCATTGTGCAGCTCGCTGAGCACGCCAGGAATCCTCTTCCTGGGAACAACTATCAGTTTCTTCTTGCATTGACCATCCTCACTCTCCCATACTCGATGCAAGCAACCGGCTATCAATTCTAAACTGTTCCACTGTGCCCAATATGACTTCGCAATGGGACTCTCTGCTGACATCTCCTCTCTGCTTGGTCTTTCGTTTCGTTCGAGCCCTTGCATAACATGTGACAGATCTGTTTCTTCTAGCTGACACTTTGTTAGTTGTTCCTTGTCCCATTCATCCGTACACGTTATAGTCATTAGCCGGACATCTATAATGTCTTCTTTAGCCTTGGCCTTTGAGCAGTGCTTGCATTCCAGACTACATGGTCTTCGTGACATTGCATCAGCATTTCCATGGGTACTACTTTTTCGATGCTCAATGGAAAAGTCATAGCTTTGTAGTCGCCCGATCCACCGTGCCAATTGTCCTTCCGGATTACGGAACTGCAGAAGCCATTTCAACGCTGCGTGATCTGTCCTGACACGGAATCGCTGGCCGTAGAGGTATTTGTGAAAATGTTTAATGCACTCTACCAATGCCAACAGCTCTCTCCGTGTAACGCAATAGTTCCTCTCTGGTTTTCCAATTGAACGGCTGTAATATGCAACTACCTTCTCTTGTCCATCGACCAGTTGTGATAAAACGCCTCCTATAGCGTATCCGCTCGCATCTGTATCTAGAATAAACGTTGCTCTTGGAATCGGGTATGCCAACATTGGGGCAGTGCACAACCGCTCTTTCAATGTTTGGAAAGCTACTTCTTGCTCCTTGTTCCATTCAAAAGCTTTATTTTTTCTTGTTAGCTCGTGGAGACTATGGGCTACGCTGGCAAAATTTGGTACAAATCGGCGGTAGTATGTGCACAGCCCAAGGAAACTTCTCAATTCATGCAGATTCTGTGGTCTTGGCCAATCCTTTACTGCCTCTATCTTTTCATTCGCTGTACAGACACCTTCTGTCGTTACCTTGTGGCCCAAATAATTTACTTCCTCTTTAAACAGCGTACACTTTTTGGGACTTAACTTCAGACCAGCGCCAAGTTCTTAAGATGTTCATCAAAACTCTTGCCCAATACGATGATGTCGTCCAGGTACACCAAGCATGTTTTCCAATGTAGTCCTTTCAGTACCTGGTCCATGAGTCTCTCAAAAGTAGCTGGTGCATTACAAAGTCCAAAAGGCATCACTGTAAATTGCCAAAGACCATCACCGACACTGAAGGCTGTTTTCTCTTTATCTTCCTCCTTCACCTCAACTTGCCAGTAGCCGCTTTTCAAGTCCAGTGTGGAAAATCATTTCGTACCAGACAGCGAGTCCAGAGTGTCGTCAATTCTTGGCAACGGGTAGCTATCCTTTTTCGTAACGTCATTCAACTTCCGGTAGTCCACGCAAAACCTCATTTTTCCATCCTTCTTCTTTACAAGTACTACCGGTGAGCTCCATGGACTAGCTGATGGTTCGATGACGCCGCTGTCACTCATTTCTTGTATGATTTGACTCACAACTTCCCGCTTCGCCAGTGGAACACTACGTGGAGCTTGACGGATCGGCCTCGCATCTCCAGTGTCAATTTGATGTTTCACAACATTGGTGCGGCCTGGTTTGGAACCATCCTGGTCAAATATGTTCGCGTATTTTATGAGCACTTGTTTTGCCTTACTCTGGTAGGCTTCCTTTAGCCCATGCGTCCATGCCGTGATATCATTTGAAAGATCAGTATTACTAGATGAAACGTGTTCCTGGAGCTGTTCACAGTTAATAACTACTTCGGCCTCTTGGCATCTTCCCAAAATAGCTCCTTCGGTCAAATTGAATGGTGACTTGAACTCATTGAGTACTCTTACCGGAATACGTCCATCTTGTTTTGTCATAGCCAGGGTTTTTCCTACAAGTATGTTTAGTGCTGATTTGTTTGCTGCTTCGACAACCCACAATTTGTTTGTCCCACAATCTCCATCAACCTTTGCCCAGATGACTGCTTCGGATTTTGGTGGTATTTGCTGACTCTCTTCCACCAGCACTCGTTTACTTCTGTAGCCTCTCTCGTAGCCGAAATTAAGTGGTACATCCATGTTTTTATATCGCATCGTCTTGCTTCGCATGCCGATCTTGATGCCCTGGTCGATTAAGAACTCCACTCCAATTATGATTTCGTCAACAATACCTGCCACTATAAAATTGTGTAGTACCGTGACGTTCCCAATTGCTACTTCACATTCTACTTCTCCAATTACCTGGGTGTCTTCTCCAGTGGCTGTACGCAATATTGCTCCATGCAGTGGTCTTATCTTCTTGTTGACTAAATCCGCTCGAATGATGGAATGAGATGCACCCCTATCTACAGTCAGTAAACGTTCCTTTCCATCCACATGTCCTCCGACAGTAAGATTGCTCGACCTTCTTCCAATTTGTGAGATAGAGATTATGGGGCATTCAATTGAGGGAGTCAGCTGTCGCCCCTTGCTGCTGACTCGCTTTAGTTTAACGATTGATTTGTCTTGGAGATTTGCTCATCTCCTTCTGCTCTGCGTTTACGACCACCCACATTGTTGGAACTGTTAGGGTTGGTGTTGCAATAACGCGCAATATGCCCTGGCTTTCCACACTTAAAGCATTTGACTGCATCATTATTCTTCTGCTGCGTACCCTTCAATGCTTCCAAAATTGCGTCTACCCAGTCTGGCTTTTCCACTTCCACGCGATGAGCTTTGTACGCTGGCTTACTCAAAAGTTAGGCTGTTTCCTGAGTCAGTGCATGCGATACCGTTTCAGCAAACGTTAGCTTTGGATTCGCATATGTAGCCCGCTTCGTTACCACATCTCGTATGCCATTTATGAAGCTCTGGATTTTTACCCTTTCAGTGTTTTCCACGGGTGCGTCCGCATTTGCAAGATGAGCCAATCTTTCTATATCTAAAGCAAACTCCTGCAATGTCTCATTTGCTTTTTGGTAGCGGTTTTGCAACTCAATTTGGAATATCTGTTTCCTATGCTCGCTTCCGTAACGTCTCTCTAAAGCGGTCATCAATGTTTCGTAGTGGTTCCGCTCGTACTCTGGGATGGTCTGTAAGATTTCCGCGGCAGGCCCTTTCAGTGCCACGAACAGAGCTGCAACTTTATCTTCAGCATTCCATTGGTTCACTGCTGCGGTCTTCTCAAACTGTAGCTTAAAGACCTGGAGAGGAACAAAACCGTCAAAGGATGGTGTTTTTACCTTTGGATTACTAGTTGAAACTGCTGGGCGATTTAGTTGCAACTGCTCGATACGTCCTCTCAAAGCATCCACCTCGGCCTCGATTTTTTCTTCAAACTGTAAAATTTTTGTATCTTGCGCCTCCAACTTCGAGGAAATACGTCCTTCTTGCTCTTCCAGTTGAGCAGAGATCTGCGATGATATCTGTGCTGAAATTTGAGCTGACATTTCGGATATCCGTGCCTCTTGTGCTTCCATCTTCGATGTAATCTGTGTCGACATTTCTGACATACGCGTTTCTTGTGCTTCAATCTTCGATGTTATTCGCGTCTCTTGGGATTCCATCTGTGATGACATATACGTTTTCTGTTCTTCTAGTTGTGATGACATGTTGGTGGATATTTGTGATGGCATTTCTGTTATACGTGCCTCTTGCGCTTCCATCTTGGATGTTACTGTCGATGTTTGAGCAGTTATTGCAGCCAATATCATGTTCAAGTCTGTGCTGGTAATTGTCTGCGATGTTTCGTTTTTCTCTTCATTTTTGTTGTTGTCTCGTCCCCATCAGGATAAAAGACATACTCGTCCACATCAATTCCTTCTGCTTCCATTGCCTCTCGTAGCCGTGCCTGAAGTTCGAGTTTAACGCCGCTTGTATTCAATCCACGGCTCTCCAACTCCTTCTTCAGTTGCTGGATCTTCAATTCACTGAACTTTGCCATGTCCAAGTTGTATTCCCAATCTTCGGAATTTACTCAACAATTCCTCTTCTGACACCAATTGTAACGAATTTTCTGCAAATCCTCTTATTTGCCATTTTGCTAGGTTCGTATCGCTAAACTGTTGAATAAATAACTCCAATATTGAATAACAGAAAAATGGCCTTTATTAAAATACTTCACAATAACACTGAAACTGTGCAACGAATAGCTTAATAACCAAACTGATAGCTTAAAGGAAACTGACTTTCAAAATAATACTGCTATTGCTCGCTAGATATCGTCTTAGTCGTAACTGCTTGACAACTCCAATCAAACTGAATTACAGCGCCTCTACATCTGTCGCCTTTTATACTCTTTGGTTTCCTCGTTCGCATTTTTCTAGAATCTACTAGCATTGTGCATGAGCTCTCAAACTTCTCAGCTATAACTAAAATTGCACAATTTTATACATCTTTTAGGCGCTTCCAGAATTTACTAGTCCAGTAGCTCTCAAACTTCTCAGATATATGCATGTGTTAGTGCATTGACACTCCGCTGCTCGTATACGTACATGGTACATATTTGTAGACGCAGTTATTGTTTCGTTTATGTAGATACATAATGATTGAATTATTGATGTGAATGTTTGTAGTTTACAGTCTCTCGCGCACACATAGGCGTATAAGTAAATGCATCTGTGTGTGACATCTCTCGCTGCCTTATATATGTGTATACATGATTTGATTATTGACGTAAATATCGCTTAGCATGGCCTTAGTGATGGTATAGCTTAGTGATGCTAATATCCGTGACAATATATATACATATATGTATGTATGTATGTATAAACATCAATCCATATAACAAAACACTGCTTCAATTGTTCAGTTCAGTATTAACAAAGTTGTAGTAAAACGCCTTACAACTGCTTCAAACTAGAATTCAAGTTATGGGGTGTGGCTGTGATTTTCAGTCTCAATAATGGTACCTCCTCATTTATTTCAACATCTGCATGGGCAAGAAAGGCAAATGTTTTTTTTTTTTTTTGAAAGATTGGATGGTCGAAAGCAGTCGAAAGCACCGCTTTTACTTTGCTACGAAACGGAAATACCCCTTTAGATACCAGTTTAGGTTGTATGGTTACTCGCTTTTGCGAGCTCTTTCCATACTTTGCGTTGCAATTCTAGTGATGTAAGTATTGCGATCGCGGCCAGATTACCTCACGGTAATAACTGATTTCAGCGACCCAGAGCTACTGTCTGCTAGCAGTTCTTTTCGCACGTGGGTTCTACCTGCTCAATCCAATTTTGTATTGCTCGCAGCAAATTTGCTGTATGCGAACTATATTCGTTTTGCTGCTACTGCCTCACTACGGGCTTAAACTGCAACCGTGTTAACTTTTATATTGACAGCCAAGCAGCAAGTAGGGCAATAATCTCGCATAGCACAGCGTCTAAAAGTGTGATAGAATGTAAGCAATCCATGGCAAAATAGGGACGGGGTTCTAGGGCATATAGGAGTAGATGGGAATGAAAAAGCGGATGAACTAGCTAAAAACGGCGCATCCCTTGAAGCTTGCTCCCAATTAGATTGGGCGAGATTAAAATAAGGCGAGTGCTGCACATGATCGACCAAGCGGGAATAGCGTGGTCCAAGCGCGGATCTGTAAAGTGTGGATATTATGAGTAGGTCTTACAACCATAGACTAACAACGTTGCTTCTATCATTAAGCACTCCAGACCTATGACGGGTATACTGACATTTTTGAGTTGATTGAAGGTTTTTATAATATTTTTATGCACACTATCCCTAATTTTAAACGAAAAATTACGCCCGCTTCAAGGTTAACTTCTTCAAGGAACCCCCCTAGTGCGAATTCTCTTTGAAGGACACCATGTCGTATGCGGAACAAAATCTGCCTAATACTGTTTTCACACAGAAACTTAATGATCTCATTTCACCTTCTAATGAAATCGTAAATTTTTTGCTTTCACACAGAAGTAACTGCTCGATTAGTATGAAGGATGAAATGTCAAGCGAATAAAATGACAATGCTATATGACAATCATGGCGGAACGATACAAGGTGGAAGCATGGTGACATACCTACAAACAAAAAAAATTCCATGTACTTGTAAATTCGATGGACAAATGTCACGATCGTACTGCGCCGGAAGTTGATGTATCAAATCAAATAAAAAAGGTTATAATCAGTTGTTCGATGCGGCCACCTTGTATCGTTCCGCCATACAGACAATGACATTTACTTTGACAAATGACATTTTTAAGCACTGAACACACCAAAAACTAAGAAGCGGAAGGCTGCCAACAGAGTTGCATTGTGCTTTTGACTTTATTAGACATTCGATTAGCTACTAATGAAATAATTATAGATTCGAATTTTGTAGGGAAGATTGAGCTCAATAAGCGTCTTAATGTAGAAAACTGCCTTTATTATTCAATAAGCCGTCTGTGTGAAAACAGTATAATGCTATTCAAAGCGTTATTATCCACAAATCGAAAACTAAACATCAGGAACTGAACAGATTGAGTACTGAAAACTTTCTTCTTCACCACCGAAATTGTTTTATGATATTTTTCAGGTTTTGAAGATAGATAACGAATAGCGCATTGATATGAAGAGATATACTTTTACAAGTGCTCCGAGAAAATGAGTTATTTAGACGGTTAAATTTGAGAATAAAAAAGCCAATGTCGGCGAACATATAAACAAAGTGAAAGGACGCAAAGCTAAATAAGTGAAAAATAAATTTCAAACGATTTGTGCCAATAAACCTTTAAAAATAAATATAACAAAAACTAAATTGCAGTGAAAACGAAAACAAACGGCAAACAAAACCGCAGTGTAGTTGTGCTGTGAAAATAAATACATACATACTAAGATAAAAAGAGGAGAAGTGAATGAGATAATGACGGACAAGTGTCATAAGTGCCAAAAAGGCATAATGTCGCTAAGAGGGGAAACTGTAATACGATGTAAGGGTGTGTGTGGGAGAAGTTACCACAAAAGTATACCGTGTGCAGGAGTTGATGAATATGTTCTGCAAGGCTTGGTCAATTGCCCATTTATGCGCTTTATGTGCGATGATTGTGTGCAATACATCTCTAATGTGGAGTATGCGTTGAAAGAGATGATGTCGATAGCAGAAAACAGAGTTCGAAAAATTGATAAAAAACCATAATAAGGAAATTAGTGCACTAATTAATAATAATGAAAAGGAAAAAAAAAAGTGATGGAAAATATGAAAAAAGCAAATAAAGAAAAGGATGAGTTAATAAAACGTTTAGAAAACTTTTGCATTTTAAGTAAAGATAATTTGGAGGGGTTAACAAAACAAAAAGAAGATATAATAAAAGAAGTGCGGAAAGCTGGCGAACAAAACAATAATAATAAAATAGATAAAGGAAAGGATGAGTTGATAAAAAGAGTAGAACATTTATGTGAGTTAAATAAAAAATCCGCAGATGATATAGCAAAACAAAAAGAAGAAATAATACAAGAAGTGCGTAAAGTGGGTGACCAAAATGTAAATATGGTTAATAATAAGATGCCCTATGCTACTGTTTTAAGGGGTGTCCCACCAATTGTCGTAATACCAAAATCTAAACAAACGGCAGAATTAACAAAGAAAGATTTAAATAAGATTGACGCCAAAGATATGAAGATCAATAAGGTTGTGCACAAAAATAATGGATCTGTGGTTATACAGGCAAGTGACAGTTCAGAAAAAGACAAAATCAAAAGTGTTTTAGAAAACAAGTTAGATTCTGAGGTATATAAAGTCAAAGAGTCAAAAATGGTTAATCCTAAAATTAGAGTTACCAACATGGGTGAGAAATAGAGCGATGAGGAAATAGTTGCAAAAATAAAAGCGCAGAATGATTTCATTAAAAACGCAAATCTTAAATGTATAAAAGTCTATCAAGCGAAGAAAAATAATAGCTCGAGAATTTCTTATACTGAAACTATTGATATTAATCATGAGAAATATTTAGAAGTGATGAATCATCTCAAGCTTAACATTGGATGGGACCAGTGTGGAGTATACGATGGACAAAATGTTAAGAGATGCTACAAATGTTTAGGGTTTAACCACAATGCCAGCACATGTACAAAAAAACAAAGGTGCGGCCGATGCTTGGGTGAACATAGATATGAGGAATGTAATGAAGAAGTAACTAACCCTGTCTGTGGCAATTGTGTGGACGCTAATAGAGATCTCGGCTTTAAGCTAGACACTAGGCACAGCATATATAGTAAAGAATGCCCGGTCTACCAAAGAAAACTTGCGATAAAAAAGCAGCGGGTAGGTTACTAGCTATCAAACCAAATGATACAGAATGGAAGACAAAATAAAAACCTAAAAGTGATTTATTTAAACGTAAACAGTTTGGTGCACAATAAACTTGAAATTGAAAGAATGGTGGAAGAACTTGACCCAAAAATTATACTCTGCTCTGAAACAAGTGTAACAGATGAAATCAGTGATGCAGAAATAAGCTTGATATCGTTTACAACAATAAGATGTGACTCTCACAGCAGACACACAGGAGGCGTAGCGATGTACATTAGTAACTCAGTAAAATTTAGAATAGTATATAATAAAGCTATTGATGGTAATATATGGTGTATCATTGTTCAGTTAAAAAACGTGGAAGTAAAGTGGCAAATAGGAGTACTATACCACTCGCCAAGTACTAGTGACTCAGATTTTGTTAACTATCTCGAAACAAAAGTAGCGGAAATATGTGACACAACGTATAACAATGCAATCATTGGTGACTTTAATATCAATATGAATAGAGAATCAACGTATAGTCTGAGGCTAAATGAGCTGTTTAATACATTTTCCATGCATCAAAAAATCAACTTTAACACGCGTATAGCAGAAGGCTCTGAGACCAAAATCGATTTACTATACTAAAACAAGGAACCTACCATGTGTAAAAGGCTTTATGCTTATAAAATATCAGACCACGAGACAATTATGTTCAGTTTTGTCATGGATGACTTTGAATAGTTTATTTAATAATAAATAATAGAATTATAATGAAATTGATATATAAATAGTTTTAATGCAAATGATATTTAATGTTCTTTGTTGTCCGCTCGTGATCACGTTCACCTTGTTCAATCGTTCAACACCAACTAACTAGCGATGACATTTCTCACTCGTTGGCGATGACAACTCGGCCGGTCCTGACATATCTTCACTCCCGGACGATTCGTCGCCCTCGTCGTGTTCATCGACATCCAAACCTGGTGCCAGCATACACCATGGTTTCGTATGGTCAGTACTCATCACACCACAATATCGTCGGCTGGATACAGTTGCACCTGGCAAATCTTCGACGATGTACCGGTCGTAGTCCAGCACTTTGGTAACAATATATGGACCCTTGAACACTGGATCTAGCTTATGTGAATCTCCCGTTGCTGTTGGCACATGGTCAATCACGACCAAACCTCCCACCTGGTATTTATGCGGCTTACGATGTTTTTTATATCTTTCTTTCCATTTCTGTCTTTCCGCTAAAATGTTCTTAACTGCTTCTTCTTGTTTGCTCTCACAATCTGCCCCAACATCGACTTCGTCATGGAGCGCTTGAATCATTCGGTTTTGGGTTACATCTCTGGGATCGAAGTTGAAGACCAACTCGTTAGGACTGAACTTGGTCACTTCATGTCGCTGCGAATTAAGGTTCCAGTGTATTTTTGGCAACGCTGCATCCCAATCATTCGGTTTCTTCACGGTGCAGCGTACGCAATTGAGCACAGTTTTATTGACACGTTCCGCTTGACCGTTGGCCCTGGAAAACATGTTCTCTCTTCAATAACTGCGTTAAAGGCTTTGCTATGCCACTATAGTCGTTGATGAACTTCCGAAAGAACCCGGTTAACCCTAAGAACTGTCGAACCTGTGTGACTCCCTTTGGCGTGGGGAACTCCTTTACACAGCTGAATTTTCCGCTGCCTGGTAGGATACCCTCTTCGCTAACTATGTGGCCCAAAAAGTTTACAGTTCTTGACATGAATACGCACTTCGGTGGACGTAGAGTGAGTCCTGCCTGCTGGACTCCCCTCAAAAGCTCCTCCAAAACTTGTATACCTTCGGTAACTGTTGGTGTAGCAATGATGACTTCATCCACATAACTTATGATTCGGTGCCGTTGTCCCATACCTCTTACCTCTGATCAGCTGACCCACCATCTGCTGGAAAACCATTGGTGCGTTCACCAATCCAAATGGCATTACGTTATGCTCGTATTGCCCGTCCGGCGTGATGAACGCCGTATATTGTTTGCTGTCCTCTTTCAACGGTATTTGGTAATAACCTGCGGTCATATCCAGCGTCGTGAAGTACCTATTACCTCCCAGCTTAGACAACTGCTCCTCGACGATTGGCATCGGGAATTGCTTCTTGACGGTTACCGCATTCAACGCCCTATAATCCATGCACATCCTTTGCTCCCCGTTTGCTTTCTTAACCAGTACCACTGGAGCTCCATGTTGTGAAGAGCTCAGCCGTATAATATCGTTTTTTAGTAAATTGTCCGTAAGTGATCTTAAAACTTCCCTCTGTGACAACGGAAGTTGATAGCGTTTCCCTATGACCGGCTTATCTGTAGTAACCTTAATCTCCATTTCCATGGTGTTGCAACGGGCAAGTGCTGACAAATCTTCCAAAAAACAGTGGTTATATTTCTTGAGTAGCTGCTGAAGCTCCTTTGTCTCACTTTCGCCCAGCGTCGTGTCGATATTCAGACTTGATTTCAGTTCTTCTACCGTCATTACTCCTGACTCTATGATACTTTTCGTGTCGCCTCGACATAGAACGTCTCTGCCTAAAAGTATCTCGTGCGGCATAAATTCGTTGGGTACTATTTGGAGTTGGGCTGTTGTCTTCTGTTCATCCAGTTCGAACTCGACTTCTATCATCTGATTTACGTCCACAGCTGCCCCTCCGAAACCACGAAGTATTTTCTTGCTCGGATGCCTGGGAATACCGTCTCGGACTGCCATGTCAGATATCAACGATAAGTCACTGCCGGTATCCACAAATGCTACAAATGCGCGTCCCGCTATACATATATGACGTGTCACAGGTGGTGGGACCACCTCTGTTTCTTCGATGACCTTCCCTACCATTTTCTTACCGCTTCTGCATTCTTTTGTCTCGTGCCCATATTTGTTGCACGTGCTACATTTAGCTTTGCGTTGAGGTTGTGGACATTTTGCGGCGATATGGCCCACCCCGTTACAATTGAAGCACCTTAAACCTTTGCGCTCATTATTTGGGTTGCTCACCGAGTCCCCTTCCTTTCCGTTAACTTTTGTTGTCCCCTGTTGTACCTTCGTGTACGCGTTGGCTACGGATAGATTTTCGATAGATCTTAACAATTCGTTGCACGACCGTATGCTCATTGCTAATAATGTACGAGATAAACTTGCATCATTTAAACCCCCGATTATGTATGAATTGATTGACGCCTCGTCCATATTGACTTTCCGGCCCAAATTCAACATGCTATTATAGTAATCCTTTAATTCTTCATTACTCGACGCTTTCTATTTGCCATCTCCCGGTGTACGTCTGCTATATTTACCATCGTTGGAAAATCATACCTCAAGCTACTGACAAATTGTTGCCATAACCTAAATACCGGTTGACATTCGGCCCATTGCTTTGCAGCTCCTTTTAGCTTATGGTGAACTGCAAATAACAAAACCTCCTCCGACCACCCATAAATTGCGGGAAGCTGCTCCACTCTGTCCAATAACTGATTCGTTGAAATGTGTCCCTTCAGGGGATCGAAATCTGGTAACATTCCAATAATGTCCGTCATTGTATGTTTCACAACTGCTGGAACTTTTGCTTATGCGCCCTCCAAGATATCTGAAGGTGTTTCTGCCACGCCTGTTCGATTACCTTGCCCTCATGTTTCCGTCTCTGAATTTGTACCTACTGTGCCTACTATTGTTAGCGGTTGACTTGCTATTAATGCACCTGCATTCCGTTGTGCATCTTGTACCGCCACCTCATTGTGACTTCGATTGCTACTCACCAAATTAGCTACCGCCTTCGACATATTGGCAATCATTTCCCTTAGCTCATCAAATTGCTTTTGCAATGGCGGACTTTCTTCCACTACCACCTCTTCATCATCAACCTCCCCAGTTTCGTAAATTGTCTTCAACTGTGCAATTTTATTCGCCTTTGTTCCTGTTACTGGTAAATTAAGTTTTTCCAAAAGAGCATTCAATTGCTCCACCTTTAAATCATTTAATTTTACCATTTTCCTTTTTTTTCCCCGAACGTTCTTGCTTATGCGTCTATCGCTGTTGAATTTTTCTTCTCGAATTTTCTTGCTTATACGTCAATCGCTGTTGAATTTTTTTCCTCACGAATCACGCCAGCCAATTTCTGCCGTTTTTTAATTTAAAAATCCACCCTTCTCGCTATCACTTTTCGTATTGTTCGTTTCACCCTTTGTGGTTTAACGTGTGCGCTGCTTCTATATTGACACTATCTGTCTCTTTTATATCTTTTAACTCGTTATTATTTTGTCCCCAAATGTCTATCACTCGTTTCCTTGCGTCTATCGCTCGATCAATTTTCCTATGAATTTTCCTTTGCCTCTGCGTCTATCGCTTTTTTTTCTTTAATCAAATGTCTATCACTTAAGCTATCCTTTTGTGTCTATCACTGCATACGTTTGCGTCTATCGCTCGATGTATTTCCTTGAAGTACTTTTCACTCGTATTCCTGTGTATGTGTGTGTTCTCTTTAACTATTTTCCTCTGTGTAGGCTTAAGTTAAATCGCACTCTGACACTGTCATGGATGACTTTGAATAGTTTATTTAATAATAAATAATAGAATTATAATGAAATTGATATATAAATAGTTTTAATGCAAATGATATTTAATGTTCTTTGTTGTCCGCTCGTTATCACGTTCACCTTGTTCAATCGTTCAACACCAACTAACTAGCGATGACATTTCTCACTCGTTGGCGATGACAGTATTAATATCAAAACTGAGAACCCAAATAGAACGCTGGCTAGAATAACATCATGGGAAAAATATAGTAGTGAGAACATATTAGCACTACTAATAAACGTTAACTTTTCAGAAGGCTGGCGCAAATCCTTGGGCTGAACCCTCCCAGAGGGTGCCGGCTGGTAATATGCACAACAGTTTCCCCTTCCAGGGGAGTGCTAGCTAAGTTTAGGAATCATCTCCATTTGTGCCCCAGCTCCTTAATAGCTTAGGCATATGGAAATGGTTTTTAAACGTGGCCTCAAGGTGGGAACTGGACCACGCCCAGTTGAAAAGGTGGTCCACCCCTAATCCAGGGTGTTATGCGATTCCGTGCCCATTGGATGGTTTGCAGTCAGGGGCATCCGACTGTATTCTTACGAAGCCTCCCGGATACCGGTCCACCTCCGGGAGTAACGGCGACCTGCTGCGGTATGGGGCACTACCGCAGTCGACCGCATTGTTTCCCCTATCCCTTTAACTTCAGGCTGCCGAACGGTCTCACCTTAGTAGGCAGCTAAAGAACAAGATATATTAATGAACACCAAAAACCTGGCCTCGGATCCCTGCACGGGTAAAGATGCCGCCCTTGGACTAGGCATTAAAAAAGTCCACAATTCGTCGGGAACCGCACCGACGGCGCCGACCAGGCCTTCACGGCAACAAAAAAATCTTCGGCCAACTGTGCAAGCTAGCGGAAGAACTAAACCCCTTGAGGGCAAGTCCAATTCCGCAGCAGCCGGAAAAGCTAGCCCCAAAGAGGGAAAGCAACGTCCGACTGAGCGAGCACAGGAGGCCCGTCCCATGCCCGTACCGGGCACCTCTTGTCAGCAGGTGGCTGGTAACAGCACTAAATCCTCCACGGACAAAAGTACTGCCTCCACCGCTGCAAAGTTACCTCGCAAGCCGGCTGAACCCCTTGAGGGTTCCAAGGCAAATAAGCAAATCGCGACTTCGGTCCGCAACCAGCGGAACATTCGCAATGCCGTCAAAATCGTTGAGAAACTTGGCAACTCTCCCAGCGACAAGTTGACAGCAGAGCAAAAAAGTTCTCTGGCCTGGGCCAGGAAGATTATTGCTGCCAAGAAGAGCAGCAACAACAATCCCACCCCTTCCTCTTCTGCCACCAAACAAACTTCTGACCCGAAGATGCCGGCCCTTAAGAGGCAAAGGTCTATGGGAAATGCCTCGAGCGATCCCAAAAGGCACCGGCCTTCGGCTTCCACCCCCCTGCCCTAACCAAAACCTTCAGCGAGGCGGCTAAGGCCAACTTTACGCTGGCGGTTTTGAACCGCGGTCACCCGGACGGGAACATGACCCCGGATAACTGGAAGGATGTCCTTAACGGCCTTCTCAAGATCTTTAGGGACATCATGACCAAGCATCCGGGGCCGGCTCCCACTATCCGTGATGCCGGCTGGTACCAGGGTAGGGTCAAGCTTGTTTCCTGCGCCGATGAGCGCTCGTGCAAGCTCTACAAACTCGCCATAGCTTCGCTGGGACAGCTGTGGCCTGTGGCCAGGTTGGATGCGGTCGGTGTGGAAAAAATTCCGAACAGACCGAGAGCCTGGGCCTGGGTCCCAGACGGCATAGCAGATCCTGGCGAGATCCTTGATACCATCGCGGAGTCGAATCCGGGGCTACCTTCGAGCGATTGGAGGATAGTCCGGGTCCGCGAGACAAGGGCGAAGCAGCGTTATGTTGGTTTCATCATAAACGAGGCTTCTCTCCCTTGGCTTGACGAATGTGGTGGAGTATTAAGCTACGGCTTCTACGGATGGTGCGAAGGAGGAAATACCGGACGAGGGTGAGCCTGTACCGCAAGGCGAGGGGTCAGACAGAAACACCCCGAGTGGATCTGCTGCCCATGGCACTGCGGAAGGGACCGCCACCGCTCCGGAGGATCTGATGATAGGGGATACCGCCTCGAGCGAACCCGCAATCGCCACATTGAATCTCACGGACCCATGCAACACCTTGAGTGGACATGGGGCCGATATCGAACGGGCACGCAGCACTCCGGATGCCGAGAGCGATACACTCTCGGTATCGGAGTTTGCGGGCCAGTTCTTTACGGGCATGGACGAGCAGCTTTTGCTGGAATCCGACCCGTCGGATGCCGAATTCGACGATACTATCGTAGAGGAGGCATCCGACGATGCGGATCAGCAGAGGATGGACGTCGATGCCACAAACGAATCGTAACGGGCGCGCAGGTACTACAGATAAACCTGCACCATTCTAAGGCAGCCTCGGCTGCCCTAATATTACGCCTCAGCACTACGTATGAGGACGTCGTTCTAGTCCAGGAACCTTGGGTCGTTGGCAGCAAGGTCTGTGGACTCTTTTCTAAGGACTACCGGCTGGTGACACCGCCCGTGACAGGTAGAATCAGATCTTGTATTCTAGTAAAGAAAAATCTAGTATTTATTTTACTATCTCTTTTTAGCGACGAGGGCTTTACCTGTATTAGCCTCGAGCTACAGGGGCAAACAATCTGGCTGATGTCCGCATATCTATCGCACGATCGCCCAACTTCTGTGCAGGACCGGCTCTGCAAAGCGGTACGGGAGGCCCACAGTAAAGGGTTCCCGATAATAATTGAGGCCGATGCCAATGCACATCACACTGCTTGGGGCTCTACCGACATTAACAGTAGGGGTGAGTCTCTTTTTGATTCTATTATAAGTAACAATCTAAGTATATGCAACTCTGGAGGCAAACCAACTTTCATCACCTCAAATAGGAAGGAGGTTCTAGATGTTACTCTAGTTTCTGGGGCATTCTCTGACCTTGTCAAAAATTGGAGAGTTTCCAACGAAAACTCCTACTCTGATCATATGTATATCATTTTCACTCTGCTCTTGCGTACACCGCCTAGGGTGGCTTACAGGAATAGGAGACGTACGGACTGGAACCTTTATAAAAAAGTCCTATCCTCTACTCTCCTAAAGAACGCTTCTCACGGTAGGCCGAGCCTACCGCTAACAACTGATGAAGCGTCTCCTTTAGACACAACATTTGCTTCTCTCGGTGAGCTAGACTCATCGTCAAAAATAGAAGAAGCAGTAGATCTTATCACCAAATCTTGTAACGCTGCCTTCACAGTAGCCTGCCCGGAGATTGCTAGCTAAAATCTACAAGACTTGCCTCAACCTGGTCTATATCCCCACGGAATGGACCAAAGCAAAGGTAGTCTTCATACCCAAAGGAGGCAGGATATCGGGCAACAGTCCAAAGGATTTCAGACCAATAAGTCTGACCTCCTTCCTCCTAAAAGTTCTAGAACGATTGTTGGACGCCTACATTAGACGATCGGCAAATAAGGCACTCATCTCCAACAACCAACACGCCTACTCTAAGGGCAAATCCGTAGAGACAGCTCTACATGCTATCACTACTAAGATAGAGAAGGGTCTTGCCTTTAAAGAATTTACGCTGGGTATCTTTCTCGACATAGAAGGAGCCTTCAACAACGTTCTCCCAGCAGCGGTCACAAAATCTCTACGTTCTTTAGGGGTGGAAGAGCCTCTTATGAAGTTCGTCGAGCTCCTTCTAAACAAGAGAATCATTATCTCTGAGCTGGGCAGCTCATCGCTAATAAGGTATACCAACAGAGGAACCCCGCAGGGGGGAGTTCTTTCTCCTCTACTATGGAACCTGACGGTGAACGCTCTGTTATCTATACTACGGCCCACCGGATGCCAAGTCATTGCATATGCCGACGACATAGCCTTGACAGTTACCGGCAAACACCTTCCGGTGCTTGGCGAACTCCTGCAAAATGCTCTTAATCTAACAAACACATGGTCTATGAAATGCGGACTCAGCATCAGCAGTGAAAAAACTGAGATGGTGCTTTTTACCCGCAAACGCAGTATACCGGAATTTACCCTCCCATCCCTAAACGGGAAGGAAATCAAACTCTCTACCGAGGTTAAATATATCGGAGTTATTCTAGACAGGAAGCTTGACTGGAAGCGAAATGTGGAGGAACGATCCAGGAAAGCCACAATGGCTCTCTACGCTTGTAAGTCGGCAATCGGAAAAAGGTGGGGTCTCCAGCCACGCATAGTCCATTGGATCTATACGGCAGTGGTGAGACCCATACTCTTCTACGCCGTCACCGTATGGTGGACGGCACTCGATATCGAATCTAACAGGAGTAAAGTAACGAGAGTGCAGAATTTTAATTTATTGTCAATTATTACGCCGAGATATTTGCTTTTCTTTACATCCCTAATGGTTTCGTTTTTTTATATTTAAAGTATATGGTTCTAAATTTAGTTTATTTGATGTGGATATAACCATGTAATTTGTTTTTTCCACATTTACCATTAACTTGTTTTTATACAACCAAATGTAGAGAGAATTCAAGTCCTCCTGCATTTTTTCAAAGGCCACGCCTATATTTTCTTCACTTATTGTCAACAGAGCATCATCTGCAAACAGTTTTATTTTGCAGTTCTTTATTGCTTACTTCTTACTTAATTGGCGCTTAACCGTCTAAACGGTTATGGCCGTCCAACAAGGCGCGCCAGTCGCTCCTTCGCTCCGCCAACCGGCGCCAATTGGTCACACCAAGGGAGTTTAAATCGTTTTCCACCTGGTCCTTCCAACGGAGTGGGGGCCGCCCTCTACCTCTGCTTCCATAGGCGGGTTCCGATAGAAACACTTTCTTGGCCGGAGCATCATCTTTCATTCGCATAACATGGCCTAGCCAGCGCAGCCGCTGCGTTTTAATTCGCTGGACTATGTTGATGTCTGCGTATAGCTCGTACAGCTCATCATTAAATCTTCTTCGGTACTCGCCATCGCCAACGCGTAGAGGTCCATAAATCTTTCGAAGAACTTTTCTCTCGAACACTCCCAAAGGCGCTTCATCTGCTGTTGTCATGGTCCATGCTTCTGCCCCATATAGCAGGACGGGTACGATAAGTGACTTGTAGAGTATGATTTTCGTTCGCCGAGAGAGGACTTTACTTTTCAATTGCCTACATAGTCCAAAGTAGCATTTATTGGCAAGATTGATTCTTCGCTGGATTTCAGTGCTGATGTTGTTGCTAGTGTTGATGCTGGTTCCCAAATAAACGAAGTCTTTTACTATTTCGAAATTATGGCTGCCAACAGTAGCGTGGTTGCCAAGGCGCATATGCGCTGACTCTTTGCTCGATGACAGCAGGTACTTCGTTTTGTCCTCATTCACCATCAAACCCATCTTTACCGCTTCTTTTTCCAGCTTGGAGTAAGCAGAAATAACAGCGCGGGTGTTTAGGCCGATGATATCAATGTCATCAGCATATGCCAGTAATTGCACGCTTTTATAGTATATTGTTCCAGTGCGGTTAAGTTCTGCAGCTAGTATAATTTTCTCCAGCATCAAATTAAAGAAATCGCACGATAGGGGGTCACCCTGTCTGAAACCTCGTTTAGTTTCGAACGGCTCGGAGAGGTCCTTCCCAATTCTGACTGAGCTGATGGTGTTGCTCAACGTCATTTTGCACAGCCGTATAAGTTTTGCGGGGAAACCAAATTCAGACATAGCGGCATATAGGCAGCTCCTTTTCGTGCTGTCGAAGGCGGCTTTAAAGTCGACGAAGAGGTGATGTGTGTCGATTCTCTTTTCACGGGTTTTTTCCAAGATTTGGCGCATTGTGAAAATCTGGTCGATGGTAGATTTACCAGGTCTGAAGCCGCACTGATAAGGTCCAATCAGCCGGTTCACGGTGGGCTTCAATCTTTCGCACAATACACTTGAAAGGACCTTATATGCGATATTAAGAAGGCTGATTCCACGATAGTTGGTGCATTTTGCAGTATCCCCCTTCTTGTGGACTGGGCAAAGAACACTTAGATTCCAACCGTCGGGCATGCTTTCGTCCGCCCATATTTTGCTAAGAAGCTGCTGCATGCGCCTTACCAACTCCTCGCCGCCGAACTTGAATAGCTCCGCAGGCAATCCATCAGCGCCCACGGCCTTGTTGTTTTTCAATCTGGTTATTGCTATTCTAACTTCGTCATAATCGGGCGGGGGGACATATATTCCATCATCATCGATTGCGGGATCGGGTTCTTCATCTCTGCGCGGTGAATTGCTGCCTCCATTTAGGAGAGCAGAGAAGTGTTCCCTCCATAATCTAAGCACTCTCTGAACATCAGTTACAAGGTCGCCGTTTTCATTCCTACAGGAGTTTGCCCCGGTCTTAAAACCTTCCGTCTGTCGCCGTATTTTTTGGTAGAATTTTCGGGCGTTATTCCTGGTGGCTAGCAGCTCAAGCTCCTCGCACTCACGCCTTTCTGCTTCTGCTTTTTTCTTCCTGAAAAGGCGTCTCGCTTCCCTTTTCAACTCACGATAGCGTTCACACACTCCTCTTGTCGCGCTCGCTTTTAACGTAGCCCTGTAGGCAGCGTCTTTTCTTTCGGTTGCAACGCGGCATTCTTCATCATACCAGTTGTTTTTTCGTGGCCGCCGGTAACCAATTTTTTCCTAGGCGGCAGTATGAAGTGCTTTGGAGATATGCTCCCACTGCTCCTGTATTCCTTCAGGATGAGTTGTGCCCTCAGAGAGCAGGTGTGAGAGTCGAGTTGCGAAATCATTGGCAGTCTGTTGTGATTGAAGCTTTTCGACGTCTAGCTTTCCTTGTGTTTTTTGTTCCTTGTTTTTAGCCGCGTTGAGGCGGGTGCGTATTTTGGCTGCAACGAGATAATGGTCCGAATCGATGTTAGGTCCTCGGATCGTTCGCACATCTAAAACACTGGAGGCATGCCGTCCGTCCATCACAACGTGATCGATCTGATTGCGAGTATTTCGATCAGGAGACAGCCATGTAGCTTGATGTATCTTTTTATGCATGAACCTCGTGCTTGATATGACCATGTTTCGAGCACCGGCAAAGTCAATCAGCCTCAGTCCGTTAGGAGAAGTTTCATTGTGTAGGCTGAACTTTCCGACTGTAGGGCCAAAAACACCTTCTTTGCCCACCCTGGCGCTAAAGTCGCCAAGCACGACTTTTATATCATGACGGGGGCAGCGCTCGTATGTGCGTTCTAATTGTTCATAAAAAGTGTCTTTCACCTCATCGTCTTTCTCCTCTGTCGGCGCATGGGCGCAGATGAATGATATATTAAAAAATTTTGCTTTTATTCGAATAGCGGCGAGACGCTCGTCCACAGGCGTGAACGCCAGCACTTGGCGACAAAGTCTCTCTCCCACCACGAATCCGACGCCGAAACTGCGCTTATTCGCATGGCCACTCCAATATATGTCACAATTTTTGATCTTCTTTCTTCCTTGCTTCGTCCAACGCATTTCTTGGATGGCAGTGATGTCAGATTTTGCTTTGACGAGGACATCAACCAGCCGGGCATCTGCACCAATCCCATTCAGGGAGCGGACGTTCCAGGTGCATGCCCTCAATTCATTGTCCCTCAAACGTTTGCCATGGTCGTCATCAATAGAGAGTGTATTTATCCGAGGCTTGTTGTTATATTTCATTGGAGCATGGTTTTACGTGGCGGGTCCCAAGCCCAGCGCACAACCCGCTCAGCGGGGGTGAAAATATTACTTGGCACGTTTATATAGCGAGCCGCTTGCTCCAAGACAGACGCCCGCTTGCAGCCGCACCTAGAGGTGTACAGACGCTGCCGATGAAATCTCCCCCGGCTAGCCCTTAAACCGATTATGTCAGAGTGGCCTAGCCATGTTGTCGCCTTCTCACATTAGCTCACCGCTAAACGGGTGTTTAGCGGCTACCCAGAGGATACTTGGCCGCAAGCGACCGGCAGTAGTGAGCTGCTTGAACCGCATGCAAAAGAATCGCTCTGGCCATTCCCAGGTGAATGGCGGTCAGAAGCTTTCCCCACTTTCGTGGACTTCTACACACGGCCCCACCCACGGCTATATCTTTTATGACTAAGAAATTTTCTATGTTTCGGGAGCCATAACTCGAAGAAAAATTAGTTCAGAATAGAACCATATTAGATGTTTACGCCGATAACTATATCGGCGGCGGCGGCGTAGGCACTATTATATATCGGCGGTGGCGGCGTGGACTGCGCGCCGGCTTACGCCGGTGTTCTTACTTTGAAAAGCTTGATTTTTCTATTTAAAAAATAATATTTAGAAACGGTTTTGTTTGTATGTATTTAAGAAAATCAACGTTTTGGCCGTTTCGGAAAGATCCGGGGGTTTGCGTCAAAGTCTAGCGGATCATTCAGCACCTTGCGGAGGGACTGTCCTGCATTCACTTACTCCAGGGAGGCTTCGAATCTAACCCTGGTCTAAGGGACTGGTACTGCTGCGTCTGCCGAAACAAAAATTTAAGTACTTAAAATGGTCACACTTTTGTCTATATGTCTCGTACAAAGCGTAGTTTCACCGAAGGAGATGTTCTGGTCTAACTCCTAAATCTCGTTGTAGATACGATTTCTTTAAATTATTTGTGGCCCCTTGCTGGTTACGCACAAAGGCGACTTATGGTTGCCATTAATGGCCTATTAATACTCGTGGCTCTCGTGGCACAGTTTTAACGATTAACAGCAATGCTGGCCTATTGTTGATCGCGTCAAAGGGCGCCTCTAGTTTTTTCAGCTGTTCTAAGAACTATAATTCCCGAGTAGCAATCCTGTCCACCACCAGTCGCTACCACGCCTCCTGGCCCTCACACCTTATTCCAGCACAGAAGCTATAAGACTGCGGCTTCGAACTCACACCTTCGTCGACGTCACTTTCCTAGAAGCTCTGGGTTTAGCTCCGAAGACTTTCTAACGGATTTTTTTTGTCGCGCTATGCTGCCGATCAAGGCCAAGGATGCCGCCCTCGAAATCATAAGCAGTTCAAGTAGATATTATTGCGTAACTTATAGGCGAAAATAGTATAATCCGAAATAATAAATTTTATAAAGACCCTGGATATTTTTTTTTAAATGTAGACAAAAATTTGCAAGCGTTTGTGCTCAAAACATTGACTTCAGTAGTCTTCGTTAACCCAAAATGTTATTTAAGAATGAAATTCGACCGATTTTAAATTGAAAGATATTAATGTTAGGCTCAGTCAAAATTGTTGTTTTCATGCCCTTTGATACAAGGATTCATTATAAATAAACGCGTAGCTTCAGTTTTCAGCCTAGTTCGACTGTCCACTACGTTGTTGTAGTAGCACACCCGGTCATTTGTTAGACTGTCTTGGGAAAGCTTTCGCTTCACCAATTTGAGTGTTCTTGCGAAGGACAAAGCCTCACCTGGTAAATATATGTGCCTACGTACTCACGTTTGTAAAAGGAGCCGTAACGTGTAGGTTATATTTAAACTTGATTTGTAGGCTATAAACGATGTAATTCACTCCATTGGTATGATGTATGATGAAGTGTGAAAATCAAAATTAACATTTCAGACGATATTTTAAAGTTTCGCAAATAAACAACAGATATTTGAGCATAAGGCCAAGTGATTTTTCAAACCCTTCTACATACATATATCTTCAACTTAAGTATGAGGTGGGAATGATTTCAACAATTCAAATGATTCAACAATTTAACAACTTAAGGACAATTTGAAAACATGCTCGACTTGGCTCATTTTATTTGAATTCATAGTTCCTTATTAACTTTTTGAAAAATTATGCAAAGTGAGCATTTAAATTTTTTATATAACGTTTCTTTTAGTGTTTTGTTTTAATAACTTGGTGAATTGGGTGATACAAAATCCGCATTGAAAGTGGCTGTTTTTTTAAATAACTTTTCAATGGGTGGAAAGGGTTAAATTTCGCAATTGGATTCTTACAACTGGCAGTGATGCGCATCCGTTGATACCCCTTTCGACCATATCGGACCAATTTTCAACATGAACAATAAATGGCCTAGACCGTCTTAAATGAGTAGAAAATATAGTAACGCACCAAACGCCGCCGCCGCCGCGCCGATATTTTTGACATTCGGCGGCGGCGTGCGAAAACTGACGAAATTCGGCGGCGGCGGCGGCGTTTATCGGCGGTATGTATATGTATTATTGCGCAGCCTTGTAACACTATTAAGCACGCAAAACAAACAACAACAGCATTTCAAGTGTACAGCTGGGTATGTAATGTTCGATTTCACCCGAACATAGACTTCCTTACTTGTTTTTTATTAAATTTTATATTCTATGCGATCGTTAGCAACTCTTTACTAAAAGTTTGTCTTACACAAAAATTGCACAGAACATTGAAATGGACATATTTGGTGCTTTAATTTTCACCACTACATCAGAGCCACACAATGGCTCATAATGGCGTGATGTCACTTACTTCGAAACTGAACGTATGTAACTTACTCCGAAAAAAGGAAAAATACGCAAAATATGTCGCTCATTATGTCTCATCTGCATACATTTTCCACACATATGTATATACAAACCAACACTCATATACGAGCACTTAAACTTGATTTATGGGATATTGTAGCTGATGCAGCAAACGATTGCTTCTCCAAACAGCCAGTGTTACCATTCTGGGAAAATATTTAATACTAAACTGCATATCAAAAATGGTATCAAAACACCAACCAATTTTGTTTCATATAAAGCGTAAACATGTAGAGTTAGCGAATGTTTTGCAATATACTCTGGCGATACTATACGCATAGTGATTTACCTCATAGTTGTTTGTGTGTTTCTGGCGTTCGACTCGAATTCCTCCATGGAGTACTAAAAGTAAAGTACATATTGCCGGCTGTTTTACAGAATCACTTGATCTCGGCTGACGTTGCAAAAGTGCCCTAGCTATAATATGTTTAAAAAGGCTATATCTTAGAACTTTTCTTAAATCCTTCATTTCAGAATTAAATTAAAGACTGCAATATAGCATAATCTGTTTCGAAAACACAAGTGAGCTAACATTTCACACACACGAACTTCCTTCGACATTTGCCTATACGTGGGGTGATCTAAAAGTTATGATAACACTGCTCTACAAAATTAACCTTTTTGCATTACCCTGGATCACCACTATTTTTTTTTATTTGCTATAGTCCCCTAGTTATAAAAACGGTCGACATTTAAAATTCTATGGATACGTTTTTGTTTTTTTTATTTTTTGTTTTCTAAAATTTGCCCTTTTTGAAAAGGGAGATCCATTGATTTTATCATTTATATGGAACGGGTTGTCCGATTTTGTTGGAGAAAACAGCATATGATAGCAAATGCAATTACCTTAAAATTGTTTAAATACCATTTTTTTAAATACTTATTGGATTCAGAGTTATTTGCATCGGATTATAAAAAAATCGATTTTTTGTTTTAAAAATTTCCATTTTTTTCTTCTTTAATTCGTAAAAAATCGAAAAAGACAAAAACTTACAACTTTTATTAGATGATCGTAAAACTGTGAACATTCCAAATAAGGCAAGCTTTTCATGAAAATCCATGGATAAACGGTAATATTATTAACAATTAAGTGAATGAAGGGTATTTTTAATATTTTTGTTTATTTAGCTATATAAGATACCTTTATTAAAGAAATTCTGTAAAATTTAGTACTTGAAATATTTAAAAATAGTTTCTACTTTTTGCTTGTCTACTGTAATTTTCTGAATAAATAAATAAAATAATCCTTATATGAATTTTGTAGTGAAATAGTGAAATTTCTCGGCCCTTTTGCTCTAGTGTAAAGACCACATACATAACAAAATATACTCGGGTCATTTTTGCAGACAAATTTTCTACTGTTATTATTAATTTTTTTTTAAATTCACTAACCAATTAATATTTTTTTGCTGTTGTTGACAACTTCACTTTTCCCGATCAGGAATGCTAGTTCAACAAGTAAGGAAGGCTAAGTTCGGGTGTAACCGAACATTACATACTCAGTTGAGAGCTATGGAGACAAAATAAGGAAAATCACCATGTAGGAAAATGAACCTAGGGTAACCCTGGAATGTGATTGTATGACATGTGTATCAAATGGAAAGTATTAAAGAGTATTTTAAGAGAGAGTAGGCCATAGTTCTATGGATGGACGCCATTTAGGGATATCGCCATAAAGGTGGACCAGGGCTGACTCTAGAATGTGTTTGTACGATATCGGTATCAAATGAAAGGTGATAATGAGTATTTTAAAAGGGAATGGGCTTTAGTTCTATAGGTGAACGCCTTTTCGAGAAATCCCCATAAAGGTGGACCAGGGGTGACTCTAGAATATGTTTGTACGATATGGGTATCAAATGAAAGCTGTTAATGAGTATTTTGAAAAGGAGTGATCCTTAGTTCCCTAGGTGGATGCCGTTTCGAGATATCGCCATAAAGGTGGACCAGGGGTGTCTCTAGTTGTACGATATGGGAATCAAATGAAAGGTGTTACTGAGCGTTTTAAGAGGGAGTGGGCATTAGGTCTATAGGTGGACGCCTTTTCGAAATGTCGCCATTAGGGTGGGCCAGGGGTGACTCTAGAACGTGTTTGTACGATATGGGTATCAAACGAAAGGTGTTACTGAGCATTTTAAGAGGGAGTGGGCATTAGGTCCATAGGTGGACGCCTTTTCGAGATATCGGCATTAGGGTGGGCCAGGGGTGACTCTGGAATGTGTTTGTACGATATGGGTATCAAATGAAAGGTGGTAATGAGTATTTTAAAAGGGAGTAATCCTTAGTTCTATAGGTGGACGCCTTTTCGAGATATCGCCATAAAGGTGGACCAAGGGTGACTCTAGAATGTTTGTACGATATGGGTATCAAACGAAAGGTGTTACTGAGCATTTTAAGAGGGAGTGGGCACTAGGTCTATAGGTGGACGCCTTTTCGAGATATCGCCATTAGGGTGGGCCAGGGGTGACTCTAGAATGTTTGTACGATATGGGTATCAAACGAAAGGTGTTACTGAGCATTTTAAGAGAAAGTGGGCATTAGGTCCATAGGTGGGCGCCTTTTCGAGATATCGCCATTAGGGTGGGCCAGGGTGACTCTAGAATGTGTTTGTACGATAAGGGTATCAAATGAAAGGTGGTAATGAGTATTTTAAAAGGGAGTAATCCTCAGTTCTATAGGTGGACGCCTTTTCGAGATATCGCCATAAAGGTTGACCAAGGGTGACTCTAGAATGTTTGTACGATATGGGTATCAAACGAAAGGTGTTACTGTGCATTTTAAGAGGGAGTGGGCATTAGGTCTATAGGTGTACGCCTTTTCGAGATATCGCCATTAGGGTGGGCCAGGGGTGACTCTAAAATGTTTGTACGATATGGGTATCAAACGAAAGGTGTTACTGAGCATTTTAAGAGGGAGTGGGCATTAGGTCTATAGGTGGACGCCTTTTCGAGATATCGCCATTAGGGTGGGCCAGGGGTGACTCTAGAATGTTTGTGCGATATGGGTATCAAAGGGAAGGTGTTACTGAGCATTTTAAGAGGGAGTGGACATTAGGTCTATAGGTGGACGCCTTTTCGAGATATCGCCATTAGGGTGGGTCAGGGGTGACTCTGGAATGTTTTTACGATATGGGTATCAAACGAAAGGTGTTACTGAGCATTTTAAGAGGGAGTGGGCATTAGGTCTATAGGTGCACGCCTTTTCTAGATATCGCCATTAGGGTGGGCCAGGGTTGACTCTAGAATGTGTTTGTACGATATGGATATCAAATTAAAGGTATTAATGAGGGTTTTAAAAGCGAGTGGTACTTAGATGTATATGTGAAGGCGTTCTCGCGATATCGACCAAATGTGGATCAGGTGATCCAGAAAATCATTTGTCGGGTACTGCTAATTTATTTATATATTCAATAACACTAACAGTATTCCTGCCAAGATTCCAAGGGCTGTTGATTTCGCCTTGTAGAACTTTTTCATTTTCTTCTACTTAATATGGTAGGTGTCACACCCATTTTACAAAGTTTTTTCCAAAGTTATATTTTGCGTCAATAAACCAATCCAGTTACCATGTTTCATCCCTTTTTTCGTATTTGGTATAGAATTATGGCATTTTTTTAATTTTTCGTAATTTTCGGCCATTTTTTATACCAAGATAAAGTGAGTTCAGATAAGTACGTGGGCTAAGTTTAGTAAAAATATATCGGTTTTTGCTCAAGTTATTGTGTTAACGGCCGAGCTGAAGGACAGACGGTGGACAGTGTATAAAAACTGGGCGTGGCTTCCACCGATTTCGCCCATTTTCACAGAGAACAGTTAACGTCATAGAATCTATGCTCCAACCAAATTTCAAAAGGATTGGTAAATTTTTGTTCGACTTATGGCATTAAAAGTATTCTAGACACACTAAATGAAAATGGGCGGAGCCACGCCCATTTTGAAATTTTCTTTTATTTTTGTATTTTGTTGCATCATATCATTACTGGAGTTGAATTTTGACTTAATTTACTTATATACAGTAAAGATATTAAATTTTTTGTTAAAATTTGAATTTAAAAAAAATTTTTTTTAAAAAGTGGGCGTGTTCTTTATCCAATTTTGCTAATTTTTATTTAGCACATATATAGTAATAGTAGTAACGTTCCTGCCAAATTTCATCATGATATCTTCAACCACTGCCAAATTGCAGCTTGCAAAACTTTTAAATTACCTTCTTGTAAAAGTGGGCGGTGCCACGCCCATTGTCCAAAATCTTACTAATTTTCTATTCTTCGTCATAACGTCAACCCATCTACCAAGTTTCATTGCTTTAGCCGCCTTTGGCAATGAATTATCGCATTTTTTCGGTTTTTCGAAATTTTCGATATCGAAAAAGTGGGCGTGGTTATAGTCGGATATCGTTCATTTTAAATAGCGATCTGAGATGAGTGCTCAGGAACCTACATACCAAATTTCATCAAGATACCTCAAAATTTACTCAAGTTATCGTGTTAACGGACGGACGGACGGACATGGCTCAATCAAATTTTTTTTGGATCCTGATTATTTTGATATATGGAAGTCTATATCTATCTCGATTCCTTTATATATGTACAACCAACCGTTATCCAATCAAACTTAATATACTCTGTGAGCTCTGCTCAACTGAGTATAATAACATTGAATGAACTAAATGAATTACTTTAAATAGTCGCTGGCCACTTCGATTTTCAAAGTATGTATCTTTTTTATACTCAGCTGAGCAGAGTTCACAGAGTATATTAACTTTGTTCGCATAACGGTAATCCGTAACGGCATAAACTAATCGAGATAGATATAGACTTCTATATATCAAAATGATCTGGGTGAAAAAAGAAATTCATTTAGCCATGTCCGTCCGTCCATCCGTCTGTAAACACGATAACTTGAGTAAATTTTGAGGTATCTTGATGAAATTTGGTACGTAGGTTCCTGGGCGCTCATCTCAGATCGCTATTTAAAATGAACGAAATCGGACTACAACCACGCCCCCTTTTTTGATATCGATTTCAAAAAACCGAAAAAGTGCGATAATTCATTACCAAAGACGGATAAAGCGATGAAACTTGGTAGGTGCGTTGACCTTATGACGCAAAATAGAAAATTAGAAAAATTTTGGACAATGGGCGTGGCACCGCCCACTTTTAAAAGAAGGTAATTTAAAAGTTTTGCAAGCTGTAATTTGGCAGCCGTTGAAGATATGATGAAATTTGCTAGGCACGTTACTCCTATTACTATATGTGTGCTAAATAAAAAATAGCATCGCTATTTAAAATGAACGAAATCGGACTACAACCACGCCCCCTTTTTTGATATCGATTTCAAAAAACCGAAAAAGTGCGATAATTCATTACCAAAGACGGATAAAGCGATGAAACTTGGTAGGTGCGTTGACCTTATGACGCAAAATAGAAAATTAGAAAAATTTTGGACAATGGGCGTGGCACCGCCCACTTTTAAAAGAAGGTAATTTAAAAGTTTTGCAAGCTGTAATTTGGCAGCCGTTGAAGATATGATGAAATTTGCTAGGCACGTTACTCCTATTACTATATGTGTGCTAAATAAAAATTAGCAAAATCGGATGACGAACACGCCCACTTTAAAAAAAATTTTTTTTCAAGTCAAATTTTAACAAAAAATTTAATATCTTTACAGTATAAAAGTAAATTATGTCAACATTCGACTCCATTAATGATATGGTGCAACAAAATACAAAGATACAAGAAAATTTCAAAATGGGCGTAACTCCGCCCTTTTTCATTTAATTCGTCTAGGATACTTTTAATGCCATAAGTCGATCAAAAATTTACCAATTCTTGTGAAATTTGGTAGGGACATAGATTCTATGACTATAACTGTTTTCTGTGAAAATGGGCTAAATCGACCGTCTGTCCTTCCGCTCGGCCGTTAACACGATAACTTGCGCAAAAAACCATATATCTTAGTTCACGTACTTATCTAAAGTCACTTTATCTTGGTATAAAATATGGCCGAAATCCGACTATAACCACGCCCACTTTTCCGATATCGAAAATTACGAAAAATGAAAAAAATGCCATATTCTGTACCAAATATGAAAAAAGAGATGAAACATGGTAATTGGATTGGTTTATTGACCCAAAATATAACTTTAGAAAAAACTTTGTAAAATGGGTGTGACACCTACCATATTAAGTAGAAGAAAATGAAAAAGTTCTGCAGGGCGAAATCAAAAGCCCTTGGAATCTTGGCAGGAATACTGTTCGTGGTATGACATATATAAATAAATTAGCGGTACCCGACAGAAGTTGTTCTGGGTCACCCTGGTCCACATTTTGGTCGATATCTTGAAAACGCCTTCACATATACAACTAAGGGCTACTCCCTTTTAAAACCCTCATTAATACTTTTAATTTGTTACCCATATCGTACAAACACATTCTAGAGTCACCCCTGGTCCACCCTTATTGCGATATCTCGAAAAGGCGTCCACCTATAGAACTAAGGCCCACTACGTTTTAAATAATCATTAACACCTTTAATTTGATACACATGTCATACAAACACATTCCAGGGTTACCCCAGGTTCATTTTGCTAAATGCTGATTTTCCCTTATTTTGTCTCCAAAGCTCTCAGCTGAGTATGTAATGTTCGGTTACACCCGAACTTAGCTTTCCTTACTTGTTTTTCGTTAAGTTTGTCACAATCGGCGACAATATACCATACAGGGCAGGCATCTAAAGAGTCTGTCAATTTTTTAACCACTATCTGCGAAAGGGTTTGAAAAAAAGGGATTTTCAAAAAAACTTCATATGCTATGGGAAATGGCCTGTGCAGGCTTGGATATTCAGTAGGTAGGTATAAGAGATTCTATGACGGAGTGATAATTTGATTTTTTTGTTTTTATGATTTAAGCATTCTAAGAACATCGCAAGAAATGCCTCAAGGAAAAAGTTGTATATAGTTGATAACAAATATATATGACCATACTTCTGTCTTACGAAAACCAGCGTTGGAAACTTAAATTTTCAATACAGTATGAGGCATTTTTTCTTATGATCTGCGTTTTGCCTTAAGAAAAATTGACGGGTAAAAATTTCTTGAGTGTCATTATGGAGTTTTCTCATTTCTGCCCGTAGTAAGCTTTAAAAAGACAAAGTTGCGCAAAATGCCATACCTAAATAATTTGTTTGTCAAAAACAATAATAGGCTTGATATGCAAAATTTGCGCTAAATTTGATATTTTCACTTTACTGTCAATAGAACCAACATTTATTCATGTATTTTCACGAAATAAGGTTTCAATTATTTATAATGTTTACAGTTTTAGGACCGTGAAATAAAAATGGTAAGTTTTTAAAACCTTCGATTTTTTATGAATTTTTGAAAAATTAAATAAATGTTCGATTTTGGAAAAAAAAATTTCTTTTACATTTTTATGTGAATAACTCCACAACCGTCGATCATATAAAAAAATTTCCTATCAAGACTTGAAGAAAATTTTGCGGTGAATCCACTGGTGTTTCTCTCAACGAAATTTCCAAGATATGATAAAATAAATGGAAAGACCTCTGTGAAAATTCGTGATTTTAGAAAAAGAAAAAAAAATCGTATCCATAGAATTTTAAATTTTGGGTGTTTTTGTACTTAGGGGGCCATAATACATCGAAATTAAATAGTTAGACTTCAAAGTAATTTCTCTTGTTGACTAGTGTAACTGGTCATTTCTATACCTGTATTTGAGAAAAGAACAAATGTATTTGAAAAAAGTATTTTATTAATATTTTGGGGTGTTTGCAATTAATTTCTCTGTCAAAAAACTATTTTGGGTTACTTTAAACTTTTCAATATTTGTTTTTGAATTGCCATTCGCTTCTGCTAGTCGATTAACATTAATGTCATCAAACTCGCAGAAACCTTTATAATATGCAATTCGTTTGCAACAATTCTTCGAATAATGCGATATGATACCCTGTGACCTTAGCTACATACCTGATAGATACTCTTTGATGTCTTTTTGACGTTGTCTTCAATGAGGGACATATATGGTAATTAAATAACTACCACTCTGTAAGCAATTAATTAACTACCACTCTCTAGCATTGGCATTGGCAGCAATCGGGCTTGGACCAGGTTTGAACCTTGTTGAATTTTCTGCAAATTAACAATATCGTATAAGAAGTATAGATCGGCCGTAACCATTTAAACCGTTAAGCGCCAATTAAGTAAGGGAAGGGCGCGGGTATGGATGGGAGGCGGATGTGTACCGAGTCTGTTTCTAATAACATTTATAAGACTTGTCGAATTTTACCAAAATGGTAACGCTGCAAATTTCTTTACAAATTAGTAAGTGTTCGTTTTAGGACTTAAAACACACGTATTTGCACATTTGCTTCAAAGTAACAACACAAACATATATTGCATATATTACAAAATTTGCACTAAGTGTGGCAGAGCAATAATGGCGGGACCAGCTGCAATA
This sequence comes from Eurosta solidaginis, assembly GCF_040869045.1. Classification (NCBI taxonomy): domain Eukaryota; kingdom Metazoa; phylum Arthropoda; class Insecta; order Diptera; family Tephritidae; genus Eurosta; species Eurosta solidaginis. The sequence continues at coordinate 109,214,514 of NC_090319.1, forward strand.
ATGCTTGTCGCTTGAATGCTTTTAGTCAGCTACTGTTTGGTGTTGCTCTGTTGCCTGCAATGGATTGTGGTAATATTTGTGGCAAACAAACACTTTATGGAAATTGCTTACAGCTGCTCATTGGATAATATGTATGTATGTATGTATGTATCTCTATGTCTATGTATAATATGAGTTGCAGATTTGGTCGATATGACTGCTAGCTCTATTAAATGAAGGAAAAAGCGTAACTCAAATACAAAGTGCAATCTCTATTATTGCCAGTTGAATACAACAAAAACGTTTATGTGTGTAAATCACTTGCTCATACGCAGCGGGTTTCCGTGTAGCTATGTATCCTATTCTCTATTATTGCACCGACGTCCATTAACGTAATTTAGTTTTGTTATGGCTTGTTGCAAGCTTCCCTTGGATCCTACAGCTAGGGTGGTGTTTATTGGCGTAATTATACTTTTCATTTGAGATCCTTAATTTGTTATGTTTAAAATACGTTTCGTTTCAAGGTGCTTTGATTCCAATTTTGCTTTACTATGGTGCATTTATTAGTGATTACCTTTTACCCACGGCTCCGGCCGAACGAAGAAAAAAAAACTTAAAATTTCCTTACTTAATGAAAATTAAAATTTTATTTACATATATGTCTTATCTTTATCTGACTAGCGTACAAAATATGTTTGGCCTAAGCTCGAATAAGCTCAGATTTTAGAAAAGTGATCCTGAAATTATTCTGAAATTGAAATAGCGCCGGACTACTCCCGAAATGGTTCTGTAAATGATCCCAAAATATTATCTTAAACCATTGTGAATCAGCCCAGAAAAGATGTTGATGGTCTCTAAATTAGTCCGAAGATAGTCTCGAAATTATACCGAAATTGTCATGAAGTAGTCAGGTATTGATCCCTAAATAGTCATGAAAAGAAAACGACCCGAAGTTTTACCTGAAATAGCCATAGGATGATCACGAAAATAGTTCTGAAATTGTTGAAAAAAAGTTACGTAAAAGTTTCGAAATCATCTCGAACACAATCCCGGTATGATCCAGAAACATTTGCAGCAAAGAAGTCGTTAAATAATCCCGAAAACTGTACAAGATCAATGAAATAGCTCCAAATAACAATCGATTAATTATACAGCCAAAGTCCCAAAAGATTTTCGATATGAGATGGTTCAGAAATTAGGTTAGGTTAGGCTAAAGGATAAACCAAAAGTCGTAGCTAGCCTTACCTGGAACGAGCAAATTATGAACGCCATTTTATAGTTAAACAATTTGTTACTGATATTAAGAGAAATATTTTTTCTGAATTTCACTTCTTTATCAGCTAGCTTTTCGAGTGCTGAGTTTTGAACTCGAAATCACCTGCATTTATACTGGTGTTATGGCAGACACCTCTATCCACTCAGCGATTTAAATGCCCCGCTGCGCGCTTTGTTATTTGTCTCTAAGTATTGTCTTTTTTTCTTGCTATTCCTCTTATACACAAATTGTTTGTTACATAAGTATATCCTATAAGTTATAATCCGAAATTGTGGGGAATATTTTTAGGCTCCTTCGTTTAGGAGCATTAAAATAGTTGAGTGAATGGAGGCATATGCTATAACACCAGTATAAATGCAGGCGATTTCGAGTTCAGAACTCAAAAACCCGAAAAGCTAACTGATGAAGAAGTGAAATTCAGAACCATGTCCTAGTAACCATTACTATAATATTATTATTTTATGCAAATCTTGTAATTTTTCTCTAGTATCAACAACAAAAGAAATATATATCTATAACCATATGAGCATGTCTCACTAATCAAAATACATTAAAATTAGATACCACATGGAAAACACAGGAACTTATTTCTTTGGTATCAAAAAACCTATTTTTTCACAGGTCCTGTGCTTGAGATGGGTTTGACTTCTTCCTTCTTCAAAAAATTAAATGTATGGCTAATATGTATCTGCGCTATTTAAAATTTATTATCTTAACGTCATTCACACGCCCTGTTGATTTTTCTTAAATAGACAGTAAATTTGTAAATTCGTAGCACTTCACTGCAGGACATAAAAATCAACAAAAACAATCGCTTTTTGCATCTCTATCATAGACGAAAATTTGATTTATTGCAGCATTGACATCGTTATTGATTACGGTTGTTCATTTTTACACCAAAAAGATCAGATTGATTTATTCTCTTGTCTGTGCATTGACAAAACATGACAGGTGTTGGCAAAAAGACAAAAAAGTGACGTGGCTTGGCTTAAAGCTTTTCCTTTTAGAAAAAATGGCAATAAATTGCAGTCGTGCAAACTTAAAACTATATGTAGGTCTGTGATAACGAAAGTTAAGTGCAAACTGCATGGCTTTGCTGCGATATGGATATTATGACCATTCTGCTTCTCCGAAATGGACATAAAGTCAACCCCTTTTTCTTGAGTGGTCATAAGGTCAATTATTTCGGGCCTCAACTTATTAAAATGTTAGCAACTGTTGAACTGTTCGTTATCTTTTTGGTCAGTGGAATTAAAAGATAATTTTTTTACTTCAAAATTTTGAATTTTTGGATTTTGAGATAAGAACTCATTCAACTAAAACTTTAGAGAAAATTTGGAATAAAAAATGGCGCTATAATAAATAGCTGCATTAGGTAATGGTCTTATTGAAGTGGTAATAAAGTCAATAGATCTTTTTGCCGTTGACCATATGTCACCCCACCCATGATCATATTTCTACATAACTATCTTTAAAATTTTTTAAGATCAAACGTCGACTAATCCAAAATTCCAAACCCCCTGCCTTAAAGTGTGCTGCAAATATTGCCTTTGTTCGAAGCGATCAAGAACGTAGAGAACAAAACCGTAAGTAAATATCAGGAAAAATGAAAAGGTTTGGTGAGAGAAATACTTGCGCTTTCAAGCGGTACATATAGATTTTGAATTAAAATTTGCTATCGTGGCGAAATTACGTATTGCATGCAGCCATAAAACGTGACTTACGTACTTTTAATAATATCTCGAAAACAAGAACTAAAATGAAAAAGCTGACTCGGAATTCAGATTCAGCGAACGAAACACCTTTCATTTCGGGGCCTGAACTTCCTCCAAATTTTGTCCGCCTGTGTTATTGGTACCTTAACTCAAATGTAATAATTAAAAAAAAAAAAAAATAGAAAATGCAAAAAGCTTTTAAAAAATTGCACAAATAATAAGTGACATAGTAAAATGTATCCAAACGAAAAATAAAATAAAAAGTGAAAATTTATCAACTTCAATATTTGTAGGTTATAGATGTAGCAAAAAACCAAAAATCAATTGGTTGGCTATTGTATAGTTACCATTTTTACCCGGCGTACGTTGTAACGCCCGAAATCGAATGAATGTTGCGTTATTTTTTCTGTTTTGTTTTTTGATAATTTAATTTATTTTTCTGTAAATTGAATTGAATTTTGTACGCATATTTGGTGAAATTTTCTGTTGAAACATTTTGTTCTTGTATCTTATTGTAATGCTTGTGTGTACACAATAGTTTTGGTTTATTCGTTCGGTGCAAAGACAAACAAATTTTTTGGTGTTCCAACTCTAGAGCAAGCAACATATATCTGGCCATGGGAAAAGCACGGATTCTCTAAATTTAAACCTGCAACAGTAAGCGATTGTCATTGTGCTTTGTTGATTGTAATTGCAAAAGGAAGGCGTACAGGAAACTGTAAGCGCTTAAAATTGAATGGCAAATCTGCAGGAATCATTGGGATCCATGGTATGAGCACATCTTCACCTTTGCTTTTAACGCTGATGATTGTTGCTTCGATTACATTCGGCATTAATTTCTCAAAGTCTGGTTCTATTGCACAATTTTGGTGGGTTTAAATTCCGAAGAAGCATGATTGGTGAGCCAATTTTTAAATTTGATATGATATGCGCAGGCATTCCTTTTGGTTCTAGAAATCCAATTAGATAATTCACAATTTTATCTTCATCTGTAACTTTGTCGATCGATTTATATTTCGTCACTTCACCAGGAAATTCGTTTCGAATGCGATCATTTTTGGGAGCTAGATAGTTCGTTCGCATAGCCAAAAACAAAAACATTTAAATTTAAAATTCCTAATTCTGAAATATGAAAAACTTTCGTCTTGATCGATGGAACCTACAGCCAAAATTTGGTGATGATTGAAGTTTGGCAAATACGTTTCCATAGCGAAAATACACACAGAATTTGATTTTTATATATGGGGTATTCCATCCCATTTCGACCAATTTTGAACCCTACCCCTTTAGAATTGATTGAAAGTTTTTCTTCTTTTTCTAGCTTACGAAGGACGTTTTTCAGAATTTTTTCAAATTTTTTCATCCAACTCAAAAAAGTTATGAATTTAAAAAAAAAAAACGGTGTTTTTTTCAAAATGCTATAACTTTTTCAAAAATTGACCGTTTGGGATCTTTTTTTTTAAATTTGTTTTTAAATGTACTTTTCGGAAAAAATACAAAAAAAATGTTTAAAGTTTTTTTTTTTGTAATTTTTCAGTTTTTCGAGATTTTTCGAATTTCGCCATTTTTTTTTTCTCATAAAAAACTTCAATCAATTCTGCAATCATCCCCACTAATCCCGGAGTGGGCCGATAATTTCTTTTTTTTATTTAATTGAAAAAAAATACTGAAAATTTTTTTGTATTTTTTCCGAAAAGTACATTTAAAAACAAATTAAAAAAAAAAGATCCCAAACGGTCAATTTTTGAAAAAGTTATAGCATTTAAAAAAACAAAAACGGTGTCCAACTCAAAATAAGCTCTGAATTTTTTTGAAAAAAACGTTGTTTTTTTCAAAATGCTATAACTTTTTAAAAAATTGACCGTTTGGAATTTTTTTTTTAAATTTGTTTTTAAATGTACTTTTCGGAAAAAATACAAAAAAAATTTTAAAGTTTTTTTTTCAATTAAAATAAAAAAAAAAAAATAATTATCGGCCCGCTCCGGGATTAGTGGGGATGATTGCAGAATTGATTGAAGTTTTTTATGAGAAAAAAAAAAAATGCCGAAATTCGAAGTCTCGAAAAACTGAAAAATTACAAAAAAAAAACTTTAAAAATTTTTTGGTATTTTTTCCGAAAAGTACATTTAAAAACAATTTCAAAAAAAAAAAGATCCCAAACGGTCAATTTTTGAAAAAGTTATAGCATTTTGAAAACAAAAACTTTTTTTTTGAGTTGGATGAAAAAATTTGAAAAAATTCTCAAAAACGTCTTTCGCAAGCTAGAAAAAGAAGAAAAACTTTCAGCCAATTCTAAAGGTGTCGGGTTCAAAATTGGTCGAAATGGGATGGAATACCCCATATATAGGTGAATAGAGCGTTATGGTGTGTCAGCAATAATTTATTTCTATAACGTTGTTTGGATCAGCTGTTTTATATGGATATGACATACTTGCTAATACTAATCAAAGATGTAAGTAATAGGACAGTTATATATTTATAACAGCTTAATAACTGAACGGAAGTCGCATATATTTTGTTTAAGTACTTTTAGTAGGCGGCCGCCGTGGTGTGGTAGTTGCCTACTCCACTTTCCACACCGAAGATCCTGGGTTCACACCGCGGGCAAAGTAACATCAAAATTTTAGAAACAATTTTTTTTAAATAGAAGAAAGTTTTCTAAGAGGGGTCGCCCTCGACAGTGATTTGGCAAGCACTCCGAGTGTATTTCTGCCATGAAAAGCTTCTCAGTGAAAACTTATCTGCGTTGCAGGAAAAATTTAAAAGGAGCACGACATGAATTGGAATAGAAGATCGGCCTAAAATCTTTTCGCAGTTTATCGCACCTTACATTTATTTATTTATATATTTATTTAAGACAGTCGTAGCCCAAGGGTGGTACAGTTTTTCTTTGATTATTCGATTATCATGAAATGTATTTCCGTTTGGTTATTAAATTAAGTTTGTGAGAATTGCTCTGATCATCAATAGAACATAGACGACATATCAGATTATTCTTACTAGGGTGAGCTGGTTTTTTCAACTCTTTAAACGTTACCGTATGTTGTTGTGTCTTTATATAGTTGCCAGTGGATCAACCTTAATATCGCATACACTTAACCTCTCTGAAGTTGGCAAGACAACTTTTACGTGAAAAAAAAAAATTAACTATTGGGTAAATAGACGCGAATTTGCCGTAATTTACCCGTGAAACAAAAATATTTCCAGCGATCATATTTTAGAAGCTATCGAGTGGCACGTATGAAGTTAGCATGTCACCCTCAGAAAACCACCTTAGAGACCAGCTAGGAAAATAATTCTGGCACGTGAATTTGCTGTAAATTTGCCGTGGATAAGTGCTATATTTAATAAATTCGAAAAAAAATTTTAAATTGCCTATAAAAGGATAAAATTGTGTTATAAGAAGTAAGGGCTAATTTCAACGAAAATAAAAAATATAGTTTAACTAAACTAAAAAACATGCAAATATGGTGCCGTTTTAGTATCTGCAATTCCCTTGATAGCACCGTAGCACACAAGTTCGTGTCTCCGCTATTAAACACAACTCGTTTTGTAGCGAGTTATTTAACCACGCGAGTATTCAATAATTGCCGCTAAATGTGTCTAACTCTCCTTTGCGGTCGTAGCCTAGAGAGTTACAAACAAGCATACATACAAGTGAAGCTAATATAAGCGTGTTAAAAAGATTAGAAACATACAGGCGTGCAAAGTACTTATAATTACCTTCGCTATGACATATCAAACATTGTTTTGTAAGCCCCAATCGCTTTAAAGTGTTCAGTATAAGGTATATACTAGAGCTGGCGATATTCGAATAAACGAATACTCTAATATTCGATTAGTTAAAATCGAATAATTGAATATCGTCGATTATTCGAATAATTGCTCCCTGTCGATTATTCGAATAATGGCTTCTGAACGATTATTCGAATGTTAAAATATACATAGATGCACGTTTTCATTTTAGACCAATCTCTCTATTTGATACTCCAGAGCAGCAGTAGTAAAATATGCTAGAAAAATATGCTAAGCTACTGATCCGGCTCTGAATATGTATAGAGTATAGAGTAGAGCAGTTGCATAAAAAGTGATAGTAATTCTCTGGCGCTGCTATGATCTATGTCGCATTTTAGAATGCAGCAAATAGGAAAATAAAAACTACGAACGATATGCTATTTGTGGCGAAGCGGTAAGGCAAGTCGCGTGTTTCCTTCCGTGAGCATTTCGGTCACTCAAGGAAGATTTTCGGGACTATTTCGTTGTAATTTCGGGACGGTCGTAGGAACTATTAGGGGTCATATCGGGATAGTTGTATGGACTATTTCGGGATCAGTTCGTGTCCCCATGACGGTGGTCCTCGGGACTATTTCGGGAATATTTTGGTATAATTTTAGAACTCTTTTAGGATTATTTGGGGCTATTTCATGGTAACTAAACTCATGAGCTCGCGAAAGCCATCGGATGAAACAAACGAGATTGGTAGAATGTTGCTGGCTACTAAATGCGCCACTCCCCGGGATAAAATTTCCTGTCGCTCTTATGTGCATTCGTAAACATCGTCTGCATTTTTTTTTTGCGAACACGAGTGGGTTGGGCTTCACTAAATGATGCAGGTGCAGGTGTGCTATATATTTTATTGGTAACGAAATCAACCACTATATCAGACACAGATTTTTAACTTACATGTCGCCAAACATACTCTTTTTCCTCCTGTGAATTAGTCATAAGTGGTTAATAAGCGAGGACGTAGAGTTGCGAAAACTTAAAATAGCACCATAAATGATGCAGGTAACTTCCTTGCCTTCACTGCATTTTGTAAAAAAGCTGCAAGTCCAACTTGTTTTTGTTTTGCTCATGTCCCAAAAAAAAATAACACAAAATTCATTTTTGTGACAAATAACGCTTGAAAAAATTAAGTAAGATTTTGGTAAGATATTCGAATAACCGTTGAGTCGCGGTTATTCGATTAATCTAAGCTAAACAATTATTCGAATAGTGAAATTCGATTAATAAACGTACAAAAATGTAATTAATCGAGTAGTTTTAAGAGCCCTAGTATACACGGGTATCAACTGCAGATTACCGATTTACGGGATGTGTGTTATATTACTCCATACACACTGGATAATAATACAAACTGTGGCAGTCGAAAATGTTGACTTTCAACTTCCGTATGTCAAGTAACAAAGGTGTTACAAATACCAGCATTTCATTTTGTACATACATTGGTACATTTTGGTATGTATATGACTATCCAACAAAAATTGGCGTGGCTTGCTATTTTTATTGTAAATTACCGATAAAACTTAATTAAGTATATAAAATATCTTTTAGGAACCCTAAAAGTACTACTGGGACTTGTATTGTAGGAAGATGGGATAGCTGTTGCCTGCGGCGCCTACCGTTAGATCGGACCTATCCGAATCTGAGATAGACGTTCTGGTGGAAAACTTCACCTCGGCAAGCAATAGCGCCTTTCAACTGTCCTGTCCATTGAAAACTTACAGGGGAAGGGCAAGTCGCCCTGACGACCTAAGAGCGCCCAGTCGGCGGCTCTTCAACAGAGCCAGGACGAGTAAATTACCCTCGGACTGGGAGCTCTATAAGGTGAGTCTGGGGATTTATAGATATGAAATAAGGATAGCCAAGCGAGATTCATGGCGACGCTACTGCGAAAACGTAGAAGGCTGCAATGAATCCGCGAGGCTTAGAAAAATACTCTCTAGGAATCCCGCTCCTCTGGGATATCTGAGAGATGATGGTGGGGACTGGTAGATGAGTAGCGAGGAGTCCCTAACTGGACAATCATTTTCCCGATGTCCCAATTGCGCAGGGATCTTCGCTTGCATGGTCGGCGGTCGTTGGCCATGCAGCAGTGCCTGCCATTCCAATACGGGAAAGTCAAATAACCTGGGCTATAGGGTCGTTCAAGCCCTATAAGTCTCCGGGCCCGGATGGAATCATTCCTGCGCAACTTCAAAAGTCTTTGGGGATTTCCTGCCGCTGGTTGGCCATCATCTACACTAACTGCTTCAAGCTTAACTATATCCCGAAGTCTTGGCACACGGTTAGGGTTATTTTCATTCCGAAGGACGGCAGAAGCTCTCATGTATCACCTAAGGATTTCAGGCCAATCAGTCTCTCGTCGTTTCTTCTTAAGACGTTTGAGCGGTTGATTGACCTGTACCTACGGGAAAGGATACCTCGGGGGTTACTGTCCGCTTCACAGCATGCGTACTGCAAGGGCAGATCGACGGAAACGGCTCTCCATTCGATTGTAAAGCAAATAGAGGTGTCCCTAGAACAGAAAGAGTATGTTCTGGGTGCCTTTCAAAACATCTAGGGGGCTTTTAACAATGTCTTACCGGGGGCAATCGAAAGAGCTCTGGTGGGTTTAGGAGTCGAGGCGGCTCTGGTTGAATTTATTAGCAAACTTCTATGTGGCAGTATTGTCGTAGCGGAGTGGGGAGGGGCCATAATTAAGAGGAAGGTGTGCAGGGGCACGCCACAGGGGGGTGTCCTATCTCCTCTGCTCTGGGTTGTGGTAGTCAACGAGCTTCTTGTGGAGCTGGAAGCCAATAGTTGTTGGGTGGTTGCCTATGCAGATGACCTAGCTATCCTAGTCAGAGGCAAATTTCTGGGCACCCTGCGCGATGTTCTGCAGGGCTACCTGGATACTGTGCCTAGGTGGGCTGAATCATGTGGATTGGCGGTCAACCCGGGAAAACGGAATTGGTTCTTTTTACAAGGAGATATAAGATGCCCGATTTCAGAACTGCCTCGATTGGAGGGGTACTTTCTGATAGGGTTAAATATTTGGGGATTGTTTTGGACAAGAAACTGTCCTGGAGACCGAATGTGGAAGATTTGGACAGGAAGGCCGCCGTTGCCTTGTACTGCTGCAGAGGGGCTATCGGAAAGAGCTAGGGACTCTCGCCAGGAGTAGTACACTGGCTTTATGAGATGGTGGTCAAACCGATTCTACTATATGGGGTGCTGGTCTGGTGGAAAGCACTGGACACGGCGAGCACCTCCAAAATGTTAATGTCCGTCCAACGGACGGCGCTGATCGGTATCAGTGGCGCTCTCAGAACAACACCTACCTTGGCACTGAACGTCATGCTGAACATATATCCAGTAGATATTGCGTGAAAAGCGGCCGCGGCAAGGTCGTTGGTCACGCTTTGTGATATGGGCTATGGGCTTTCTGACTGCGGACACTCTAGCCTTCTTACCAGTTTCGACTTTATCCCTGACAGAACGGACTATTCTATGCCGATAACTGCTCCCTATACAAACTTCACCCCAGTCATTCCACCGAGAGAGGAGTGGGGAAGAGGAATTATCTGGGGCATGGGACCGGTTAACTTGTTCACGGATGGGTCGAAGCTGTCAAGAGCTAAACGTAAGCCGCAAGTTTAAGTTGGCTGATCACTGCAGTGTATTCCAAGCGGAAGTTGCTGCGATTAAGGATGCGGGGGATGGAATGCTATCCAGTGCTACTATAGTTAGGAATTTAACATCTACTCTGATAGCCAAGCGGCTTTCAAGGCCTTGAGCTCAACTACAGTGCGATCGGGGGTGGTCGGGGAGTGCCTGACCTCGCTTGCGATTGCATCGAATTATTTTACAATTAAGATTATCTGGGTCCCGGGCCATAGGGATATCCCGGGTAACTGTCAAGCGGATCTCTTAGCCCGCATCGGTACAACTGAACCACATGAAGATGGTTGTAGGGATTTCGGGATTCCGCTGGGCACCTGTGGATTGCTTCTCCATAGCTGGGTCTCGAGACAGCCAAGCAAACGTTGGGCGGACACCACGTCTTGCAGGGTAACAAGATCTTTCTCGCCGAAAGTGGATGGCAGGAGGTCTGCTGAAATTATTGGGTTCACTAAGGCTCACCTATCAATGGTCATTGGGGTTTTGACCGAACACTGTCCCATAGGCATCCATGCGGAACGTCTCAATATACTGGAAACTCCATCCTGCTGCAGCTGTATGGAGGATGATGAGGTGGAATCACCAAATCACTTTATGCTTGATTGCCCAGCTTTTGCCAGAACTAGGCGAAAGCACTTCGTTATCGTTGCTACTCAAAGATTCTCTCAGTAGCAGTATCTAAGTCACCGTTATTTTTGATGTACCTATGTGGTATCACAACGGACCTTCGTGTTGTCCAAGTGAGCTATCCTTATCAGGGAAGCTACCACCTAACCAAACCTAACCTAAGTATATAAACTGGCACTCGGAGCTCTTCCAATTCCTCAATCTTTCATCTTCTATTATCCTACTGGCACCGCCATAGATGCACTAAGCTGGGTCGAAAAAAAAGTTCGAAAAGTCCACTCCTAAACTGCTTTGGCATCTGGAGTTGGGTTAACTGCCAACGCGGAAAAAACCGGCCTAGTTATATTTACAGGGAAGTATAACGTCACTTTTTGGACAAAGCCTAAGCTTGGAGCGGTAACCCTACAAGAATAATATAGCACAAAATATCTAGGATCGTAAGTTGTCGTGGAAACTCAATGTGGAAAACAAAGCGAAGAATGACTACGCGTCAATATATGTATACAAGTGGATGCTAGGATGCACGTGGGGCGTTAGCCACTGCAACAAGGCTTAAAGCCTCCGGCAAACGGAATATATGGTGCCGTGCCTGAGCTTCGAATGAGTTCTAGGGGCCGCAATTGAGCCGGAAGGATGGCCCCAGCGCTCAGAAATGACAGAACATACTATACATATGTATACCGATGGCTCCAAATTGACGGAGGGGGTTGGGTCTGCTGCTTACTGTGTCGAACCAGAAATAAATAAACTATGCAGGCTGCCAGATTACTGCAGTGTATTTCTGGCGAAAATTATAGCCGTAAAGAAAGCAGCAGAGGTTCTGGAGTTAGCGCGAAAAGCCGACAAGATGGTTAAGGAGGGTGCACTCGCACTGGTAAACGTCCCAATCCGTTTGTGAGAAATGAAAAGAAGACAGGAGTTGCATATGATCCATCAAGCAGGAAAGGCGTGGACAAAAGCGCGGGGCTGCAATATTTTTAAGACCATGTGGAAATCCTACGATATTAGACTAAACAAGTGGCTCATATATCTGAGGACAGGAGACTTAAGGCTCACGATGGGCATATTAACTGGACACTGCCTTCCGACGTCATAAGTTAGGCCTGGTCAGTAACAGCATATGTAGAAAGTGCGAGCTGCAGGAAGAAACGGTTGAGCATGTTTTGTGTTCGTGTCCTGCACTCACCACGTCAAGGCTCCAGCTATTAGGGGTGACAGAGTTGACAGGTCTCGAGGTAGAAATTAAGCTAGGTCCTAGAAAACTGCTAGTATTTGCCAACAGAATGGAGTTATTTTATAAAATAATTCCTGGCACATGAGTGCGGTTCCTAATTGTTGAACGTCTAAAAACGAAACACGCACAAGTCGAATCATTTGAAGTCAAAATGTGTGTCAAAATTTCAATGTGTGCTCTATTCCACAAATTGTGTAGCGCTAGAAAAAATGATTGTCCCATGAAGGGTTTTCATTTCTTGTGATTTATACAAAAATCCCCACCTTCACACGTATCTCTTACCCAGGAATGAGCTAATCATAGTGCAATAATAAAGGGCAAGTCGTTTACATAGTCTCACTTTGTCAGCAGCCCTACTTGCGAAAGTTCAGGTGTACTTAAATTTAATTTTCTTCATTTTTCTAGTGACCTGTCCATACACCTGAACTTTCGCTCTTCCAACCATAGTGGAATCTGGCAGCCATCCCTAATTCTGGGAAAAGTTTTTTGAAAGCTACCTTTTATCAAAGGAATAAATTCATACAGAAAATCTCGTCATTTAATTACCGTTTAGGAGTTAAAATCGAAAATGAGTATAATCTAGGTATATGTTCGGATATTGCGCATTTTAAATAAAAATCCGTCCTGGTGCGGAGAGTACATACATTTTGTAAAGTTGTTATAGAAGCTTAGCGAATAAAAAACATATGCGCATCTTCAAGTAAACTAAGCAGTTATTGCATGAAATCACAGTTACATTTTCACATTTTTGCGGCATGGGTGTATGCTTTCATTATTAAAGCCGTGTCAAAAACACCTACGAGGTTAAACCGTTTCCAACATTACAGACGTTTTACCACAATGAACAAATTTCAAATTTGTCAACTGCACACATACATATTTTTTTTTTTCTCAAACAAAAACAAATATTAATAAATATATGTAAGGCGCGATAACCTTAGAAGAGATTTGAGGCGGAGCTTCTCCTTTTAATTTTTCCTACAAATTAGCTGGAAGGAACCTACATGTTTTACGTCGACTCCGAACGGTATCCGCAAGGATGGCTTTTCACTGAGAAGCTTTTCATGGCAAAAATACACTCGGATTGCTTGTCAAATCACTGACGATGGGCGACCCTGCTTAGAAAACTTTTTTTGTAATTGAAAAAGCTTTGCTTATTTTTTGATTTCCTTTTGTTATTAGATCGACTTTTGAATATTATTAGCGAAAAAGTTTCTAAAAAATCATGGCCAACCAGAGGAGAGAACGGTTATATCTTGTAAATGTTTTTACCACGATTTAAGCTATAGATTTTCATGCTTCCATATTTCAAATAGTTAAAAATGTATTATAATATTTTGGGATGAGCTTTTGCTTTTTTACAAGTGTATAATCTTCGTTTTGCATTAAATAAAGGTTTCACACTCTTTAAACTTCATACTTATTTGTGAGATTTTATTTGCATATACACTGGTAAATAATAACCGTTATTCAATTAATATAAAGCAATCAATATTTCAGAAACTTCTATACTTAAAAATAATAAATCGGAATTCTAGTGGTAATAAGGGCGAGCTTCTGCACTTACATATGTGTTATAGTTAATTTTTATGTACTCGGAAGAAAATCTTCATAACATCTTGCTAAATCTTTAATGTATATGTGACCTGGAATCATGAAAGAGACCTATTGTGCGAAAATACCGTTGTTCACTTTTTGAGTGATTCTTATAGGAAATTTAACGGAAATTTCCAATGGAACAAACCTCAGTTTTCTATCTTTCTTAGTTTTTTCACAAATCACATTTAAAGCCAAATCGGACAACAAATACGATTTTTTGTAATATTTCGATCTATGCGCCACCTATCGGAGTTTTTTTCTTCTTATTATTGCATTGTCATCGGGTCCTGAACTATATTCCAAGTTTCAAGCTTTTAGCTTATCGGGAAGTTACTTAAATTTTAATTACAAAATTCGTACACAACGGCCCACAGTGTTTCGTGTAGAACAAGCTAGCTGGACAAAATTATTTTATGAGATTTTCCGTTTCATATGCAGTCATTTATTACAACTACGTAATTTTTTTCAGCCATATGTTCTTTTTTTTTATTTTTTTCCAAAATTTTACTTCATATGCATACATTTGCTTATTTCATATACAGAACTCATGTGAATAAGTGACATAGATCCAAAAAAATTTAAAGGACTTAAGAATATTACTTTATTGTACTTAAATTGAATGGAATACAAATCTCAATACTCTAAAAAATTCTAAAAATTCGGAAGATCGTGACAAATTTTCTTATGGGAAATTAGTTAAAATAAATTTGCAGCGAAAATTGTAAGAATTATCCAAAAAGGGGTGTCTACTTATTTGTGTGAGTGACTGTACATATGTACATACATATATTGTATTTATTTGAGTATTTATCCTGGCACTACAATTTTTACAGTATTATTTTATAGTACCAGTCAGGAATGTAAAAGTGAATTACAATAATAATAATAACAATGTATATAATTAAATTAATTATGTGAAAATTACTTATTACAAAAACTTAAAAGTAAAGTATCATACAAAGTAGAAAAGACAATAGATTTAAATTGAATAAAACCTGATCCAACAAAAAGTTATAGGGTAGGTTATCTTTTATAATTATGTTATTATTCGCTATCATCACTTTCATTGGATGAGTCACTTGTGGAATGTCATGAACATCAGCAACACTAGTGTGAAAGCTTGAAACAACTGGGGTATTTATTGACTCCTCAACATTATCGGGGGACAGTAAATTAAAGACTTCTGAAGTCAGACTTTTAAATTTTTTCTTAGGTATCTCCCTAAAACTGTTAACTAAAGGATCCGATGTTATAAGCAACATATTCATAAGATCTCTATTCGTGGCTTCACGCGACTGCTTTTGTGTGTTATCAGCCCTGAATTGTCTCAACTCTTTGTTACGGGCTTCCTGTGCTTCCTCGGAAAGTTGACCAATAGGTAAAATTGCTGATTTCATAATATCAGTACTATGCACTAAGAATTTATGAACTGTAACAGGCATATTAAACCATGGATAGAGATCTATGTATAGTTTTTTAGTCTCGACCGCAAATTTTTCAAATTTTTGGATATTTATATTATACCCAGATGCTAATGCGCGAAGGAGAGTGTCGAATCTTTTGATGAGCGTTACATCCAATCCCGTAATCTCAGCAATAGCCTCAGAATTTTCGAAAAACCTACGAGCAGTGTTGCCGTCATTGGTATTGCCGAAACCTGGTTTTGGTTTATCTTCATCAATCCATTGTATGTACCTGTTTTTATGCCTTGGTGACTGGTGCGGTAGGTTGTGGCAGGTTGAAGACAATGATCTTCGCCTTTTTGCTTTTGGTGTGATCTTGTTGACCTTGCGCGTTTATTTTTGTATGTTTTATGGCTACGTGTTTGTTCCCTGTACCAGGGAATTGGTTTTGCCGTTTGTAGATCAGCTTTAAAGGTTCAAATATCTCGTCGGAGCTGGTACGTACATACATCCTATTTGATATGTAGAGATAACTAAATCTACAAAAAAAAAAATTAAAAATAGATGTGCAAAGAATTCGCAATGGTTTTTTCTTTCGACTATTAGAGAATACTTGCGACTATAACATATGTAAAATTTAAAATTTATTCGTGGCTTCACGCGACTGGTTTTGTGTGTTATCAGCCCTGAATCGTCTCAACTCTTTGTCACGGGCTTCCTGTGATTCCTCGGAAAGTTGACCAATAGGTAAAATTGCTGATTTTATAATATCAGTACTATGCACTAAGAATTTATGAACTGTAACAGGCATATTATACCATGGATAGAGATTTATGTATAGTTTTTTAGTCTCGACCGCAAATTTTTCAAATTTTTGGATATTTATATTGTACCCAGATGCTAATGCGCGAAGGAGATTGTCGAAGCTTTTGATGAGCGTTACATCCAATCCCGTAATCTCAGCACTAGCCTCAGAATTTTCGAAAAACCTACGAGCAGTGTTGCCGTCATTGGTATTGCCGAAACCTGGTTTTGGTTTATCTTCATCAATCCATTGTATGTACCTGTTTTTATGCCTTGGTGACTGTTGCGGTAGGTTTTGGCAGGTTGAAGTCAATGATCTTCGCCTTTTTGCTTTTGGTGTGATCTTGTTGACCTTGCGCGTTTATTTTTGTATGTTTTATGGCTACGTGTTTGTTCCCTGTACCAGGGAATTGGTTTTGCCGTTTGTAGATCAGCTTTAAAGGTTCAAATATCTCGTCGGAGCTGGTACGTACATACATCCTATTTGATATGTAGAGATAACTAAATCTACAAAAAAAAATTAAAAATAGATGTGCAAAGAATTCGCAATGGTTTTTTCTTTCGACTATTAGAGAATACTTGCGACTATAACATATGTAAAATTTAGCCCGGATGTCGGCGGATGTATGTAACTTTTTTGTTCCTAAAGTTAAAAATATAGAGAAAAAATACCTTTTCTTCTTAATAACGGAATGTTAAATATATTGAAAATACTCTTATTGTGAAAGAATTACTATTAAAAAATTTTACTTACCTTCCATCAAAAAAATTATGTAAAAGTGTTCACTTAAAAGAAATATGAATCTTAATATTCAACAAGAATTTTGCAAATTAATCAATGCATTTTACGGCCACTCCTGCCTTCTTACTTCAATTACTCAATATATATGAGCAAAAATATCAAAAAAAAAGCAAAAATCCCGTTATTTTGTTTGTTTTCTTTCATTTCTCATTACACTTTTCTTGGAATAAAACTTTGTTTTTGTCCAGCTAGCTTGTTCTACACGAAACACTGTGCGGCCGGTCGCTACACAGAGTCAAGCTAAACAAAAACTTTAAACGCGTTTTTCTCGAAAATTTGTTTTACAGCCCTATTATACTTATGCAGCAGAGACAATGCTAAAATAAACCTTCGTTACAAGGCGTTTGATGTACTATATTTACGTACCTTATTATAAGGTTATCCTATCAGGGCAAACAGCCCCTGCAAAAATCGTTGGACCATGTGGTCCACTGGAGTACTTACCATTCTACTCCACTGTAATGCAGCGATGGACCAACTCATGTTTCTACACGAACATGTTGTAAGCCGATCATTGCTCGTTTTTAACGATTGTAATCACTACACAATGTTTATTGGAATGTGGGTACTCCATGGATTACACTGATGTAATGCGGAGCTGGAGTATATGGTCCGGTCCTAGGACATCGCAATGTTAATTGGACCATATTTTTTGTATGAATTGTGGTTAATTTTGGAGCACTCGCTTGGTCCATAGCGAGTTCTTTCCAGAAGTTTTAAAAATTCTGCTTGCTTTTAAAGTATTCCTAAATACAAAAGCACTTGGATATGCACTTACATCAGTATTTCTCACACACACGCACACATAATAAACATGCTTGGGTCATGCGTCAATCTATCCTTCTCCCGACATGTTTTACAGACTATTGTAAGTTTGTGAAGTATGCAATATTTTACAAGACATTTCTCCCTCGTTTTTGAAATTCATTTTGTGTAAAGACTGAGCAATGCAATATCGAGCATAGAAGTATTCAGCAAATTTTTTCCACACCCACAATACATACGCAATTTCATCGACGACATTTTGTCTGAATGCCAACGACTACTTTGTCTTTTCCGTAGTTCTATGCTTAAAAAAGTCTTTCCTTTTCTGCGAAACAAGAAGTGTGACATGTGCTTGATGGTACATTTGTCAAAGCTGGCCTTTTTCACTAACTTAAATACATTGAAGTGTCTCGACGCTGAAGTGTGTTGTTGTTGCTTGCAAATAAAATATGGAAGCAACTGAGAAAAACCATTTTTATTATCAAAATAGCTTACTGAATTTTATTTCGCATGCGATCATCCCTCTATTTCTGTTCCTGTGCATACCAAACTGTTTTTTTTTCTAAAATATATGAGAGCTGGAAACAAATATACTATTATTTCAGTTGTTTTGCGTTGTTGATCAGTTGAGCTTCTTAGATTCTTTTGTCATGACCCACAAAAAAATGCTAAAATATGTTTGCTAGCGAAAGCAAACACCATAGTTCTGTTTACTTGGACTACTCTCAATCTTACGATTCTTCGAAATATTCTGGATGCGCGTTTTTTTTTGTACTTGGCCGAAGGCCAATATATACGTCAGCATTCGCTGCTTTGGGTCTCATGGCTTTAGGCTTCATCAACCTGACGCATACCGAAGAAGGTTCATCGAACAGATTTAACGACCGACCTTTTTTTCGAGAGAGTAAAAAAGAGTACAGATCTAAAGAAAACGGCTCTAATACGATATTTTTATTTGTTCCTCACAATAAAACCCGAAGTATTTTTACAAATTATGCTTAATCACAACAATTTTTGTTCTTTACAACAATAACTATATTTTATGTAATGATCAGTGATAAGATTTATTTGCTTCACAAAAAAGGCTTTCATTTCATTAGCAAAACACTTCGAATGCAAGCCATATGTCAGCTCAATTGCTCTTAGGCACAAATTCATTGTAAGTTTAAGTTTTCCATTGAAGCATTGATGCGACTCATCAAGTCAAATGGATTTGAATCGAGCTTGCGTATAAAAGTTTAGCGCGTTCACACGTTGTGAGGCATAAATTATGCTGTTTCGCGGCAATCCATATGATATATCCGTAAACAGTGGAGTTCGCATAAATAATCACATCTTAGGAATTCACTATTAGTAGTGATCCTACTTTATGATTATTTTTGCCTCCTGATTTTATATTAAATAATAATATTCTTTACCAATTATTTTTTCAACCTTTACTCTAGCAAAATTTATTGTTATAGAAATATAAATCGAAAATAAAAATGTATTGATACTTTGCAAATTAAATTAAAGAAAATCAAAAATTGCTTGATACAGAGTTAAAAATTTGTGCGGTAAGTTTTCAAAACTACGTTGAATTTCTGTGAATTTTATATGAATAGTCCGACGGCCAGCGCCGAAAATATGAAAAAGTTATCTGAGAGTTAATATTTTAAGAGTTGGCTACATTAATAAAGTCAACACTTTCGCCACTGCGACACTGCGACACATTGTTTCGAAACGTTGGCGAAGCCTATCGCGCTTCCAAGTTCTTTTCAGGACTATAAGTTCAGATTGACGCATATAACAGGAACCTAGTGGTCAGACAGCGAAATATCCAAGCACATGATCAGAGATACTTTATATTTGATAACATTTAACTTAAACACTTACATTTACCTTAAACCTTACAATCACCTCGATCTACGCCATAGTAATTATATGGGGAAAACAAAGTGGTATATTAAGTTTGGTCCGCAATCGAGCCTTAAAGAAGAAGAGATAGATCCACCAATAAGTAAAACGAAATGATCAGTATGACGAGCTGAGTTGATTTAGCCACCTAATCCATACATTTTTGAGATATCTTTATGAAATTTGGTTAGAAGGTATATGGTGCTGTCTGAAAAGACATTTGTCGGAGCCGACCGGATCGGATCACTGTAGCATATACATATCTCTCATACAACTAATTGTTCAGATAAAGTGGTCAAAAGTTACTCTTATCATCGAAAAGAGGAAACTGTAGTCTAATGGTGGGTATTCTGACTGGGAACTATCTTCTGGCGTCATATGCTTTCAATTAGGCCTTGTCAGTGATATCAGATGTAGGAAGTGCGGGTAGGAGGAGGAAACGATCGAGCACATTTTGTGCTCGTGTCCTACATTCGCTAAGGCTAAGACTCCAGCTATAAGATCTAGATGCAGGAAGAACATAGGTTCTAGAAAGCTTGTAGTATTTGCCAAGAGGACGTATTATTTTTATAACATAGGTACCGGTTTCTGATAGGGTTTTTCAGTTTGTTCGTTGAGGAAACATCTGGTAACACTATGGTCACATTTAGTCTATGTGGGGTCCTCACTCAGGGACCAGCCTGCTCAAACTACCCTTATAATACAATAATACATTTTATTATATTATGCTTTACTATATTATGCTTTATTATATTATGCTTTATTATACTATATTTTATTATCTTATATATTATTTCTAATTGCTGTTTTTATGTGCAAGTCCCTTTTTCGTTCTTACTTGGAATCCAAATCTGTAAAGTTTTGGTTGTAAAGATGGAGATTAGTGCTATTAGCGAGCTTTGGGCAATATTGGTCGTAGTGCTTTTGTTTAGCTACATATATTTTATTAAAATAATTTGTTAACAATAAACGATTGTGAGCACACAAAAAAAAATCTAATTGTACTATGGGGCTATTGTGAATATTTGATTAGAACTAACACTGTATTACCGGCAGTTGCTAACATTCGCCAGATGGCAGCGCAAGCGCATGTAAGTTTTTATTGATAGATGATTGATTGATAGAACACCTGATATCTGTTAATATATGATATGAGACTTTCATATTTGTTGCGCAAGATGCACAGGGGCCCGGCTAGTATTTTATTATATATCTCATAAAACCGATTGTTCAGATAAGAAGTTTTTCCAAATTCTCCCCAACTCAAGGCATACATTTTTGTCTGAAAAAATCGTCAACTGATTGTGCAGATTTCTATAAATTTTTGAATTTTTATTTCACATTATTGCTCAGCCCTATTTATAGCTTTTTGAGGTTTTCTTCACAGCCGCATACAGTCCAATCCTTACTTGTGCTGATGAAAATGATATGACGACTACGGCTACTTGGACTTATGAAGTTAGATGCGAATTATAAAACAATCTGAAGCTACATACAATGTTGAATACTGTGAACAAGTTTAAGTGTGCTATTTATGTGACCACCGCTGTATAAAGTTTGTGTGCTTGTTGTTCTGCGGCACCATAGCAAACGGGAAGTGTTTATGAATAGCGGGTAAATAAATTAAGTGCGTTAAATTGCATAAATTTTTTGTGTTTGCAACAATTATTGCATGTAAATGGCAATCGCTAGCACAAATGCTTACGCACACTCCAAAAAGTCAATACTCTTATGCATTTACAACAAAATAGGACATAAAACACATGAGCATATTCGAATACTATGGCACCATTGTTGTCGTTATAGAGTTGTAGGGCGCTACGAAAGGCAATGAACTGACTGTTGTCATTAAGTCTGAATTCTAGAAGGGAAACCAGGAAGTTGCAATTTTATTATAAAAATATATGTGCGCAAAGTCTATTTTAAGGTAGTACTAATACATATAACATAAATGTGCGGATGTGCAACCCTCCAGCTATTTTCGTAAGGCCCTGAAAATCGCAGATATTACGTAAAGCCTGTCGACATCTGAATTTTTCCAATTATAGACTTGTGTGACAGTGAAAATACACGTTTTGCGAGACTAACAGCAAGTTGTAAAGTTGTAGACTTGCTACAAGTTTCGAATAAACACTCAAGTTATTTCAAACCCCCCATTTTCTTAGATTGAAATGTGTATGGTCATTTTGTTTTATTACTTTTAACTCTATCAACAAATTTTCTATACCTATCTCTTAAATATAGAATCGAACCCGAGTGCTTCACATTTATAATACTGCAGGCCTTCCTTCAATACTCTATTAATTTTACTATATTGAGGGCCTTGGTTGTGCGTAAATATCGCTATTGATGTCAATGTATTTCATGCAATAACTATTTAGAATGGACATGTTATAAAATGTTATTTGCTTCCACGGTTGCCACACCATGCTTTTATTTTGAACCAAGTTCATAGAAAAAAGGACCAAATTTACTAACAACTAGGCAATTCACGGATTGGAAAAGGTCCTTTAATTCAAATTGCACAAACAAAAATGAAATTTATTTGTATGTATTAGATTACTTACTTACTTAATTCGCGCTTAACCGTTCAAACGGTTATGGCCGTCCAACAAGGCTTGCCAGTCGCTTCTTCGCTCTGCCAACTGGCGCCAATTGGTCACACCAAGGGATTTTAAATCGTTTTCCACCTTGGCCTTCCAGCGGAGTGGGGGCCGCCCTCTTTCTCTGCTTCCATAGGCGGATTCTGATAAAAATACTTTCTTAGGCGGAGCGTCACGTTCAGTCGCATAACATGACCTAGCCAGCGTAGCGGCTGCGTTTTAATTCGCTGGACTATGTTTATGTCTGCGTAAAGCTCGTACAGCTCAACATTAATTCTTCTTCGATACTCGCCATCGCCAACGTGTATAAAGGTTTTGAAGAACTTTTCTCTCGAACACTCCCAGAGCCGCTTCATCTGATGTTGTTATGGTCCATGCTTCTGCCCCATATAGCAGGACGGGTACGATAAGTGACTTGTATAGTATGATTTTCGTTCGCCGAAAGAGGACTTTACTATTCAGTTGCCTGCCTAGTCCAAAGTAGGATTTTTTGGCAAGAGTGATTCTTCGCTGGATTTCAGAGCTGATGTTGTTGATAGTGTTAATGCTGGTTTCCAAATAAACGAAGTATTTTCCCATTTCTTGCTGACTCTTTTCTCGATTACAGAAGGTTACTCGTTTTGTCCTCATTCATCATCAAACCCATCTTTATCGCTTCTTTATCAAGTTTGGAGTAAGCAGAACCTAGAGGGGTGTTCAGGCCGATGATGTCAATATCATCAGCATACACCAGTAATTGAACGCTTTTATAGAAGATGGTTCCAGAGCGGTTAAGTTCTGCAGCTAGTATAATTTTCTCCAGCATCAATCATCTAAAATATTCGCACGATAGGGAGTCACCCTGTCTTAAACATCGTTTAGTTTCAAACGGCTCGGAGAAGTCCTTCCCAATTCTGACTGTTCTAACGCCGCACTGATAAGGTCCAATCAGCCGATTCACGGTGGGCTGCAATCTTTCGCACAATGCACTTGACATGACCTTATTTTCGATTATTAGGAAAGCTGATTCCGCGATAGTAGGCCCAGTTTGCATTATCCCCTTTCTTGTGCACTGGGAAAAGAACACTTAGATTCCAATCGTCGGCCAATCACTCGTCCGACCATATTTTGCAAAGCTGATGCATGTGCCTTGCCAACTCCTCGCCCCCGTGTATTACTAGCTCCGCAGGCAATCCATCAGCGCCCGCGGCCTTGTTGTTTTTAATCTGGTTGTTGCTAATTCTGGCTTCGACATAATCAGGTGGGAGACAATTATTCCATCAACATCGATAGCGGGATCGGGTTCGTCACCCCTGTGCAGTACATCGCTGTCTCCATTTAAGAGAGTAGAGAAGTGTTCCCTCCATAATCTAAGTACCCTTTGAACATCGGCTAAGGGTCGCCGTTTTCGTTCTAACAGTAGTTTGCCCCGGGCTTAATACCTTCCGTCTATCGCCGAATTTTTTGGTATAATTTTCGGGCGTTATTCCTGTTTGCTTGCAGCTCAAGCTCCTCGCATTCATGCCTTTCTGCCTGTTCTTTTTTCTTCCTGAATAGGCGTCTCGCTTTCCTTTTCAACTCGCGATAGCGTTCATACACTAATCTTGTTGCGCTCGCTTTTAACGTATCCCTGTAGGCAGCGTCTTTTCTTTCGGTTGCAACGCGTCTTTCTTCATCGTACTAGTTGTTTTTCCGTGGTTACCGGTAGCCGACCTCCTCGGCGGCAGTACAAAGTGCTTTAGAGATATGCTCCAATTGCTCCTGCATTCCATCGGGTTGAGTTGTGCTCTCAGAGAGCAGGTGTAAGAGTCGAGTTGCAAAATCATTGGCAATCTGTTGAGATTGTAGGCTTTCAACGTCTAGCTTTCCTTGTGTTTTTTGTTCCTTGGTTTTAGCCACGCAGAGGCGGGCGCATATTTTGGCTGCGACGAGATAATGGCTAAAGTGGTTTAGTTCGAAGTATATCGCGAGAGTCAGCAAATATGAGTAAATGTGTAATTTTCTTTGCTGATATTCGAAGTGCTTACAAAAACAAACTTGAATATTCAAGTTGAAGTGCTTATTCGTCTTTTTGGTTACAACAATTTTGTATACTATATCGTTAGTTATTAAGATAAAATAAGAAAATAAAGAAAGAAAAGTTAAGAAAAGAAAGGAAAGGAAAAAAAAAAACGGAAGGAAATATAAAGAGATTAAGGCAGGGGAAGGGAAAGAGAGCAAATAAAATGACGTCTGTAGTGGTTGACTTTCAACCACTTTGCGAACACTAGTATTTAATCAATAAGGGACAGCGGCCGTGGTGTGATGGTTGCGAGCTCCGCTTACCACATCAAAGATGCTGGGTTCACGCCCCGGGCAAAGCAACATCAAAATTTTAGAAACAAGTTTTTTCAAGAAAACTTTTCTAATCGGGGTCGACGCTTGGCAGAGTTTGGCAAGCAATCCGAATGAATTTCTGCCATGAAAAGCTTCTCAGTGGAAACTCATCTGCGTTGTAGATGCCGTCAGAATCGGCATAAAAAAGTAGGTCCCGCCCGCAAATTTGTAGGAAAAATTAAAAGGAGCACGACGCATGTTGGAAGAGAAGCTTGGCCTAAAATCTCTTCGGATGCTATCGCGCCCCCACATTTATTTGTTTTTTTTTTTATTTTTATAAAAATACTGCTACTAGCTTTAAGGCACTTCGACAATAAGTATGCCTACTTTCCCTATACTTTAAAGCATTTCTCTTACGTAAACTCCATAGTATACATAGGTTAGGGAATTGGCAGAAAAAGGGTTGCACCAAGGAAGGATATAGATTCAACATAGTACATTTAGGCAATAACAAGCAACTTTTATTTCAGCCAACTCATATTAAACACGCCTAAGTCCTTCAAAAGGCAATTTCGGGGATTCCGAAATACTTAGTTCTTAGTCCATTTTCTGTAGCAACCTTACCAACGGTGTTTTCAAACCGCGCCTTTGGAGAACATTGCAGAAAAAGAGCAACGTAATGCGAAATCATATTTGAACGTCTAAAAGTAAAAAGCGGAGTTATGTGTAAAGCTGATATCAGGTGGTAAAAAGTTGACAACTTATTGAATTGTCATATGAAAGCTTTATGTGTAACATCTAGAATATTTCGATTTTTCGCCTGAATCAGAAGTATCTTAAAAACTAAGGTGATATTTCCAATGTACATAAATATTAAACGAATAGTTCGTAACTAACCTAAACGGGGATAAAATCCTGCTGAAAGCAACATTTAGAATTGCGGTCTGGTTCGGAGCCAACGACATAGTGCCAACAAGCGAAATCGATCCATACTAACAATTTTTAAGCTAGTTGGAAACTATCGAAAAAAGGCCAATAAGCCAGCTAGTTCCAAAGTAGACATTTTTATCTAGTTCTGAGCTATAACTTAAATAATTAAAAAAAGAAAAAAATTTAAGTTAAACGGTTTTATTGAAAACAATACTTATATGAAGTAATAATAATAATACTAAAAGCTAGAAAATAATTAGCTATATCCTAGCTACTAGTCATCCCACTCCTCATCGTTCTAAGGCGTTGATCAGACAATTAAATAAAAACGTTGGACCGATGGCCACCTGTGGTTAGCTCCTCCATAGGTGGGCCTCGAATCAGCTCAGCAAACGTTGGGCGGACACCACCTCTTGCAGGGTAGCAAAATCTTTCTGGCCGAAAGTGGATGGCAGGTGATCTGCCGAAATAATTGGGTTCACTAAGGCTCACCTACCAATGGTCATTGGGGTTTTGACGGGGCACTGTCCCATGGGTATCCATGCGGTATGTCTCAATATATTTGAAACTCCATCCTGCTGTAGCTGTATGGAGGATGATAAGGTGGAATCACCAAATCATTTTATGCTTGATTGCCCAGCTTTTGCCAGAACTAGGCAAAAGTACTTCGGTCGCAACTCACTTGGATCTCCCGGTTGAGATCGGTATCATTTGGAATTTTATCGTTGCTACCCAATGATTCTCTAAGTAGCTAGATCTACGTCACTGTTATTTTTGTTGTATGTTGTATCACAACGGACCTTCGTGTTGTCCACCTAGCGGCGATTTTTCTTCATAGGTCTCTTTCTATTCTTGTATGTATTATGTGTTTCAAATATGTACCAAATCGGACCACAAATACGATTTTTTGAAATATTTCGATCTATGCGGCGATTTTTCTTCATAGGTCTCTTTTTATTCTTGTATGTATTATGTGTTCCAAACATGAACCAAATCGGACCACAAATACGATTACGATTTTTTGAAATATTTCGATCCATGCGCCACCTATCGGAGTTTTTTCTTATTATTGCATTGTCATCGGGTTCTGAACTATATTCCAAGTTTCAAGCTTGTAGCTTATCGGGAAGTTACTTAAATTTTAAACAAAATTCGTTCATAACGGCCCTGCGGGCGACCGGCCTGTCAACTCAAGCTAAATAAAACCGTTTAAAGAAGGGATGCAGCGGAGACAATTTCGACCGCCTATGACATCGCCATATTAAGTTCGCATGCAAACAGGTAAAAGAGATTGAGGGGGAACTAGATAGGTAGTGGTTCCCAATGCACAAGACATGCACCAGTTCAGAACCAGACATTTTCCCTACATGATTCGTAAATCGATAACCTAATTTTAGAGGAGTATGAAATTATGTTTACTATGCAGATCGTTTCTAACAGATTTACACAATGTTTAAATATTTTGCCCATAGTGCGTTGTTGTCATGCTAATTAATTTAAAAGCTTTTACTGAAACAGCTCGAAATAATATTGTCTAATTTTGGAAATTTTCTTTTCATTCATTTTTATAATTTTTATGTATGTAAATCCGTTAACTGCATTGCACAATAAAATCATAAAATATGGTAAAACTTTCCTTTTACCAATATTTTTACATATTTTATGTATGCAATTCATTTCTAAGACTTACACAATATTGAGCAACACATTAAATATCTCTCGGAAAGCAATTACGGATTGATATCACATGAATAATAAATAATTAATAAAGTAAGAATTGACAAATCAAATCAATCAGTCAATTCTATATGTATTAATCTAGCAAGTTTAATTGAAATTGGAATATGTATGGCTATTGCATATTTATTTCCACATTATGGCGATTATTTAATTCTAAAAATTAATTCTAACCGCTTAAGGATATTTCCAATGAAACGAAAGCAACACATGTACACAAACTTATTTTTTAACTATTAAGAAAATTAGTTTAGCTATTACATACAGATATTTAATAAACTGAAAATATGCTCCATGAGATGGTGGAGGTGTGGGTTGCGGTTGTCTGTATACATATTCTCGCGTCTAATGCTCCCAAGATTACGTCTTCAGCGTTAAAGATTGGCACTGCTATCAGCTCGAAGCAACAATTAGAGTATGGCCTAGAAAGCGTTTTGTATTTACAACGAGTACACAGGGGAGGGAACCGGAAATCCGAGAGATCTGTGTCGTTGCCAGGCACCATCTACAAGTGCCCATAATAGATATCAACAGCAAATCGCAAGCAATCATACAGCAAAACTGAGTGGTGGTTAGTCCAAAGCTCGCGATGCGTCGCGTGATCGACTGCCCGCCAGGACCCCACCCGGTGTTTGGCTCTTGTGAGACACTCTGCGGATACTCGGTAATCAAGTGCGCTGACCAGGCTCCTTTCGATTTCCTCAGTTTGTAGAGAAGCGTTCGAAAGCCTAATCTAAACTCCTACCCGCGTCTGGGTCTCAAAAGGATCACAATTGCGAATTTGGTTTCTCCCCAATGAAAGTCTCAGGGGAGGTGCTGCTGAAGTGCATCAAGGTGCTTAACAGCGGTATTCCGGTCTTGGAGGATTGATAACTGATAAACGAAAAGTAACCACCTAAGACTAGCATGCCGATCCTGGTAGTTATATGTGTATACGAGTTGCTTGAGGCTCTGGCAAAGGTTGCTTTCGCCTTTGGCATTGCCTTATCTGGGCAGGTGGTGCAGGATCCAGGACACCTTCTGCAAGACGACAGCATCAGCAATCTGTGCAACAGATAATCTGAAGGTCCTATTTTATGAGGAGGATATAGACATTACTTTATACAAGAGTCTTGAATCAATAACCAAAAGATTATAAGACTTAACAACAGTTCATACTATCTGCATTACAGAGCGGATAAAGTTAATTCACGAGTGTGCATTCTAATAAAAAAGTTTTAAGTGGTGTAGTGGTAGCGCGCTCCGCCTACCACCCCAAAGAATCTGGGTGCAATTCCTGGGCAAACAAACATCAAAATTTTGAAAACAAGTATTTTCAATTAGTGTTTCCAAGCGGATTCGCCTCTCAGCAGTGATTTAGCACGCACTCCTTGTGTATTTCTGCAATGAAAAGCTTCTATGCGAAAACTCATCTGTCTTACAGATGCCGTTCGGAGTCAGTGTAAAATATGTAGGTCGCGTCCCGCCAAGACGCAAATTGGAAGAGAAGCTTGGCCTAAAATCTGTTCTAAGGTTATCGCGCCCCTAATTTATTTTTTATTTTTAACAGTTCTGAAGCTAGAAGGCGAGTGCGACCATACGTTACGCCTTATGCCGGCGTACTTGGTCAAAGATAGGGACACCCCAGCTTCCGGGGCCACACTTTGCACCAATGGTAACCAGGGATACAAAACTTTCATTTGCTGTGATGCCAGTTCTCGACACAGGATCTGGTGTAGCAGTTCTATATAAAATAGATATGGGTCCCTTTTTTCACTGTAAAAGAAATTTCAACTTATATATTTGTAACAATAAGCCTAATTTAATCTTTTCCAGTTCGAAAAGGTTCAATGGCTCGGAAGAAGTGCTTGTTCTTACGTTATCCTCAGACGATGGCTCGGCGGCAAGTCGCGGGTGTCAGACAAACCGACCTTACTTTCGATCGCGCCTTTAATCATACCTAAAGTGGTACTTTGGACTAGGCAATTGAAATTTAAAATTGTCACTTATACCATATGTCCACTTAGAGGTTTATGTGAGATTTAAAAAGCGAAAACTGATTCCTAGCTTGCTGAGCTTACGCTTGAGGGCACCTCTGGTCTATAGGATTCCTTTGACGCATATCTTTAATTCAAAAAGCAATAATCTTCCTAATCTTTCCTAACCCTTTTCGGGCCATTATCATAAAGAGCTACGCCTTACGCACTAAATAATTTCGCCTTGACCGATTCGTTGACTGTAGAACGAGAAACAATGACATGCAGGTTACTATTTTTATTTCTGTGGTAAATTTTACTGTATTAAAAATTCAAGACCTTTCGTTTTATTTTGTATCCTTTCTTGATAAAATAATGAATTGCGAAATTACTGAAAACATTTAAGATAAATTCCGTAATTGATCGATGGAAATAAGCAGTTTTAATACCGCCAACTCGTTATGGAGTATGAAAACAACAAATGATATTTACCAATTTGTAGAAGATGTCATGGGAATAAACTTAGTCTATAATTTAATATAAATCTGTTCATTGCAACAATCGCAGCCATAGAGGCCATATAAACATATTTATGTAAATTTGAATTGTTTATGCGATAAAGTTAGTTGGTAATAATTATTTTGACATATTTATGCGCGCTTTAGGAAATTGAAAAATTTATAATTAATTTGCTTACGTCGCATATGCAAATGAAATTTGTCCCATGAATAAAAGTTGAAATTTTATGAATTTATACGTTAAATATAACAAAAAAAAACTTTTGGTTAGTTGCATCGCAAATGAGCTTAGCGCAATTATTATGAAAAAACTCAAAACACTCATTAATTAAAACTTTTTAGAATTTAGTTTACCGCGTGACCTTGAATTAGTTAACGTGAACAAAACAAAATGTGAAATCAATGCCATAGTTCCGTTGGGCATTTAGGTATACAAATATCAAATTATATCGTTGCCGTCTTGTCAGAAACATTAATATGTCTATATAAAACAGTTGGGAGATGAAGTCTCAAAGTACTCCTTTTTAGTAAAGGTGTTGCCTAATGATTTTTTTTGTAATTTTCTACTTCCGTTTTTGCTTTTGATTTTTTTTCCGAATGTAATAATTAAATTTTCTTACCAACAGCCACTTTTGCTATAAATAATGACACTTTAAACTTTCTGAAACGTATGTCCAAATTACCCAAACTCAGTTTTATTCATTTTAACGAGGAGTGGCATCATTGAAAAATGTTATAAAAAATTTGCGTTTAAACAAGGCTTCTTCGAAACGAAGAGTTCAAGTACATTTATTTATGGAAAGCAGTTCAAACGTGTTCAAAATTTAAGTGTTGAAATATAAAATTAACGCGAATCGGGGGATAGTCTTTGGTTCTCTTTAATACTAGACTCCTAACTTTCGTCACTTTGACGAATACGAGCCACAAAGCTCATTGAGTCCTAGGGGCAAGCAGAGGTGTGCAATCGGAAAGTACATTACTTTGCTTGATAAAAGGCACTTCCGTTTTTTCTGATTTTCTTGTTGTCTTTTAAGGTATGGTTAAAAAAACTACGTAATGACAAAATCTATCGAAAAAAATATTTAAAAAATGCATTAAAGGCGAAAAACGAAATCATAATAATAAAAAATTCTAAAGATTTTTGATAATAGAAACTTATTTTTATTTACCTCTATATTAAGTCCCTTTCATGTTTGTCCCCTCATTTCCATACGAATTTTTGACCCACGGAAAAGTCTTTTTCGGTAACTTCGCGTTGAGCTAGACACTTGATACTTAGAACATAGTTCAGATCTGGGAGACATTACAATGCAGGTGAAAAAAATCCGCTAGGTGGCGCACGGATCGAGATATACAGAAAATTAATTTTAAAATGGAAATTTTGCGATCGACTTTTAACTAACTTCTCGATAATCCAGAGACTTGAAACTTAGCACATAGCTTGCGAGTCAATGGCACTACAATTCGAGGAAAACGAAATGCCGCCAGGTGGCAGACGAATTGAGATAAACGAAAATCCCTGAAAATCCCTGAAAAAAGCAGGAAATCTTGCGAATGATTTTTAAGTAACTTCCCGGTGAGCCAGAGACTTGAAAATTGGGCCGTGAGTCAGAACCAGGTGGCGCATGGATCGAGATATTAATAAACTTAGTTTTGATTTGGGAATCTTTCAATCCATTTTTAACTAACTTACCGGTGACCTAGAGACTTGAAACTTGGCACACAGTTCGAGGCTTGGCTACAATACAATCTGCAGAAAACAAAATTCCGCTTGGTGGCACGCTAAGTGAGATAACTACAAATCCTTGAAAAACGAGGGAAATCTTGCAATCGATTTTTGAATAACTTCCCGGTGAGCTGGAAATATGAAACTTAAGCCATAAGTCAGAACCGGGTGACAATGCAATATTTTATCAAAAAAATTCCGCTAGGATCGAGATATTAGGAAAATTAATTTTATTTTGGGAATCTTTCAATCCATTTTTAACTAACTTCCCGATTACCTAGAGACTTGAAACTTAGCACATAGTTAGAGGCCTGGTGACAATACAACGTATAGAAAACAAAGTTCCACTAGGTGGCGAGCTAGTCAAGATAACTGCAAATCCTTTAAAAACGGGGGGAATCTTGATATCGATTTTCGAGTAACTTCCAGATTAACTAAAGACATGAAACTTGGGCGGCAAGTCAGAACCCGGTGACAATGCAATATTTTATCAAAAAAATTCCGCTAGGTGGCGCATGGATCGAGCTATTAAGAAAACTAATTTTAAATTGGGAATCTTCCAATCGATTCTTAACTAACTTGCTGGATAGCTAGAGACTTTAAACCTGAAATATTGTTTAAAACTCGGTGACAGTGCAATGTTTCATCAAAAAAATTGAGCTACATAACGCACAAGTCGAACTATTTAGAAGATTAGGCCATACCTTCATGGCCATAGCCTCCTGAGTGTTGCAGGCGTTGTAGAATTCCACCTCGTTGAAGATCCAACTCAATGCACGTCCTTGCATACTTTTAGGCGTACCCGACTTTCACCACGATTCTTTTAGACTTTCAGGCGTATGCGAATTTCACCACGATTTTCAGCTGTGTAAATTAAGTAGCTGGCAAACGAGATGGAATTCTCTTGTTATGATGTTTTCGCCAGTGTTGTCAGCGAAAATTCCACTAATTCTCTTAAATCTTGCTATTTTGAACAAATAAAGATAAGAATTTTCACATAGGAATTACTTAAATTACTAATTAAAGTTGCAATTGCCTTTTTGTAGGTAATACTAAAAAATTGAAAATAAAAAGATGATAAAAAAATTTTAAGGACTACCTTTATATAAATGAAGTTTTAAATCCCAAAATTCTTTTACAAGAGCTATTGTTAAAGTTTTTTAGTCAAAATTCAACAAGACTAGGTCTGCATTAAAGGAAAAATTGTCTTCTATTTTTTGGTCCATTTATATAAAGGTAGTCCTTAAAATTTTTTATCATCTTTTCATACTCAGCTGAGCAGAGCTCACAGAGTATATTAACTTTGTTCGCATAACAATAATCCGTAAAGGCATAAACTAATCGAGATAGATATAGACTTCTATATATCAAAATGATCTGGGCGAAAAAAGAAATTCATTTAGCCATGTCCATCCGTCCGTCCGTCCGTCCGTAAACACGATAACTTGAGTAAACTTTGAGGTATCGTGATGAAATTTGGTATGTAGATTCCTGGGCGCTCATCTCAGATCGCTATTTAAAATGAACGAAATCGGACTACAACCACGCCCACTTTTTCGATATCGAAAATTTCGAAAAACCGAAAAAGTGCGATAATTCATTACCAAAGACGGATAAAGCGATGAAACTTGGTAGGTGGGTTGACCTTATGACGCAGAATAGAAAATTAGTAAAATTTTGGAAAATGGGCGTGGCACCGCCCACTTTTAACAGAAGGTAATTTAAAAGTTTTGCAAGCCGTAATTTGGCTGTCGTTCAAGATATCATGATGAAGCTTGGCAGGAACGTTACTGCTATAACTATATATGTTCTAAATAAAAATTAGCAAAATCGGATGACGAATACGCCCACTTAAAAAAAAAAAAATTTAAGTCAAATTTTAACAAAAAATTGAATATCTTTACAGTATATAAGTAAATTATGCCAACATTCAAATCCAGTAATGATGTGGTTCAACAAAATACAAAAATAAAACAAAATTTCAAAATGGGCGTGGCCCCGCCCTTTTTCATTTAATTCGTCTAGAATACTTTTAAGGCCATAAGTCGAACAAAAATTTACCAATCCTTGTGACATTTGGTAGGTGCATAGATTCTATGACGATAACTGTTTTCTGTGAAAATGGGGGAAATCGGTTGAAGCCACGCCCAGTTTTTATACACAGTCGGCCGTCTGTCCTTCCGCTCGGCCTTTAAAACGATAACTTGAGCAAAAATCGATATATCTTTACTAAACTTAGTTCACGTACTTATCTGAACTCACTTTATCTTGGTATAAAAAATGGCCGAAATCCGACTACTTCCACTTTTTTGATATCGAAAATTACGAAAAATGAAAAAAATGCCATAATTCTGTACCAAATATGAAAAAAAAGAAACATGGTAATTGGATTGGCTTATTGACGCAAAATATAACTTTAGAAAAAACTTTGTAAAATGGGTGTGACACCTACCATATTAAGTAGAAGAAAATGAAAAAGTTCTGCAGGGCGAAATCAAAAGCCCTTGGAATCTTGGCAGGAATATTGTTCGTGGTATTACATATATAAATAAATTAGCGGTACCCGACAAATGATTTTCTGGGTCACCCTGGCTCATATTTTGGTCCATATCTCGAAAACCCCTTCACATATGCAACTGAGGGCCACTCCCTTTTAAAACCCTCATTAATACCTTTAGTTTGATACCCATATCGTACAAACACATTCTAGAGTTACCCCTGGCCACCTTTGTGGCGACATCTCGAAAAGGCGTCCACCTATAGAACTAAAGCCCACCCCCTTTTAAAATATTCATTAGCACCTTTCATTTGATACCCATGTCGTACAAACACATTCTAGAGTCACCCCTGGTCCACTTTATGGCGATATCTCTAAAAGGCGTCCACCTATAGAACTATGGCCCACTCCCTTTTAAAATACTCTTTAATACCCTTCATTTGATACCCATATCGTACAAAGAGATTCTAGAGTCACCCCTGGTCCACCTTTATGGCGATGTCCCGAAATGACGTCCACCTATAGAACTATGGCCCACTCCCTTTTAAAATACTCTTTAATACCTTCTATTTGATATCCATATCATACAAACACATTCCAGGGTTACCCTATGTTCATTTTCCTACATGGTGATTTCCCTTTATTTTGTCTCCAAAGCTCTCAGATGAGTATGTAATGTTCGGTTACACCCGTACTTAGCCTTCCTTACTTGTTTTTAAATAAAAATAAAATTTTCGGGGCGTCCGACTTCACT
The DNA here is from genome assembly GCF_040869045.1 of Eurosta solidaginis. Lineage (NCBI taxonomy): Eukaryota > Metazoa > Arthropoda > Insecta > Diptera > Tephritidae > Eurosta > Eurosta solidaginis. Next base: position 109,249,072 of record NC_090319.1, read on the forward strand.
GTCGATTGGTCTACTTACTGAGCGTAGTCAAACAGATGTTTTTGCGGGAAATATTCAAACAAATTCTCTTGACTTGGCTTGACGTCAAAGAGTAGAACATACACTCGAACATTTGTACCGAATATCCCAGTAGATGGCGTATTGATCGGACCACTATATCATATATACCAACAGCCGATAAGAAAGGTTCTTTTGGAATATCTTCTTCAATTTATCAGCAAGAAGCTTCAAATCTCACCAAATGCTTTCGCATATGGCAAATATTGTTGTCTGAAAAAATCGTAGGGGTCTTTCATATATCTATATCTATCTATCTATCTATAAATCTTATCAAATAAAGTCGCTAAATTCCATGTATGCACATAACTTCACACAGAATGCTCCGATTTTAAAAAGGTTTTTTGCATTTGAAAGCTTAGCTACGTGAGATGGTACAGTTAATATAATTTGAAGGTACATATTATAGGGCCGTGGCAAATTCCCAAAATGTAGTAAAAAATCATAAAATTTTTGTTTACACAGCTATAACTCATAAACAGATGGATGGATTTAGTGAGTGGGGCTTGATGCGACACATACATACGTACATATATACCATTCGCTGCGTTATTTAACTTCTGGCGTAGGTTTACAGGTATGTTTGGATGTACATCACTACATGGTATAAAACAAAGTCGCTTTTTCTGTCCCTATGTGCCTTTGAATGCTTAAACCTTTAAAAATACGCAACGGATTTTGATGCACTTTTTTAATAGATAAAGAGTGATTGAAGAGGAAGTAACGGGTGAACATATTTGGCTGAAAATTGGTGGAGGGGTAGCTTAGAACCAGGAGACAGACATAGGCTAATTTTTATCCCGTTCTGGATAGGGTCTTGAGATCAAAACGTGGACCTGGGTACTCCTGGAATATGTTTGTACAATATTGGATCGAATGTAAGCTGTTTATGAGTACTTTGATACGGGGTATTTTTCGTACCCGCGTGTAACTAGGGTCTCGAGATATAAGCGAAAACGTGGACGCGGGTACCCCTGGAATGTGTTTATAGAATATGGTTAACGAATGAAAGCTGTTGATGAGTGCTTTAGTACAGGGTAGTTTTCATACCTATTGGTGACTGGGGTCTCGAGATTGAGACCAAAACGTGGACCCGGGTACCCCTAGAATGTGTTTATACAATATGGATAACAAACGAAAGCTGTTGATGAGTGCTTTAGTACAGGGTAGTTTTCATACCTATTTGTGAAGGGTCTCGATATATAGGCCAAAACGTGCATCAGGGTAACATTAGGATGTGTTTTTACATTAAATAAAAAAAAAAAATAAATAAATGTAAGACGAGATAACCTCCGAAGAGATCTAAGGCCGAGCTTCTCTTCCAATTAGCGTCGTGCTCTTCTTGATTTTCCCTACAAATCGGCCGGACGGGACCTACATGTTTTATGCCGACTCCGAACGGCATCTGCAAGGCAGATGAGTTTTCACTGAGAGCTTTTCATGGCAGAAATACACCCGGAGCGCTTGCCAAACACTGCCGAGGGGCGACCCCGCTTAGAAAAATTTTCTTCTAATTGAAAAACCTTATTTCTAAAATTTTGATGTTGCTTTGCCCGGGGTGTGAACCCAGGGCATACGGTGTGGTAGGCGGAGCACGCTACCATCACACTACGGTGGACATTATGGGTATCAAATTGAAGATGTTGATGAGTGCTTTAGTACAGAGTAATTTTTATACCGCTGGGTGACTAGGGTCTCAGATATGGGCAAAACCTGTACCCGGATACCCCTAGAATGTGTGTGTAATATGGATATCAAATGAAAGTTGTTGCTGAGAGGTTTAAAGTAATTTTCATTGTGATATTCGATTTAGTTGCATTAACCTGGCAAAACTGATAAATGTACATGCGAAGCCGAAATAAAGACATGAATTAATAATACCCACATAACTATTTACATACGTCCTATTCGATTTGCCTGGCAATAAAGGATGAAGAAGAATGGGAAAAACTTTAGAGAAGAGAAAAGAGAGAAGGAGACTCAGAAAGAGATAGAGTGAGACGAAAATAGAGATAGATGAAGCGAAAATACGGAGGGAGGAGTGAATAAAAGGATTAAGAAAAAGTGAGGAGGGGGCGGGGGGCAGAGTTAGACGGGAAAAGCTTATTAAAATGTATGGAGATAGACCAAATTTAGGGCAGAACAACGTCTGACGGGTCTGCTAGTGTAGTGTATAAAGAGAAAAGAATAAACGTTGACTTATAATTAATATTAAAAAAATTTTAAAATTTCTGAATTTGTGCAACGTTCTCAATTTGAACATTTTAAATAATAATTAAATTTGGTCTCTGTTTTTTTTCTCAGCGTGGTGAGGACTCAAATAGGACGGGTAAAGGTTTGATAACTCGGGTTAAGGACCACCTAAGTAGAACTATGTTTGTTTCCATTAAAAGAAAATGAAAGGGTGTTAGCATTTTTTTTTTTATAAATCTAACAATATTAAAACTAGTTGTACAAACTACGGAAGCATGAAACCACGTTCCGATCTAGAGTATGTATGTATGTACATGTTCATATGTTGTCATGCGAACAACAATGTGCTAAGCTAACGTATATTTTTCCATGGTTAACCACAAATTAAATTACATTGAAGTGTGCAAAGCATAAGACCAAAAGTCAACATAATGTCGCCAATGCGAAAAGCACACGAGCTAAGTCTTAGAAGTCATATTGGTATGTGCATTGCTAGCCGAGTCTCTAGCTAGGACAATCCTATACATACACGCACACCAGCATACACATTTCATTACGTGAACATAGACTCTGTAATGGATTTGTTTTGGATTTAAGTTGTTTAGTAGATTGAAAAGGACACATTTTACAGTCGCCAAAGCCGTAGAAAAATCCCATTTAATGTCATCACTGTTGTCAATGTTGGTTTTGCTCTGGTTTTACATTGTTGTACTATCCCCTCTCATTTGCTCTTAATGCTTCGTCCTAAGTAAAATAAAATGTAATCCGTTAAATGCTAACGTTAAATGTTTATCTCGTTATTATGAGTTGTAGTCGTAATGTTTGTATAAAAGTTTTTAGTAACAATAGCTGACTGTTACTTTAATTAGGCCCTCTGGTAAACAATGGCAAACACTTAGTGTAAAAAACGGTTAAAAAGACGGCCATTAGGAGGTTGCCATTTTATTATGTTTATACAACTTTTAAATTGCATTACTGCTCTATCAACTTTCACTTGTATTTATGTACAGTAAAATGTTTTCCGCCTTTTACAGAATCTCTTTAATTTATCCTTTTCATTTGTCCTTTTACAAAATAAATAATAGCTTGCTTTAATTTGCGTTATTTATTATGTAATATATAGTATTCGGACAACAGAGAAGTATTTCATTTGAAATGCTGAAAAGCATAACGACTTATCACTGACAGGAGCACTTAAATTAAATGTTGGATATGCAAAGCTTTATCATCAGGCAAAATAAATAAATAGAAAACTAAAATGCTTTTATTTCATGCAACAGAAAAATCTGCCATCACCAAATGAACTCTGAAATACCATTTGCTTGTGCTAGAATATAAAAAACTAACTAGAAGACTTGCATCAAATCCAGCGCCATAATTATAGAGTAACTGGAGGCAATTCCGTGTGAAGTTGCAAAAATAGTGTCAGTTGGAAAAGTAAACAAAAGCAAAACTGTTCAAGTGTGGAATATTGTGCTGTAGGAGAGTTGGAAAACTGTCTCCACTAGAGATGTGTGTTTGTGTATATAAATATTATATTTTGTTACGGACCTTTGAATCTATTTGAATTAAATATTGTTTGAATAAAATTTTTTAATTTTTTATTTTTATTAGATAAACAAACTTGTAGTTACAGTGATATCAAGTTCTGCAATATTAACGGGAGAGGAGGCCCTTGTACGGGTGAAGCGGAACATTGAGTACCTTGTCGTGACTCTATATGGTGTTACCCGAGGGTAATGCTATTACAAATATGGATGTAGCATCCATCGACGACGTCTGACAACCATGAGTGACTCGGTGTTTTAACGTGTGATGTAGTATCATTTCCGTAGAGCGTGTTTTGCACTAGTCCTGGAAACATACATGGAAACAAGTGCGTTAAAACAAGGTAGTACGGTCGTTGTGCCCATGTCGACGAACGTGTGGCTGCTATGCACATGAGGGCAAACTTCTTCAATACCCTTTATGTACGCCATGTACAGACTAAGGAGAAAGACGATGGGAGAAGCCCCCATTCTACAAGTGGTAGAGCGATGCCAAGTGCTGTCTTCGCCACATATAAAACTCGTGCTTGCGATATCAACCCCAGATTGGTGAAATTAAGCATTTTTTGGTCCTACTGTTGCAAAGTTGTGTCTACCTTACGAGTTGATGCTTATAGACACCGTCGCTACCCGAAACATGCTCATAACTAAGTGTAATCATAACAAGTAAAGGTGTCTAAGTTCGGGTGTAACCGAACATTATATGCTCAGCGTGAGCTTCAATTTCAAATTTCATTTCAGATAAATTACATTTCTACATAAGACGTGGCACCGCCCGTTAAAAAAAAAAATCTCCCCATTTCCTCTTACAACAAACTTGATAAGTGAAATATCATTGATTGAAAACTATTTTTTGCTAAGCTATAGCTTATTATTCTAGTCTACGACCCTTTTAAACTTGTTTTATATCTAAGTTGCCGTGGTCTTTAAACGATCCCGTCCATTTTTACTAGAACTATTTTCTACTCTAGTGAAAATTTGTGTACCCAATTTTATTACGATCCGTTAATTTTTCTTCGAGTTATGGCTCCTGAAACATAGAAAATTGCTTGTTAATAAAAGGGGCGGTGCCACACCCATGTTCAAAAATTTTAGTGTTTTGCAATTAGGTTAGGTTGAACTGGCCGGTCCATGAGGACCTCAAATAGACTGATTGAGTCCGTAGTGTTACCAGAAGTTTGTTTTAACGACCAAACTGAAAACCCCTATCAAAAACCAGGACCTATGTTATAAAATAGCTCCGTCCTCTTGGCAAATACTAGAAGCTTCCTAGGACTTAAGCCACTTGCTGCTTCTAGATTTGACAGCTGGAGTCTTAGCCTGGCAAGTGCAGGGCACGAGCACAGAATGTGCTCGATCGTTTCCTCCTCCAACCCGCACTTCCTACATCTGATATCGCTGACCAAGCCTAATTTAAAGGCATGTGACACCTATTATTATTAGCTTATTATTTTCGTCTACGACCCTTTTAAAAATCTTTTATATAAAAGTGGGCGTGGCCTTTAACCGATCTCGTCCATTTTTTCTAGAATCTTGCTTTAAGGAAAATATGTGCACACAATTTCATTACGACATGTTAATTTTTTTTCGAGTTACGGCTCCCGAAACATAGAAAATTGCTTAGTCATAAAAGGGGCGGCGCCACGCCCATTTTTTTAAATTTGAAGTTTTTCCTATTTATCGCTATAAATCCACTTGGGAAATGAAATACCATTGATATAAAGCTCTTTTTTGCAAAGATATAGCTTATTTTATTTGTCCACGACCCTTTTAGAGATTTTTTGTATAAAAGTGGGCGTGGTCCTTAACCGATTTCATTAATTTTTCTTCAAAGCATTCCTTACTATAAGGCAACCTCTCTACCGAATTTTGTTACGATGGGTTTAACGATTTTTGATTTATGATTAATAATATTTGTAAAATTGATTTCATCACAAGGGGGCGGTGCCACGCCCATTTTAAAATTTTTTATCAAGAGTATCAATATCAGTCCACAAAGCAAATTTCAACATTCTAGGTGTATTATTTACTAAATACTCAGGTTTTTTGTGTTTTCCAAAATGTTATATATATAAAAAGTGGGCGTGGTTATCATCCGATTTCGCTCATTTGCAATACCAATCTATTCCGGATAAGCTCGTGTACCAAATTTGGTGAAGATATCTCAATATTTACTCAAGTTATCGTGTTATCAAAGTTAATATACTCTGTGTGCAAAGCGCGCTGAGTATAAAAATGTTCAAAAGACTACATGGCTTTCATGACTGAAATATACTCGAAGTGTTTGCTAAACCACCGCCAAGGGACGACCCCGTTTAGAAAAACTGTTTTGTTTTTTTGCCCGGGACTTGAACCACTCTGGCCATGCAGAGAAGCGCAGTTAGTACTGTCTGTGTTGCCAAGTTCTACAATATCTCACTTATCTGTGTCCATATACAGACGAATGAGAAGGACGATAGGGAGAAGCACTCATTCTTAAAGCGCCTGGAATGCACATACCGAATGCTGTATCCGTCATCATAAACATACATGTCGTGCTTGCGACTTAAACGGCAAGTTTGAGGAAATAAGGGAATTTTCGGCCCTACAGTCGCAAGTTTGTACCTGTCTATGTATTGCACGTATTCTTTTGCATTTGCCATTAGCAAACCTCTCTGCATCCGACACAAGCTTTTGCAAAGCTATTGCGCCCCATACGTCGGGAGAGGTAAAATTAAAGCCTAAGTACGGAATCTTGATTCGAGATAAGTATTTACTTTTCACCTCCCCACCCACTTCAGAGTAGTACTTGCCTAGGCTTCCATTATTTTCGTACCCGCATATATTTCTGTACCCGCTGATTTCCAAATAGACTGAATCCTTCTAGGAGTTCGAATTTGTTTCTGTTCACAACAACGTGACTTCCATTGCGCAGGTTGTCTGATTCGCTGGTGACAACAATACTTGGTCTTGTACTACTCGCCTACACGGTTTTCTTTTTGTATGGTTGGAAGCATTCCTTTGTTTCTTGTAAAAGTTGTACATGAATCGTATGTATGTAAATTGTATGAAAACTCATTCAACATCAGTTCCTACAGCATTAGAAACTAATTAAAACTTTTGTAATCTAGCGATGGCCGTCATCTAAATTTTTTGGTCCTTTTTAACTTTTATCTATTTTTAACCGCAGTTCCAGCTATTTTATTTGTGGAGATTTACTTCCGTTGGCATGTTTATGATTTCGCAATTGTTCAAGACTCTGATGACACTGCCCTACATTTTAGAGCACGTAATTATAAAATTTAACTTTCGCGGTATTTTTTTGCGAATATGTAGAAATAGGATCAGCTATTAAAAAATTTTGATCAAAATGAATACAACACAATTTTTTGCAGTTGCTGCTGTGCATTTACATACTTATAAAGGCAAGGTTCAAATGTAATCAGTAGACACTACAGCAATCCCCACTGGGTTATGGGGCTAAAATTCGGTATCGCTTTTTTGTTTGTTGTATTGGAGAGTCAGTTGCAAAATCGGAATAGTTGACTTAACACGACAAAATGCTGATTTCTCGTAATATTTATGTTTTTCAGATCTTAAAATATTTGACTAAATGTATAAAATGTGATTAAAATCTACCAAATGTTTTCCTAGCCTTTTTTGAAAGGATGTTGTAAATCAATTTTAGCAAAAGAGTAAGCACGAACATGAAATATAAATATACATATATGTATATTGTAACCGTTTTCCGTTATGTTTTGGCAAATTTGATTGGGAGACGGTTAGAATATTTCGTCATGGAGGGTTTCTTGTTTGAACATTTCCATATTTTCCAGCAAGTCGTAGGCACTGGGCTTATTATTGTACATAATAGATTGATTGTTTTATTGATATTTGCTGAGGAGAATAGTGTTTTTGATCATAAGACTAGCAAAGTTTGAATTTGGTATGATAGTTGGTATATATGTGATTTTGTTGGGATCTAAAATGTGTTCCGAAACCATGTTCTTCTTTGTCTTATTTATTGGTACTGGCATACCTTGTATACGCTCGATGTGCGACCCTGTATCTATGATTTAAAGCTTATTAAATAAATGTAAGGCGTGATAGCCTCCGAAGAGATCTAAGGCCGAGCTTCTCTTCCAATTTGCGTCGTGCTCCTCTTGATTTTCCCTACAAATTGGCCGGACGGGACCTACATGTTTTATGCCGACTCCGAACGGCATCTGCAAGGCAGATGAGTTTTGACTGAGAGCTTTTCATGGCAGAAATACACCCGGAGCGCTTGTCAAACACTGCCGAGGGGCGACCCCGCTTAGAAAAAATTTCTTCTGATTAAAAACCCTTATTTCTAAAACTTTGATGTTGCTTTGCCCGGGGTGCGAACCCAGGGCATACGGTGTGGTAGGCGGAGCACGCTACCATCACACCACGGTGGCCGCTGATTTAAAGCTTACTAACAGAAAAATTGGTTTCTTGCTATCTTTAAAAAATAATTGATTTGGTCCATTCGGTTGCCGTACAAACTTATACAAATAAGCAAATTTTTAAACTATAATACTTATTATCATGAGAATTTTTTAAACTTATTATAATATTTTTCGTTTCAGGTATGTTCACAACCAAAATAACTTTGTCGAAAGAAAATTTACAGTTGCTAACCGTAAGTATGTAAAAACTATTTCCGTTTTATTAAAATCCACAGCTCACTTTCTGTTAGTTACTAATGAACTAAGGTTTAAGTAATCTTTAGCAATTTTAAAAATTAAGCTCATTAATATGTTTACCGCCTTTTAGAGAAATCGTTTTCCTTTCCGTCAGTAACAAGGAGTTTAAGACTTAAAAAATAATATAAATAAAACACATTCGGGGTTGGAATTCGTCTTCTATGAAGTGAAAATATATTTACATAATTTTTTTATAAATTTTTGTTTTCCTTTTACCACTTCACTTTTAATTCAAAAGCACGAAAGTACGAAATTTATTTCCTCTGTTGTTTCTAAGTGAAAGTGATGTTAAACTCGTCTTAATATCCCTTCTTGTGCCCATGGTATTCCTTTTTTCACGAAAATATTTAAATTTTCACACGGTGCTTACCTGCTTTTTCTATGTTTACCGTTTGATTTATTTCTTAAAACTATGTAAAATAAAATTTGCGCAGTGAATTAAAACTCTTTTTTCTATGCAACAAGAAAGAGAACCTGAACTACGATTTTGTTGTTTAGTTCAAAAAAAATAGAATTTTTTTTTGTAAAAAACTGACTGAATTAATAGTTCCTTACTTTCACATCTCAATGAAATTCCTGTAAACGCTAAAAAAGCGTACCTGTTTTTGTTACTGTAAAACCCTGAACATAGCTGATGGCATAATTAAAAGTTTTTATTGCGTATATTGCTTGTTATGCGCGAAGCTTTGCTTGTTTAGAAAACATAAAAGATACTCTCAAACTTAACTTAGTGTTGGTGCATTTTTGGTAACATATTTTCCATTTCAGTTCATATAGCGGTGGCAATAACAAAAACACAGCTAGCAGTTTGTATTACATTTGTACATTAGACCGCCCAGTATGAAAAAAGTATGTCAAATTTTTGGTGTTTTGTACAAAAAATGTCTCAAACATTCCATTCCGTGCAAGACCTACGAAATAATATAAATAAAACTTTGAGGGTCTATAAAAATGCAAAATAATGTTTTTTTTTATTTTTTCGGTAGTAGTGGTGGTAGTTAGTGTTTTCAGTCTTTTCCCAAGGCGGTCGGTTCTATGTACCGGAGCGACTCGGGATTTTTCCCGACCAAGGACTGACATTTCAGTGGAACCCCATTTAATTTGTTGCGTCCCTCCCACAAATTGTCATCCTCCCAGCGGCTCCTTGCAACGGGACTGCTCCATATTCTCTTGCTCCGGCAAGGTATCGAACCCAATCCGCATCTGCCGGAACATAATCTTTTTAGGACGGTCATACTCTTGTCAGTGTGTCTCGTGTAAGGGATGGTTGCATCGGAGAGGTTGTTCTGGGCTAGATCCCAAAACCAGACGTCCACGTAACTTCTATAAATCTTTTATGACTCCTTGCTGTTCACGCCCTAGGACGTCCCGTAGTCTGCGCCTTAGCGCCCCCCACTACCTTCCAGCAGCCCCACTGCTCAGCAAGCGGGAGCAATGCCGACCATCAGCCCTGCCCCCCCCCCCCCCCCCCCCCCCCCTCTTTGCTGGCAGCAATTGTGTAGGTCAGGGAAACATATTCTTAGTCCCTACCTCCCTTTGCACCGTTTGCCAGCACAGAATATACGTATATGTTTGCGACATCCGCCCAATGCAGCTCCTGCCATGGACGGTGCCACTTTCCTAGATGTTTTGGTCTCCGCGACGGCAACCCCTCGACAGTTTTCATTGCGCCATGTTGACAGGCCGCATACCCAAATACAGCGGGTACCCCAATGCTTACCCAAGTACGTCCAGTCCCAGGGCCACAACAGCAGTTGCGTCCTAGCCTTCCACAATCCAGGCGTAGTCACCCGTCGCTTACTCCCAGAGTGACGGCGTCTCCCCCTACGTACTTCAGAATTCTGCAGTTAAACTGTAATGGATTAACCGGGAAGATCACGGAGGTAGTCGATTTCATGAAGCGGCACAACATCCGCATTGCTGCGATTCAAGAGACTAAACTTACAGCAAGATCTGCACTGCAGACCTGTTCTGGGTATAATGTCCACAGAAGAGATCCCGAGAGCGGAAATGGAGGCGGCCTCGCGTTTATTATACACCACTCTGTGCAATATCATATATTTGATCCCGACATCGACCGCAGGGACAGTGTCTTAGAACGTCAAGGCTTATCTGTCCGGTCAGGCGATGCAAACCTAGAAATCATCAACATCTACATTCCTCCTGCCACCTGTTGCCCCAGTGGATATCGCCCTAATATCAGCGCCTTACTCACTGGCAAAAATCGCATTATCTTAGGCGATTTCAATGCCCAACACGATCTATGGCAATCAAACTTGCGGGTGGACAGTAGGGGAGATGCTGGCGGATCAAATAGAACAAACGACGTTCTGCACAATGAACGGAGCCGCCCCCACACGTATGGTAGGAAGCTGTCACAGCTCGCCGGATATTTCAATCGTGAGCGCAGAACTCGTAAACTGCGTCAACTGGCAGCCGATGGTAACATGGGCATCTGATCACCTATACTTATTTCGTTCGAGCGTACCGCCGACTTCATCGTTACTGAAAAACGCACTTTCATAAACTTTAAAAAAGGAAAGTGGGACGAATACAAATCCTTTACAGATAACTGCCTTGCTGCCCTCCCTATCCCGACTGATGCCTATCAAGGGGAGCGTGCTTTCCTCAAGGTCATTGAATCCGCCTCGGATCGTTTCATTCCCGCCGGTAGAATTCCCGAAATTCGGCCCACTTCCCGGCGGAGGCCGCAAATTTAGCGAGAGAACGTGACCTCATAAGACAGCTCGTTCCCGGCGACCCCCAAATAAGGGATATAAACCAACGCATCAGATTGCTTGTGGATGAACACAAGCGGATGAAATGGGAGGAGCACCTAAGTGGTTGTAACCTCTCTGCCGGTGTAGGTAAACTTTGGTCCACCGTAAAGTCCCTATAGAATCCGTCTAGGTACAATGACAAAGTTTCCATCGCCTTTGGCGATAAAGTGCTACCGGATGCGAAAAAATGCGCGAGCGCTTTCTGCCGACAATATATATATCCTTCTACGGTCGACAAAGATAGACGGAGGGCCAAGAGGCACGCACATAAACCTAAATTCAGCGCGTCACCAATTACCATCACCGCCAGAGAGGTTGAGGATGCCATCGGTCATGCTATACCATCCAAAGCAGTGGGCCCAGACGGCATAGCCATGCCGATGCTTAAAAGCCTAGGAAAATAGGGTTTCAAATATTTAGCACATGTCTTCAACCTGTCTCTTTCCACCTTTGTCATACCCGAATAATGGAAAATGGCCAAGGTGGGTCCAGTGCTAAAGCCTGGGAAACCAGCTAACATAGGAAAGTCATATCGCCCGATATCTCTCCTATCGCCAGTAGCCGAGACGCTTGAAGCCATTTTGCTCCCCTACTTCAAAGCAAATTTGCAGCTAGCCTGTCATCAGCATGGCTTCAGAAAACTCCATAGCACCACCACCGCGCTAAATGCCATCAGCACCCAGATAAATTGCGGTTTAAATCAAAACCCCCATCATAGAACAGTACTCGTTGCGCTAGACCTATCAAAAGCTTTTGATACGGTCAACCATGGCACGTTACTGCAAGACCTGGAAGGGTCTACCCTTCCCCCATGCCTTAAAAGGTGGACCGCAAATTGTCTTGGTGGTCTGCAGGCATCGGTGCAATTTAGAAATGAAACATCAAAACCAAGAAGAATTAAACAAGGGTTGGCACAGGGTGGTATCCTATCCCCACTTTTGTTTAATTTATACATATCTAATCTACTTTCGCCACCAGAAGGAGTTACTATCCTTTCCTACGCCGACGCCTGCGCAATAATGGCCACAGGCCCAGGCCCACAGATTGGTAAGCTTTGCAGCAGAATAGGCGGCTACCTCCCTGATCTCTCCACTTTTTTCGCCTCGCCTAACGTGGCATTATCACCGACTAAATCCTCCCCGGCCTTATTTACAACATGGACGTCCCAAATGTCGACCATTTTCAACATCCACGTCGATGGCACTACGCTACCGACTGTCTTACACCCCAAAATCTTGGGTGTGACGTTTTTATCAGGATCTAAATTTTAGTAAGCACGCAGCCACAATTGTTCCGAAAATCCAGAGCCGTAATAAAATCATCAAATCCCTTGCTGGCAGTACTTGGGGAAAAGACAAAGAAACGCTCATTACCACATACAAAGCAATTGGCCAGCCGATTGCATGCTACGCGTCCGCTATATGGTCGCCAAGCCTAAAAACTACCCACTGGAAGAAGCTACAGGCCTGCCAAAATACTGCTCTCAGAATCGACGCGGGCTGTCTTCTTATGTCCCCAGAACACCATCTACATAATGAGGCGAGAATACTCCCCATCAGGGAGAGAAATGAGATGCTAACCAAACGGTTCCTGTTGAATACCCAGAAACCTGGATATCCCAACAGACATCTGATTGATGAGCCAACACCGCCTAGGGGCTTAAGGAGTCATCTCCGTAAGCATTTTGAGGAAATACGGCACCTGAGAACTCAGCCGTATGAAGCAAAAAAACACAAGCAGGTCCTTGGTGAACTCCACAAACAGGCGTCGGACCTTTATGCCAGGAATTTCCCGGTGAATGCAGTACTCAAAGAACAGTACCCAAAACTTGCGGAAGAGGAACGCATACTCCCCAGGGAAACGCGAGTCACTCTAGCTCAACTTCGTTCTGGATACTGTAACAGGTTAAACTCTTACCTATCCAGAATCAACCCCGACATACAAAATGTATACCCCGCTTGCAATGTGTCCCCACATGACACCAACCATCTCTTTAATTGTAATGTGGAAACAACGCCTCTAACACCCATTTCATTATGGTCCACCCCTGTTGAAACAGCAAGTTTCCTTGGACTCCCGTTAGAGGATGTTGATGACAGTTTGTGATCGGTCGCAGCTGTTAGGTGGGGCGAAGCACTGCTACAACAACAACAACAACAACAACAGTGTTTTCAGTAGGGCTCTTCGAATAGTTTGATTAATCGAGTATTCCATTATGCGATATAAGCTTTTTGAATCTTTATAAATCGAATTTCACTTTGCGAGTAACTGTTTTATTTAGATTATTTGAATAATCGCAACTCAACGATAATTCGATTTTCAAAATCGTACTCTGATTATGTGTGAAGTGTTCATACAAAAAAATTACTTATACGCCATGCACGTACCACATATTTCTTCTTTGTTGAATCTTAGTTAATTTGATAGATTATCACATATTGAAATCTTGGATTGGTATGACTCAAAAATGGTGTTTTGCAGAACTTTCCGACTCCAGCAAGTGAAAAGTCTACAGCTTTTAAAATTTTTTGGAAACCGAATTGTGGTCATCGCAAATATCGCGTCATACCTGACATTTATACATTGAAAAGTACTCTCGAAATCGACCGAGATGCGATGACCCACGATCAGCATGAGAGCGTTGAACACCGATTTTTCGAAAAAGCTGTACGGAACTCAAAAAAATGTATCGCGTATTTTTGTCTGTGTATTGGCTCCAGGAATACGCGCACAGAGTATTTAATACAATTTCGCATCACTCTGTATGTATTACAAATGCATACGGTGTTGGCGGAACATATTTGAGTGCAAATAAACAAAATATGTCCCAGGAGTGGCAGTGTTAATAGCCAGTAACATATTACCAACATATTGGCGGCCGCCATGGTGTGATGGTAGCGTGTTCCGCCTACCACACCAAATACCCTGGGTTCACGCCCGGGCAAAGCAACATCAAAATTTTAGAAACAAGTTTTTTGCAATTAGAAGACAATTTTTCTAAGCGGGGTCGCCCCTCGGCAGTGTTTGGCAATCACTCCGAGTGTATTTCTGCCATGAAAAGCTCTCAGTGAAAACTCATCTGCCTTGCAGATGCCGTTCGGAGTCGGCATAAAACAAGTAGGTCCTGTCCCGCCAATTTGTAGGGAAAATTAAAAGGAGTACGACGCACATTGGAGGAGAAGCTCGGCCTTAAATCTCTTCCGAGGTTATCGCGCCTTTCATTTATTTTTTATAACATATTACCAATATCTTTTGTTTCAAAAACTTGTCAACACTAGTTTCGTAATTACTTTCAGAGTATTTCTATATAAATTCTGGTGTATTGCGGTATTTTACGGGATTACATACTAAAGGATTACATTAGGGATCATTAAATACCAGATATGTTCGGCATTATTTATGATTTGAATTTCGATATTATTTCAAATTCAGAAACATGTCCTAGTAACCGTCGCCGTTTGTAAACTTTGCAATTCTCCTCTAATATCAATAACAAAACAATTGTATAAAGCAATATGAGCAAGTCTCGCTAATTAAATACAGTTGATAATATTTCAAGTAATTTTGAAACTATTTCGAAAAAGCTAAGTTTCTCCACTTCTTAAAAAATAGTCCTGATATACATTTAAAGAATAACGAAAATTATGGCAAGACCAGACGGTTACTTCAGGGTATTAGTAATGTATGCAGCCGTTTGACTAAGCAGCTATTATAATATGTGGGGATAAAAATGTGACACTATCGCTAGTGTCGTTTGATCAAATCTTGATCGTTTGGGGGTCATTTTGGTATGATTTCATGATGATATTGTGGACTATTTTAGGCTTCTTACGGGACCTTTTTTGATCATTCCCGAAGTTATTCCCAAATTTCTCTCGCATGACCTCGAAACGACCCTGGAAGTACCCTGAAATAGTCCCCAGCATCATCACGAAATTACCCCGAAGTGATCCCCAAATGACCTCTGGAGAGTCCTTCAACGGATCATCAGCAAATGACCAAAAATTGAGCTCTAAATGACTTCCGAAGAAACAGGAACTAGTTCTTAAATTATCCCGAAATAACCCCAAAATGAGTCCGAAACGATCTCCCGATATTGCTACGAAGTGGTCCCCAAATGAGCTTTGTAGAACCCGGATATAGCTCCCGCGATCGTCAGGAAATGACCATAGGAGAACCGTGAAATAGTCACCAAATGATCCCGAAACAACCTTGAAATAACCCCGAAGTAGCCTCCAAAACCATCTCAAAACTAACCCGATGTGATCCCTATATGCCCTCAGAAGAATCCTGAAATAGTGCCCAAATCATCATGAAATTATCACAAATTGACCTCGAAATTACCCCCGAAATAGTCCCGAAAACTATTTTTATATGGACCTGATCTGACCCCAAAAACAGTACCTACTACCTCCCCGATATGACACCGAATAGTTCCTAATACCATTCGGAAACGTCAACGAGTGAGTGACGGAAATGACCACGGAAAGCAATGCCCTACCTTCCCCACTGCTCTGATACAGAAAGCATATCATTTGTAGTTACTATTTTGTTATTTGCTGCGCTCTAAAAAACGTCGTACCTCGTAGCACCACCCCAGCATTACTATCACTTTTCATGCAATGGCTCTACTCTATACTCTTTCATATTTAGCGCATACAAATACAAACTTTTGGTTGAAAATAAAAAATATTGGGAAACAATTTTAAAAATGATTTTGTCATAAAATGAGCATTATTTATATTTGTTTCGTAAAAGCTTGTGCTTTAGCCATTCAAAGTTATGATCAATACAAAATATGAGAATTTCACCATAGATTCGCAACTTTTTGCAAAGTAGGAAATTTTTTGAAAAACAAAGTATGGCGAAAATAAATCATGTTCTTAAACCTCTATCAAACAAGGTAACGATTTATGTTATGAAAAGCTGTTTTTTGTGGTCGGTCCGCAATCAATTTTTGTCCCTATTGAGTTTTTATGCTTAAAGTTTACCAATCTATATTTCAACGAGCAATTATTCGAATAATCGATGAGTTGAACTAATCGAATTCTGAAAATCGAATATGTGTACATAAGAGCATTCGAATCTCTCGAACATTCAATTGATCATATATCACGAACTCTAGGTTTTCGAAATATGAATTTCTCCTCCAGACTTCGGCAAATTACTGAGGGAGTATAGCAATTTTTGACGTTGGCATTTTTAATAAAGGAGATAATTGAAATTGAAATTTTTGTATTTTTGTATTTTTGTTTGGTTTTTCACTACGAACCGATTTCGTTTTTTACTGTTGCTTAAAATAAAGAGTACTCCACCTACAAAAACTGTGCAGGTCACTTTATGCTGCCACGTCAATTTTTATATTTTTTGTTTGCTTTGAAACTGTAGCGCGATTGCTCCTAAAAGCTTCAAAGCGAAAAAACGTGGAAAAATTTACATTGCCCCACAAAGTCACCAATAAATTTTTGTAGGAGTTTAATTGGGCTTTAGTTTGAGCAACACAAAAAAGAAATCGAAGCAGGCTCATATTTCGAAAAGTTGCAATATTGAACAAGTAACGAAGGCTAAGTTCGGGTGTAACCGAACATTACATACTAAGCTGAGAGCTTTGGAGACAAAATAAGGGAAAATTACCATTTAGCAAAATGAACCTAGGGTAACCCTGGAATGTGTTTGTATGACATGGGTTTCAAATGGAAGGTATTAAAAAGTATTTTAAAAGGGAGTGGGCCATAGTTCTATAGGTGGACGCCATTTCGCGATATCGCCATTAAGGTGGACCAGGGGTGACTCTCGAATGTGTGTTGTACGATATGGGTATCAAATGAAAGGTGTTAATGAGTATTTTAAAAGGGAGTGGGCCTCAGTTCTATAGGTGGACGCCTTTTCGAGATATCGTCATAAAGGTGGACCAGGGGTGACTAGAATGCGTTTGTACGATATGGGTATCATATTAAAGGTATTAGTGAAGGTTTTAAAAGGGAGTGGCCCTTAATTGCATATGTGAAGGGGTTTTCGAGGTATGGACCAAAATATGGGCCAGGGTGACCCAGAACATGATCTGTCGGGTACCGCTAATTTATTTATATATGTAATACCACGAACAGTATTCCTGCCAAGATTCCAAGGGCTTTTGATTTCGCCCTGCAGAACTTTTTCATTTTCTTCTACTTAATATGGTAGGTGTCACACCCATTTTACAAAGTTTTTTCAAAAGTTATATTTTCCGTCAATAAACCATTCGGATTTCGGGCATTTTTTATACCAAGATAAAGTGAGTTTAGATAAGTACGTGAACTAAGTTTATTAAAGATATATCGATTTTTGCTCAAGTTATCGTGTTAACGCCCGAGCGGAAGGACAAACGGTGGACTGTGTATAAAAACTGGGCGTGGTTTCAACCGATTTCGCCCATTTTCACGGAAAACAGTTATCGCCATAGAATCTATGCCCCTACCAAATGTCACAGGGATTGGTAAATTTTTGTTCGACTTATGGCATTAAAAGTATTCTAGACGAATTAAATGAAAAAGGGCGGAGCCACGCCCATTTTGAAATTTTTTTTCAGTTTTGCATTTTGTTGAAACATATCATTACTGGAGTTGAATGTTAACATAATTTACTTATATACTGTAAAGATAATAAATTTTTTGTTAAAATTTGACTTAAAAAAATTTTTTTTTTAGTGGGCGTGTTCGTCATCCGTTTTTGCTAATTTTTGTTTGGCACATACATAGTAATAGGAGTAACGTGCCTGCCAAATTTCATCATGATATCTTCAACGAGTGCCAAATTACAGCTTGCAAAACTTTTAAATTACCTTCTTTTAAAAGTGGGCGGTGCCACGCCCATTGTCCAAAATTTTACTAATTTTCTATTTAGCGTCATAAGGTCAACGCACCTACCAAGTTTCATCGCTTTAGTCGTCTTTGGTAATTTTTCGGTATCGATATCGAATATCGAAAAAGTGGGCGTGGTTGTAGTCCGATTTCATTCATTTTAAAAAGTGATCTTAGATGAGTGGCCGGGAACCTACGTTCCAAATTTCATCAAGATATCTCAAAATTTACTCAAGTTATCGTGTTTACGGACGGACGGACATGGCTAAATGAATTTCTTTTTTCGCCCAGATCATTTTGATATATAGAAGTCTATATCTATCTCGATTAGTTTATGCCGTTACGGATTACCGTTATGCGAGCAAAGTTAATATACTATGTGAGCTCTGCTCAGCTGAGTATAAAAAGTAGGAAAATTTTATTACAAAAATTGGTCAAACATTTTTTGTAAAATTCTTTTTTTGAAAACTATAAAAAAGCCCTTTAACAATCATTCGAACCTTTCTCTCAATATTTTTCGAAAAAAAAAAATCGCGAGGAAAAGAAGCCAATTTTCGACTCCCTGTATCATCGCAACCCGTTCATATTCCAATCACACCTTTTACACAGGTGATGTACCCTACAATCAGAGTTGACAAAATTTGTTCGAATAACGAATAAAATATAAATAAGTTTTTTTTGCTAATTTTTTTGTTGTTGTTAAAGAAATTTTATTTGAGTGACGAATAAATTATTTTGTTTGTTATTCGAAGAATAAACAAAAACGAAAAGAAACACTTGTTTTATTTCAACTAATATAGAAAATAATTTTGCTTACTTCATATTTAAATGAGTAGACTATTAGTTTTTGAAACAAATTTTTAATTGGCAAGTTATTCAAACATAAAAGGCAGTAACAAAAATTGTTTTATAGTTACTCCCACTGGCGGCTTTACTCCCAACTATTTCTTTGGAGTGAATCACCATTACTATAGCCTATTAAAACTAAGTTTAAACATAAACTACATGTTGCGAATATGTTGGCACATATATATGTACCATTTGATGCCCTGGTTGCCCTCAAGAAGATAGAAAGTGATAAAACCTAAACTTTGCCCGGACAGTCGAACGAAAGAACAAGTGTGCTACTACCCCAACATACATACTACTCCAACTGGCAATCGGACTAGCCGACAAAATTAAATTATGCGCTTAATCATAATAAACTCATAACAGTTATGCCTGGCAAAAAATTTTGATCTGAGCATATAAACGTCTGCAAATTTTCGCCGGCATTTTATAATTGTGTATCCAGGGTCCCATACAACTTTAGCATAAGTAAGTGCCTCGTCCACCTGTAAAATATTATTTGATTGCTGAAAAATATACGATTACTTAAGCAGCTTATGGATTCGAGGGTGGCATCTCTGGCCGCCGATAAAGGCGTCGTGTTTTTTGTTTGTGTCTAAACAAAACAAATGTTCAATTTAGATGTTCCGATCAGTGAGCTGCAATTATTCATCTTTTAAGGTTATTAGTGGACTAACCAAAAAATGAGTATTAGTGCGTACACAAACAAAGAATATCAAGCACTTATATCCACTAAAACACATTTACATAGTCATGCTTCGTAAAATGAAAACCGCTCATAAGCACGAAGCAGTTCAGTACTCAATTGTCTTATTGAGCAAGAAAGTCAACTGTGTTATACGAAAACACTAATTGGAATAAGTAAGACTACAGTGCAATAAAATGAATATAGTCATATCAGTCTTCTGAAGCTAGCAACACAACGAAGTACACGAAACTAAACTGAATACAGCGCTAAAGGAAAACCGTTAACAAACGAAGTATACAGTGTATTACACATGAATCCAACGTGCTACTGAGTTAAAGCGAGTATGATTTCAGTTTATACTCAACAATGTCATATATGTATGGGACATATGTGTTGCGGGGCACTCGTATGTATTTTCTATTTTATGTGCTAGTCACTCATAGTATTTTTCTGTACTTGACTAAGTACACATTTAGACACAATTTTTTGGCTTATGACTAAGTGCACTAATTTTATTAGTACTCAAAGCAGATCTCCGGTTCCGATATTATTAAATTTATATTTCGAGCTTTTATTTTATAGCAGAAAAACGGTTTCTTTTAAATTGCCAATATCTTCATGCACCGTTCGCGTGACCATTTGATGTGTTGTGGTTTATGTATATACGCTTTACTTATAACAGCTTTATCATTATTGTTGGCTGTGTCCCATTGATTTCGAATTCAAAACACATTGCGAGCATATTGTATTAGCACAATAAAAGTATTGCCGGTGTTACATACGAAGTATGTGCATATGTATATAAAATAATAATAGTTACTCATACGACATGGCTGGCAATTTCAAATTAATACACTTTTTTTAAATAAATGAACATGGTGTTTGGATACCAACTCTTAACTATTTTAAGAATGCATTACGTGGCTACATTCAAAAATGAGTTTCGCTTTCCCTCTTCTCTCTCTATATCACTCTCGACCGCACTATCCTCCATTTTTCTTCTTATTCTTATCTCCACGCTCGCTCCCCCTCGAACTCTCACTTCCACTTCCTCTCTCCCTCCCCCACCCATTCATAGATAGAATCTCTATACAAAATTGTGGATACCTCATTCAAATAATTGCGGAGATAAGACGAATTAAAATTTTTCCTAATAGGGGCGTGGTAGGGCCTACTTTTGGAAACACAAAAAAAAAAAGTTATCGAAATCGTTCAAGACGTTTTTGAGTTATAGCGAGACTCACGCACAGCATTTCACTTTTATATATATAAAGTTGATGCTCTCAAGAGTAAACTCTAAGCTTAAACATTCTCATCTACACACATCCTATTACAAATTGAGACGATATAATGACAGTACAATATAATGTCAGTACAATATTAAGAAATTATGCAATTGATTTTTGGGTTACGTCCCATGGAACCAGAGAGAAATTATGTACATAGGGCAGAACTCGATGACAATCCAAAATGAATTAAAGAGATGAAACATGAAACTTCGAACATAGCTTAAAGCTCTATTAAAATGCAATATTTAGGATAAACAATTCTTCTAGATGAGGAGATTGAGAGCAGAGTTTTCACTCAAACATTAAATCAAAATAGCTCTGGAATTGTGAGTCCGAATAACGACATATGTGAACTAGAGACTTCACGTACAAGTTGGATTTCGAATTTGTCATAATTTGTATAAATAGTTTGGTAGTTTCATTTTTATAAACTGAGTGAAGAAAAGATTTCGATACGAATCGTAACACACGATACGGGCCCAGGTGAAATCTTGCAATCAATTTTTGAGAAGTTCTCATTGAGCTTTAACTTAGTTCAGGGCATCAAAACAATTCAACAAAAGGAGAAAAAAAGTTTACAACATTTAAATAAAACAAGTAAGGACGGGACAGTCTTCGGCTGTGGCGAAGACTTCATACCTTTCATGAATGGGGTTGAACAATAATCTTATCCCGTTCGTAATCTCCAAATAATCGGATGTATAAGATAAGAAATATATAGTGAACAGATGTACATACCTAAAACATATTTTTAAGATAAATATAAAATAAAAAATGGCAAAAAACCCCCTTATCCGAACGATCGGTTGTATGGGATATATGTTATATATAGCTCCGATTGAAATGATTTTTACAGGAAATCTTCTATGATATATTAAAATATATATCACTGAGTTTCACGTTTACACTTTCTAAATTAAAGGAGAAATGGCCAAAAATCTTTCTATCTGAATGATCGGTTGTATGGGATATAACTATATATATAGCTCCGATCAAAGTCATTTTTTCAGCATATCTTCTATGATATATTGGAGTATATATCACCGAGTTTCACATTTATACATTCTAAATTGCGGCAGGAATGACCAAAATCGTCTTATATGAACGATCGGTTATATGGGAGATATATGTTATAGTGGTCCGATCCTACCGGATCCGACAAATGTCTAATATAATACCAAAATACATCCTTGTGCCAAATTCGATTGAGACGGACGGACGGACAGACGGACATGGCTATACCAACTCAGTTCGTCGCCCTGATCAATTCGGTATACTTAATGGTGAGTCTATCTTCTATATTTCTCAACGTTACAAACATCGGACCAAAGTTAATATACCATTTCATGTTCATGAAATGTATAAAAAATCATAAGATATTAAGAATATTGGGGGCAGTTTATAATTTACATTCCGATGAATAAAAGTTTCGCTAGAGGTCGCATGGGTCTACACAATTTCCCGATGGAAGAGGTTAATTGGTGTTCAAAGTAGTCATTTGGATTTATTTATTTATTTATTTATTTATTTATTTATTCATATTATAGTCTAGGACAATCAGAACCTCCTTACAGACTATTTACTAATATATCTTAACTAATATATATAAAATATTCAAATAATTTCATTCAATAGCAGTTTAAACCTAAATTTATTTAATGCAAAATCAATATCTATAGAATACAGCAAATTAAACTCCCTCATTGCCCTAGCAATTGGAGAGTTGGAAGCATAAGTCGTTCTAAATCTATCTAACCAGAAAAAATCGTGACATCGAAGGGTTCGCGATGGTACATTGAACCGTATACGTTCTAAAAGATAGGGCGAGTCAACCGTCCCATTGATGATATCATATAAAAATGTCAATGAAAGCATTGATCTTCTACTCACTAAAGATTTAAGGTTAATTAAAAGACACCTAGAACTGTATGTTGGAACAGGGTCTTGAAAACGCAAAGACCGGAGGGCAAATCGCAAAAATATTTTTTGAATACGCTCAAGTCGGTCTATATGGCAGGCATGGTACGGCCTCCAAATGAAAACAGCATATTCTAGTTTAGACCGCACTAGGGTTGTAAATAAAAGTTTTAAAGTATAAGGATCACTAAAATCCATACTGAAACGGCGAATGAACGCAAGTGTGGAATAAGACTTCGCAATGACATAATTAATCTGACTGTGGAATAGAAACTTCGCATCAAAGACTACACCAAGATCTGATATTTCATCAACAACCGTCAGCGTAGAGTCCCCAATATGATACGAAACAGGAAGAACATTTCGAGTTTTAGCAAAGGTAATACTAAAACATTTACTTATATTTAAAAGCAGACGATTCCGTTTACACCAGTCCATTACGTTATCAAGATCAGCTTGGAGCATAGTGGACTCAGATTGAGTCGTGATTGATGCAAAAATTTTCAAGTCATCAGCAAACAATAAGAATTCAGCATAACTGAAACAATGACGTATGTCATTAATAAAGATAACAAATAATAAGGGACCCAACACGCTCCCTTATGGTACACCAGAATTGGCAGTAAACGACCGCGAAGAAATACCATCTACCACAACAACACAGCTACGATCTGCCAAGTAAGATCTCACCCAAGATAGCATACTAGAATGGAAGCCGAAGCCAGCAAGTTTAGATATTAGTAATGAATGGTTGACTTTGTCAAAAGCCTTCGAAAAATCGGTATAGATAGTATCAACTTGCGCTCTCCTATTAAATGAAGAAATACAGTATTCAGAAAATACTGCTAGATTAGTTACAGTTGATCTGCCAGGCATAAATCCATGCTGATTAGGTGAAATCAAGGTCTTTACTGCGAAGAATATTTTATCCTTAACTACAATTTCAAACAATTTCGAGACAGTGGAAAGTTTAGAAATAGGACGGTAGTTGGCAACATTACTTTTATTACCACTCTTGAATATCGGGGTAATAGACGTTACCTTCCAAGCGTTTATGAAATCTCCATTCCTGAGAGATTTATTAAAAATTAATAAGATTGGATACGCAACTGCTGCAATATTTTTAAACAAAAAAGAACAGAACCCATCTACGTCCATTTGCACTGACGACTTGATCACCGAGATGCCACAAATGACATCTTCAAGAGTCAGGGACAATTGACCAAAATTAATAGGGGTGTCATTTTCCGTATCTAGTTCCTCGGTGAGAAACGTCCCAGTCTCAAAATTCGCCCCGAAAAAATCAGCAAAGAGGTTGACAGCTTCGCCGAGGGAATACGCAGATTTTCCATTGTAAGAAACTTTAGATGGGATACTTGCACACGACTTTTTAGCCTTAACGTAACGCCAAAAAGATTTAGGGTTTAACTTAATATTCCTTTCAAATTTAGCAACATACTCTTTATGAAGTTTCTTACTCAAAGATTTAAACTTACTTGAGTATAATAAATATTTATCCTTATGAAGACGCATCTTCGATAATTTATACCTTTTAAAAAACTTATTCCTTAAATTTTTAAGTCTTTTCAACTTTCTTGTATACCAAGGTATTTTGTAACATTTCCTTTTCACTCGAGGAATTAAAGTGGAGCAAATTTCATTGACTTTAACTTTGAAAAGATCAAAGCATTCATTTACACTCTTCCCAGAAAATATAGTATCCCAATCATGCAAATTGATTCTATCGCTAATGGCATTAAAGTTGCAATTTTTGAAACAGTAATTAACCGGTAGCAAATCTAAGTCGACATTTCTAAATTCGTAAAACTCCAGTTGCAGGACAAGAGGAACATGATGCAAGCCGGGGCATGACAGAGGATCGAGACATTCTTCCAAAGAAAAACTCATATCTTCACTTAAAAAAATTAGATCCAATGTTTTAAACAGTTTATTTAAAATTGAATTAATTTGAGTAAGATTGACGCTTAATAAGTTGTCAACAACATACGTTTCGGAAAAGCTAGTTACATTGTTGGGGTACAAAGTTAAACTCTCACCCACTGGCGCCCAGCTCACATCTCCTATATTGAAATCACCTAAAATACAAAAATTACACTCTGATTTCGTAGAAACTAAGTCTATAAGATTATCAGTATGTGCTTTATACAAACTGTCAATACTACCAGGCGGAATGTAAGATACACATATAAAGAGTGTCGACGACCCATTGACACATACACACAGTTGATCCAACCGAGTGTCCTCATTCTGCAGTGAAATAGATGATGAGTGATATTTACGCCGAACAGCAATTAAAGTACCACCTCCTCGGGACAGGCCAGTTTTTAACGTATCTCGATCTTTTCTATATACGTTGTACATTTCGGGATCAAAATACTCGTTGTCATAGAAATTTTCATTTAGCCAGGTTTCCACGAAAACGTAAACATCATAACCCAATAGTGAACTAAATTCATATACTGCTTTAGACTTAGTTCTAAGCCCAGAAGCATTTTCATAATATATACTAAACGGCAAAGAGTTCGGTTTGAAATTCAGGGATGTTGCTACACCACTTGTTGAGTTGCACCGCCCCTTGGAAAAAAACGGAACGGCCGTAGAATTACATTAACAGGCCAGATGTTCGCATCAATAACTTTGTTGTAATAAGATTCCGATACGCCTAGTTTAAAACTGACTCGCCTTAGTTCGGACAGATTGGTACCACTTTTTACGAGCTTGTCGCATTTCAAATAAGTTTTACCAATGCCAGAATGTTTCGTGACATAGCTTAAAATATCATCCTCGGTCACTTTGGGCAAGAACGATGAGACGTGCAGCCACTTCATACTCGAAGCTACACACAGTTCCGAGTTGGTATTTACGCCAAGAACCAGTGGCTTACTTAGATTCTTCTTGGCACTCCTCCCTACCAGTAAAGGTGCAGGAACATTATCATTATTCTGCGTGTTACTCACAGTATGAGCATCCCGCAGTCCAAAATTTGCAGTTGATGGGTTATTATTTTGGGCTACCACCGTAGCGAAACTCATTGGCAACGAAGTATTAGTACCAGTGGCACAAGTAGTAGAAGAGGTAGTAGTGTTGATAGACACAGAGGCAGTAGAAAGTGGCACCGAAGCAGCGGAAACATTCGTTAATACTGGTTTAGTTTTGCTTTTCTTACTACCCTTCACAGTCGGACTAGAGTTAGTACGGTTCGCACCAAGTTTATTATCTGCACCCTTTGAAATAAACGGCTGGGTATTATTATTCGGTAAATGTATGTCTCTGACATTATTATGTTCAGTCGCATTACCTTTTAGCAAAGACTGAGTGAGAGAGTTATTTGTCAACACGGTCATGCTATTAATAGACGTATCAACAGTATTTGATTTTGGTACGCCAGCAACATCATCGGCAGCAGCAGCGACAGCATCCCGCATAACCAAAGAGCAAGCAGCAGGAACATTAACATTATCAGACAACTCTTTTTGTTTGTTTACATTAAGAGCATTGTCCGAAACCAGCTTAAGCAAATCGACTACAGCCTTTCTCAAATCTACTATTTCCGACTTAAGAGAAGTTATAACAGCATCTCTGTCTTGTAGGTTTGTGGACAATAACTTAAATTCGGCACATAAAGCATCAAACTTTCGTGATAACTTTTTATTGTCATCACGAAAGAAGCGTAAAGAGGAATGCATATTAGCATCTTCTGCATGCAAACCATCCAGTTCATTGTCCACAGTGGGTTTCGCATTATTTATATTGTTTGTATTGTTTGTGTTCAATGAAGAACTTTCAAGTGGTCGTTCACACGATACAACGGGTGATACAGGCGGGCGGAGAGATGAGCGACGCTCTGCCATGCACTTCTCACACAAAAAAGATTTACCTGCCGAGAGCAAATAGTCAACATCGGTTTGCACAAAACCAACACAATGCAAGTGAAAAATTTCTTTGCACTTTGCACACTGAATTTTTGGATCTATGCGATCAACTTTTTGTTTGCACACACAAGGCATTTTAATATTAAATGAATATTCGATTAACTAGACAGCGGTTAGCGTCAATAAAGTTTATACACCAAGAGTCAATATGCAATTGCACGACAATTGGTCACAAAATTACGCGATTAAAGACGGTTTATTATGATAAAATTCACCATAATGCGGAGCAAAGAAAAAACACGTCCGCACTCCACGAATATAAATCAATGTTTTTTGTTTGTTAAAAGCGTTAATTGGATTTTAGTACTATCAGTTGGATTGTAGAAAGCGACAAGCTAAAAAATATGGCAGGATTAGAAAAAATACGCGAGATCACGTTCGTGCGAA
The DNA here is from genome assembly GCF_040869045.1 of Eurosta solidaginis. NCBI lineage: Eukaryota > Metazoa > Arthropoda > Insecta > Diptera > Tephritidae > Eurosta > Eurosta solidaginis. Next base: position 109,276,277 of record NC_090319.1, read on the forward strand.
TTGCATTTCAATTAAATTAAACCACTTGAAAGCCATAGTCTTGGGAAAAGTAGTAACATCGAGCTAAAGGGAAGGACGCTAAAACGTTAATTAGCACAACAAAAAAATATGACCGTTTGAATAGGAATCACTTCAATTATCTTATTACGCTTGTATGCAGAACTGTAGTAATATTCGCTTGATTTATTTTTATTATTATAAAAAGTTTAATAAATAAATCAAAAATAACTGTAAATATTTCCAATTTTGAGGATTTCTTGTTGTATGTTTTACTGCAGCGTATGAAATCGAGCTAAAGTACTAATAATTCAAATTAATAAATGTTTGTTTACTGAAACCAGGCGATAAAAGAGTGCGAATGCATGCCTTGCCTCCGTTTATTTTATAAATGTGTTAAGGCGCGATAACCTCCGAAGAGATTTTAGGCCGAGTTTCTCTTCCAGTTTGCGTCGTGCAAATTATTTTTAATACAAATTGCCGGGCCGGGACCTACTTGTCCTATGCCGACTTTGAACGGCATCTGCAAGGTAAAAACACTCGGAGTGATTGCCAAACACTGCCCAGGGGCGGCCCCGCTTAGAAAAACTTTCTTCTAATTGAAAAAAACTTGTCTCTGAAATTTTGATGATGCTTTGCCCGGGGCGTGAACCTAGCATCTTCGGTATGGTAGGTGGAGCACAGGGTACACAGGGTACATTTTTTACCCTGCATAAAATGACGGTGTGGCAATGTAACTCTGCTAAACTAGCTGCTCGTGACAGACCGTTTATTTTCAGAAATTCACAAATTTTTGGCGACGAAAATTGAAATATAGCAACTAATTGCTAATGAATCTTTAGATGTTTATTATTTATTGACTGCGTGCTTGTGAGAATCATTTATGTTCTTTTCTTGCACTATAAAAGTTGCCAATTTTTAGCAGTAAGAGTAACTTTATTACAGTTCTACCATTTATTTTGTTTTTTTAGAAAAGAAACGCTATTAGATACAAACATTTTGATGTGTCTGTGTAGCTTTCAAATCCTGATATTTAGGAGAATCGATTGGTAAAAAATTTGTTAACTCGTACCCTTAAAAAAGTGCGGTTTTAACTTTTATTCCTGGACTTTTGTGAAAAAAGTCCGAAAAAGGGACGCATGATTCGTCATCATAGCATTTTCATCCGCGAGAACTTGAACCTTCACCTAGCACATTTTTTTCAGCCGGACTTTTTCGTTTTAAAAATAAAACAAAACAAGTAAGGAAGGCTAAGTTCGGGTGTAACCGAACATTACATACTCAGCTGAGAGCTTTGGAGACAAAATAAGGGAACATCACCATGTAGGAAAATGAACCTAGGGTAACCCTGGAATGTGTTTGTATGAAATGGGTATCAAATGGAAGGTATTAAAGAGTATTTTTAAAGGGAGTGGGCCTTCGTTCTGTAGGTGGACGCCTTTTTGAGATATCGCCATAAAGGTGGACCAGGGGTGACTATAGAATGTGTTGGTTCGATATGGGTATCAAATTAAAGGTATTAATGAGGGTTCTAAAAGGGAGTGGCCCTTAGTTGTATATGTGAAAGCGTTTTCGAGATATCGACCAAAATGTGGACCAGGGTGACCCAGAACATCATCTGTCGGGTACCGCTAATTTATTTATATATCTAATACCACGAACAGTATTTCTGCCAAGATTCCAAGGGCTTTTGATTTCTCCCTGCAGAACTTTTTCATTTTATTCTACTTAATATGGAAGGTGTCAAACCCATTTTACAAAGTTTTTTCTAAAGTTATATTTTGCGTCAATAGACCAATCAAATTACAATGTTTCATCCCTTTTTTCATATTTGGTATAGAATTATGGCATTTTTTTAATTTTTCGTAATTTTCGATATCGAAAAAGTGGGCGTGGTCATAGTCGGATTTCGGCCATTTTTTATACCAAGACAAAGTGAGTTCAGATAAGTACGTGAACTAAGTTTAGTAAAGATATATCGATTTTTGCTCAAGTTATCCTGTTAACGGCCGAGCGGAAGGACAGACGGTCGGCTGTGTATAAAAACTGGGCGTGGCTTCAACCGATTTTCACGGAAAACAGTTATCGTTATAGAATCTATGGCCCTACCAAATTTCACAAGGATTGCTTAATTTTTGTTCAACTTATGGCATTAAAAGTATTCTAGACAAAGTAAATGAAAAAGGGCGGAGCCACGCCCATTTTGAAATTTTCTTTGTATTTTTTGTATTTTGTTGCACCATATCGTTACTGGAGTTGAATATTAACATAATTTACTTATATACTGTAAAGATATTAAATTTTTTGTTATAATTTGACTTAAAAAAATATTTGTGTTTTTGTGTTCGTCATCCGATTTTGCTAATTTTTATTTAGCACACATATAGGAATAGGAGTAACGCTCTTGCCAAATTTCATCATGATATTTCAACGGCTGCCAAATTACGGCTTGCAAAACTTTCAAATTACCTTATTTCAAAAGTGGGTGGTGCCACGCCCATTGTCCAAAATTTTACTAATTTTCTATTCTACGTCATAAGGTCAATCCATCTACCAAGTGTCATCGCTTTATCCGTCTTTGGTAATGAATTATCGCACTTTTTGAGTTTTTCGCAATTTTCGATATCGAAAAATTTGGCGTGGTTATAGTCCGATTTCGTTCGTTTTAAATAGCGATCTGAGATGAGTGCGCAGGAACCTGCATACCAAATTTCATCACGATACCTCAAAATTTACTCAAGTTGTCGTGTTTACGGACGGACGGACAGACATGGCTAAATAAATTTCTTTTTTCGCCCAGATCATTTTGATATATAGAAGTCTATATATATCTCGATTAGTTTATGCAGATACGGATTACCGTTATACGAACAAAGTTAATATACTCAGTGAGCTCTGCTCAGCTGAGTATAACAACTATAAAACGGTATCCCTTATTAAAATCATTGAACACACAGTTGAATATTTTTAGTACCATTTCTCAACTTAAATAAAAATTTCTTTCCATCCTCTTTTGCAGACAAATTCTAATTAATTTCGGTATTGTTTACCTATCACGTACGATCGTATGTAACAACCCGTGTGAAACGCACCATCGCCAATCATATCCCCGCCAAAACATTGTAGATACAATTTTCTTCCACTAATGCAGCAGTTACTCACGAACGTACGTACCAAAAACGTGTCAGCTGACACGACCTATCTTATGAGTATGCAATGTAAACGAAAACTCACCGACGTGCAACGCCCGCACGTACGTAGCCCGGAACGTAGAAATCAAAACAATTTTGATTTTTTCCGTAAGAACGTGTCAGCTGATCGCTCTCTCACTAGACAGAGTTGCCGAGTAAACTTTTGACCGTTTGCAGTTTCATGCTAAAACACCTAATTCAAGTTTGAAAAATTGTAAAAATAATTCGAAATAATTATGTAAAAGTGCAGATTATAAATATGTGATCTATTTATATTTATTTAATATTAATTCCAGCCTTTTACAACATCAAAAATTAAATTGGAAAAAGTTGATGTTTCCATAAGCATGCATGCAAAATGGTCAATGGCAACAGTGCTTATCTGTAAACAATACACACACAAATATGTTATGTACATGTACACAGACGCACACATTGATTCCTACGGGCTTGAAGGTTCGCTCAAACGTGTTTCGTACGACAAACGTCCCTACGTACGGCACACGTTGGTGGGTAATTGCCGCTTAAGTCGGAAATAACAGTAAACAAGTTCTGCTGAAACATTTGCTAATGTTGTGTGTTTGGTAGTGAAGTCTTTATTAGCACCTTAAATTTTGCTCCAAAAATAACTAAATTTCCCTATTAAGTTTTATCTCGCACTAAAAGCGTCCTCTATCAAATTATCTTACGATTTTTTATATATCCAGTTTTTTTCTTCATTGTGTAGAATTAGTCAATTTGATATAAGGAACGTTGATAATTTTGGTGTGAAATACAATCTAATGTTAAATTGGATGTGAAAAGTTGAATGGGAATAAGTTTGTGCATACCCAGCACAGGCAATAAAAACAAATTTAACGAAGTCAATTTACACTTTCAACGCCCCGCTTAGGGGTGGTGACCTATTAACGGTGGTGGGAGTGCTTCATACTAAAGTTGGGCGGAATTTAAGTGACTTTTTTTATACACTTACATAAATAAAAACATACATTCTTTATACATGCGTACTTATATTGGATAAGTTTGTTGGAATTTTGAGAAAGCAAACATCTAATACCTTGAGCGAAAATGCTCTTTTCATTTCGAGTTTGTATTTCGAATTAATACCAACTGAGGTTTCTTCACACGCACGTATGTATATTTGTTCGTGTAATCATTTACGCATGTATGAGAGCACCCAGTTAACATTTTGCTTTAACTTGAAGCTGAAGATCATTTGAAATTTAAATATTCGTTTTAAATATCTTACACCTAGATTAAAACATCGATCAACTCAAAAAAGCGCAATGTTTAGAAAACGCGAAAAACTGACTGATTCTCCTTTGAAATTTTTATTTTTTACAAAACTGTTTCTCGCTGACCAGTGGAAGTATTAGTAAATCGAGTATACAGTCCCAAAGGTATTGAATTGAAAAACCCGGAGGTACTCATTCGAGATATTCAAATTTCTTAAATTCAGTTGAAACAAGACCGGAACTGAATCCAATTGGATTCGGCTCTTCAAGCCGTACACGAGCTAAAATAAGACGTTTCTAAAATTAATAAAATACCAAGCTATAAATAACTATAAATAAAGTTTTGTAAGACATTTTTGTTGTAGTTTATTGGACACAAAATTGTCCTAGTGCCTTTTACCCGGAGAAAAAATCTATTCATGCCAGAACGATCCCTGGGTGGCACTAGTATCCGATTTGCAATAGTAGCAAAATACCTAGAGGTTAGACTGGACAGAACCTTCAGGTGCAATGCTCATCTAGACGCTGCCTTAAACAAAGATCAAGAGCTTTCTTCACTTGCTCGCGACTCTGTGGCAAAACATGAAGGGTTATCTTTCAAAATGGAATACTGGGCATTTAATACTGCTGTGAAGCCAATAGTCACCTATGCTGCTTTGGTTTGCTGGTCGAAGATAGCACAAAGAATAGCAATAACAAAATTAAGCAAACTGCATCGCCTAGTTTTTATTGTCACAAGAGGTGCCAGTGTCCCCTAGTGGGAATACATGCTAATAGAAATAGGGGCACGAGTTGCCCCAATAAGACTATCTCTTAGCTAAAGAGCGGCAACATGAAATGGCATATGAAAGCAAAAAGAAAATTCATGGGAGATCTCGTATTGAAACTAAGTAATGCAATGGCCGCAACGCTCAGAATCTTACGGAATTTTGAAGTGTCTATTGTGGACAGAACTCTATGATAAACAGAGAATCCATGGCATCTATGTATAGCAGCATTCCATAGTCCAGATCCCTTCTGTGGACCCACAAAGGTTCAAACTAAGGAAACAATAACTGGGAAACAAATCAGCTCATACAACACTGTATTGATTGTCCATATCAAAAATAGGCGTAACTGTTTATACTCCCAGCAACGAGTGTATCAGCCAAACTCATTAATCTAAGCAGAAAGGACCTACGAACTCTCTATGGGTAGTATACGGGACACTGTAGTGTACATACACAAATCTGTCGACTTTGTGAGCTGGAGGATAGACGCCGGCTCACATTCTCTGCACATGCGTCTCTCTGGCAAGGCAGGAATTCTCCCACCTAGGTGGCGTTACTCTAAACCCTTCATGATATGAAGTAAAAACCTGAAGAGGTACTCAAATACATTAAAATCCATTACAGGTATAGGATGAAAGGTAAATCATAATAGATCAAAGTAAAGGTCGCACTGCATCGAGGACTGGACATTAAGCCATGGCGACAGCTTTAGCACGCCTTTCAATTGTAGAGAAGGACTTTCTACAAAGTTTTTCATATCAGAGGTAGTCCGCAAAATTATTTAGATATACCAAACTAAAAAACTCAAACCTGGTGGTTATTCATAATGATAAAACTCCCGGATAAGATTATTGGTATAGCCTAAAAGGTTCAAGGTGGGCATAATAAATCCTTGCCGAGATGGTCGGGCTAGTACCTTAATGGTGCTTGTAAGCGGGTCGTATCAGATCTACATACATATATGCGACAAAGGACCATCCACATCGATAACACTCAAAACCTACGTGGAGTGTCTTTATGGCTACAACAGCAACAACCGCAGTAAAGGGACAAAACGAGTTCTTTTCATTCTCATCCTTGCAGCTTCAATAGAGGGAGATTTTTTGTATACGCCATATTGCAAGCTTCGATACATTTCAAAAATTTTTTTTATGATACCCTTACGTACAATTGGTTCGTGGATTTGGCGATTCCCAGTTGCCCCGCATTAGCCCTGCAGTGCTACAGTACGTAAACTAACCAATTAAAATAGACTTCAAATTAATGGTAAATACATAAGATATAGGGGAAATCTGGGCCCACGTTATACATTTGGTTGGGCATATATGCTCGGAAAGCTCCCCAGGCTTAGTAGCTTCTGAGTCCCAAGAGGATATCGTGTTTCGTCATATGAATGCCACCGGCTGCTACTAACCGTCTTAGACTGCAATAGCTACCATTTGTTATGACGCTCTTGAAGCAAGTGCTGAGAAATGCGTCCCGCAGGAACCAGCACCATCTTTCCGAGGTCTAGAGTACACCATGTGTTATATAAATGTAAAAAAAAAAAAAATGTAAGGCGCGATAACCTCCGAAGAGATTTAAGGCCGAGCTTCTCTTCCAATTTGCGTCGTGTTCATTTTTAATTTTTCCTACAAATTGGCCGGACGGAACCTACTTGTTTTATGCCAACTCCGAACGGCATGTGCAAGTCAGATGAGTTTTCACTGAGAGCTTTTTATGGCAGAAATACACTCGGAGTGCTTGCCAAACACTGCCGAGGTGCGACCCCGCTTAGACAAATTTTCTTCTTATTGAAAAAACTTGTTTCTAAAATTTTGGTGTTGCCTTTCCCGGGACGTGAACCCAGGATCTTCAGTGTGAATGGCGGAGCACGATACCATCACAACACGGCGGCCGCCCATATGTTACCAAAGAAAATAAGCTAACTATACGCTAGAAGTTGGTTTTCTGTGAAAAAAGCGAACTATAATTTTGTAAGGCGAAAGCCGAAAAATAGTTAAATGTGGTTATTACTGCATGAGTTTTCAACTAACTACTAGTCAAATAGGTGGGATGGCATGAAGTCAACGGCGTTAGCTCAATTGACCTTATGCTCACTTCAAATGGCCTTATGATGTTTTCAAATGGCAACAAAGTTAATTGGTCTTATGCCCACTCTAACTTTAAGAAATATTTTAATTTGATTTCATGTTTTCACTGTATCGAGACCAGCCCAAAAACAAGCAATCTCCACAGGATAACAAGATGTTTTGTTGAAATATTGCTTCTTATTTCAAAAAAATCGTGCTCGAAACTGTTTGTAGACCGATGCAAAAAATGTTCTACAATAAAGATCTAAACTTAGTTGCAACATACTAATTATAACACATTAAGTTTGAGAAAACTGAAGCAAACAAACCAAAAATTGAAAGAGGTGCACGGCCGTCACCTCCTCGGAAGCGTATCGCGCCAAATTATTATTATCATCAACTTAATTCTTAAATTCTATATACTTATACCGTTAAAATTATACCGTACAAATTAAATGTGTATTTTGGTAATTTTCTCTTCTTTTATAATTCTTTTAGGACCTTCTGATGTTCTCAGTGTAAACTACACACATACAACCACCACACTTCACATGTCTACAAATTTTTCAATATACAACCTAAATGCAATATATTTTCACAATTTCACCAAGCTACCATTAATTTTCTCTTGGAAAGGTCAGCATATGGGTTGCATCATTTAAAATTTTGCTTCTTAAAGTGGAATTTTTAGTATACACGTTATTGTACATTGTACTTAACCACTCAAAAATAAATTTTAACCATATTCTCACACCCTCTCATCTCTATGTACATTCTACCAAGATCAGCGGCAAGCATTGAAAAGAAAACAAAGCCGAACAAAAGGCCAATTGACCTTCTGCAGTGCCAAAGTACATATTTAGCAATTTATGTTGGCGAGCGTCTGCAGTCAACTTGAAAACATAAGCACAAAGCAAAATAGGCGAGAAAAATAATGTACCTTAAAAAAGAAAAGTAGTGGTGCGACCAATCGCCCTAGGGTAAAAGATAAAACAATAAAATTACAAAAAAAAAAAAGAAAAAAAAAAATGGATTTCAATAGACAATCGGATCAAGGATAACCCAATAGTTTAAAAGTAGAGAAACATACATACGTACTTCTGAACAAGGTCGTACACGCAGCTGATTCCAGGAGGTAGGGTTTCTCAAACAGTTGTAAAACAAAGTATCTGAGAGATTTAAAAAGAAATATGTTATGAATGAAATTAATGCATCGCGTCCGGTAAGACAATAATGTTTTTTTTTGTTGTGAAACAAAACTTGCAGGAATGCAATAATTAAAACTATTTTTCTTAATTACATTGAGACTACTTTTAAAAGTATGGCTATATTTAGGAACTCAATAAGTTTACTAAAATAGTAACTTGTTTTTGCCATGAAAGACAGTTTTGCAACTCAATTTCAGGATCACTTCGGGGTTAACTAAGGTATCATTTCGGCAAACCTTCAAATCCGTTTCGAAACTGTTTCGGGACAATTTTGGGGCAGTTGATTTTCAAAACAATTTCGAAACTATTTCAAGACCAATTGGGAACAGTTTCAGGAGAGTTACAGAATCTTAAATTAATCCCCAAACTATTTTGAAATTGTTTCCAATTGGTTCCGAAATAGCCTCAAAATGATTCTGAAGTCATCCTGTACTGTCCCGAAATGGTTTCGAAATAGTCTTGAAATTATCTTGAAGCTGTTCCGAAATGATACCTAAAAAAATCTAAAGGTGAATTCGGAAGGATACTTCAACTTCCCTAAAATTGTACAGAAACAGTCGAAATGGTTTTGAGGTTTTGCCAAAATGATACCTAAAGTAATCTTGAAGTTACTCCGTACTGAATGACCGGGCATGTATGCTTCTTATGGA